>NC_140966.1:56951063-56961063 GCF_056783735.1 Eptatretus burgeri
CGTATTGCTGGGATTCACTTCCTAAGACTCGCTGTGCTCTAAGATTCAGCACCTGTACTTTCATGACCTTTGCAGATAAACTGTTTACGTGTTCAACAAGTTTACAAAACTTTTGACGTCCATTGAAAAACTTTCAGGTTTAACGCTTCTTCGATACCCTTCTGCGAAAACAAGGACTTTACCCTTCTGCGTATGCAATCTGTCATCGTCTAGTTCCAGCGTGTACCAAATATGAAATGGAGATTGTGACAATTAGGAATTAGCAATGGATGGAGGCTATAAATGTCAAACAAGAGGTCAGGACCGTTTCCCTGGAGCGTCTCACGCATTCAGCTGTGATTGCCAAGCTCCTGGCTGGCTGCGGCCTGGTTTGAAGCAGGTTCATTAACACACTCAAGTTGCTATCATTGATGGAACTCTCCTCTTTTTCTCCCACAGGATCCAGGATGCTGCCTAGCAGTTTGTTTCCCTAATAAGAATCTTTAAAGGCCGCACACCGGGGTATCTCAATTTGATAGAAGTCAAACCTCAAGGCTTGTTCCACGTTTACATAAATGTCTTCTCCGGTGCTCTGGAAAACCCTCTTCATGTTTGCCCTCCCTCCTGATCCTTACATTCCCTGTCCCAGTGACAGGTAGACTGCCTTTGCGTCACTGTCTGCTGATCTGGAATCAATTAGATACTGGTCTGATCAACAGGACACTGCATTCAATCGACTGGGTAGACTTTTGTAAAGCTGACCACCAAATTGGGTATCCTCTATGATTTCCAGTTATATATATAAATATATATATATATATATATATATATATATATATATATATATATATATATATATATACAGTAGACAAAGGGTAAGTCGGCAGAGTGTAACTCTGTCACTTATTAAAGTCGGCAGCATCAAAAAGTCCCGAATTTATCTCAGGTTAAATCCCCTTTGAATAAAGGGTCATCCCTCTGTAGATCGTCATCTCCAAGTCGTCGCTTCGTCTAAGTCGTCCAGATGTTGTCCGTTCCCGCGTAATGGAAACTCAAGTAAATTACCACTCCGAACTGCGTCTACGGAACTGCTGCCTCGTGAGAAGCCCGATTTCTGTGGAATCGTGATGCTTTCATCATTGGTTTACACCGCCAGTGATGGGCTATTTATAACTGCGTACGCTGCACGTTGATCGCACTGCAGGCAGGACAATGGCGATGAAGCGTAAAGCTTACAAACTAAAACCTACCAAGAAAAATACGACATTATCCAGTTTTGCGAGGCAAACCCACTGATGAAGAAAACAGCTGAAACTGAGAGAAGTTGAACATCAAGCGGCAGACATTGAATGATATCTTGAAGAATAAGGGCAAGATATTTGGATAAGTGGAGAAGATCATGAGGCCGGTGGTAAGTGTGAAACACGAGAAATGTGTGTCCTTTGGCGAGATGTCTGATGCGCTCATCATCTGGATTTCGGTAAATACGGCTCCAGCCCAAATATTCAGTTTCGGCCTATTAGAGCGATGATTACCCAAAATAGCATCATGGAATACAATGACCGGTTTGAGTCCTTTCTCATACACCAGATGCCCAAGAGTTTGAGGCAGTCAAACATCACAGATTGCTTCGCGAAGGAGTGAAGGATCAGTCGAGGTTCGTGTTGAGAATCCGATCATGGTTTTATACATAACCGCTTGTTTGTACATATATATATGTATAGGTAGATATATATATATATATATATATATATATATATATATATATATATATATATATACTATACTGTATATATATATATATATATATATATATATGTATATATATGTATATATATATATAGCTGTATATGTATATATATATATATATATATATATATATATATATATATATATATATATATATATATATATATATATATATATACTATGTCTGTCTGTCTGTGTACAGACAGACAGACAAGACAGAACAGAACAGACAGACAGACAGACACAGACAGGCACAGACACTACAGACCAGACACAGACACACAAGACAAGATAGACAGATAAAAGACAGATAGACAGAGATATATATATATATATAGATATATAGAATATATATATATATATATATATATACTCTATATATATATATATAGATATATATATATATATATATATAGATATATATATAGATATATATATATATATATATATATATATATATATATATACTATGAATAACTCTCTTTCTCTATATATATATAGATATATATATATATATATATATATATATATATATATATAGATATATATATATATATATATAGATATATATATATATATATATATATATATATATATATATATATATATATATATATATATATATATATATATATATATATATATATATATATATAGATATATATATATATATATATATACTCGATGTATTTATTTCATGTATTTGTTATTTATTTGTTATTTAACATGTATTTGTTTCATGTTCTGATGCATTTTTATGATTTATTAAAAAAAATGTCCGAATTTTGCGGGGGGGCTTGGAATGGATTAGCGCATTTACATTCCAAAAGCGTCTCTACTTACAGAAGGTTTCAGGTTCTGAAACTACTCCCAGAGCGAATTAAATTAAATGAGTAGAGGAATACTACTGTATGTAGATATATGTAGATATAAATATAAATATATATATATATATATATATATATATATATATATGTAGATATAAATATAAATATATATATATATATATATGCTTAGATATATATATATATATATATATATATATATATATATATATATATATATATATATATATATATATGTATATATATATGTATATATATATGTAGATATATTTTAACTATCCCTGTGTCATAGAGGCGACCGAAAGGGTTGCGTCAGGAAGGGCATCCGGCGTAAAACATGTGCCAAATCACTATAGGATCCTTATGGATGATCCATGTGGCGATTTCCCGAAAGGGAGCAGCCGAAAGAAGAAGAAGAAGATATATATGTAGATATAAATAACTATATAACCTATATATATATATATATAGATATATATATATATATATATATATATATATATATATATATATATATATATATATAAATATATATATATATATATGTATATATATATAGATATAAATACTATATGAATATAAATATATATATATATATATATATATATATATATATATATATATATATATAAATGTAGATATATATATATATATATATATATATATATATATAAATGTAGATATATATATATATATATATATATATATATATATATATATATATATATATAAATATATATATATATATATATATATATATATATAAATATATATATATATATATATATATATATATATATATATATATATATATATATATGTAGATATAAATATATTGTTGTGGTTGACCAAATTCGCAAACCACCATTCAGGTCCCTTAGGTGAGATATCTCGGTAAGAGTATATGTGTAGTTAGGCCCAAACCCGTGGTCTAGTGGGAATACATGTCATTTATGCGTGCTGCGACTCTTCAGGATAGCCGTTTTTTCTTTACTATCTTTATTTTGGACCAACCATATGATTACCACCGCCAGCCGCGTCTCAAAATTCATCACAGCATCGCCCACCCACCGCGGCGCCGCTTCACCACAACAGCCACGACCTTTCCCAGTCACACCTCGCAGCAGTTGCATCGCCACCGTTCTTAGCAGCTTGTGGGTACCGGTGTGGACTCGTGCAGGGCGCGCGCCGGAGCATGTACAAAACCATGGATTTTCCGCTCCAAAAACGGATCAGCAACGCCTCACGCCCACTTTTGTTCCGTCCAATCGGTGAGCGAGGAGCGATTTGGCCCACTCCAGGAGGCGTTGGAGGGCGGTAAAATATATGCAAATTCATGGTCCAAAATGCATTCACGCCCACTTTTTCTCGGGCCAATGGGGAGGGGAGCGAGGTGAAAGGTCGAAGGCAGGGGGTCAAAGGCGAAGCCACGGGGGCTTATATAGCGGCGCCGTGCGTCAGAAAAGTGTCGTCGTGTGCGTTGGAGGTTGAGTGCAGTTGGGAGGTTCGCAGGAGGAAGAGTTCGGAGTTGGAGTCGGAGCGAGAGAGGACGGAGCTGTGGAGAGAGCCGGCGGTGGCGAGGGCAGGCAGAGGGGGTGCTCGCGTCGGTGCCGGGAGCTGCACACCAGGGGAGGCGGCCGGCGCACGACCTGGTCGAGGTAGGAGACGCACAGTCATGGGACCCGAGACAACGAGTAAAAATCCTCCTTTCCCTGAGCATCAGCAACCCCCTCCTGTTTCCCCCCGCGCTGAGATAGTGTGGCCCAAGGGGCCCGTTCCCACCCACCGCAGACACTGTCCGCGAGGCCCGCGGAGTTGGGGGCACCATCGCCGCTTCGCGCCTCATCATCAGGCGGGTGGGCCCGACCCGGTCTGGAAGCCCCAGGCCCGCCTCATCCTGGAGGGTGGTTCTCTTTTCTTTTGCTTTGGGAATATGTGTTGCTTTCGGCGCCGTCTGTGAAGTAGAATTGTATAGGAGTGTTGCAGTGTACTCGGTAGTCGGATGGCTCAAACTGCATTGTCTCTTCGCTTTCCACATTTGCTTTTTGTGTGGTACATTGTGTTTCTTTTCCTTTTCTATGTGCTTTTGGGTAGAATTGTATATGTGTGCTTTCAGTGTCGCGAATAAATGTAGCTATGTGTTGAGCTGTTCCCCGCTTACCTTCGTCATTTCTCTCATTGAATCCTCATCTTATTTCACGTAAAGAGGTTGGTAGTGGGCTGAATACGCCCGATAATTAATCGAACACGTGCGAGGCCGACTTGATAACACCTTCGGTTATCCCGATAGTACGGGAGCGGGTGGCTTAAGTGGCCCGTGTCCGAAGTCGACCTGCGGCGAGGTGCGATCGCCCAGTCTGCCCTCCCGTGTGGGTAGCCGTGCAGGTGGGTCCCATTTGGCGAGTGGCCCTGTCCCACGCGGGGAGCCGATTGGCTCGATCGCGGTGAGACCGAAAGGTCCACCCGTGACTGGTTCCCGGCGTTAGTCCGAGAGGGTCACGACTGGATTGTCCGTCCGGTGGGCGACGTGCCGCGGATTCGAGGTGCGTGGACGTTCGCACGGCGGCGGGCGCGGATCTGTGGCACTGGTGTCAGGTCGTGCGATACAAACTCTTCGCCACTCTGCGCTGCACTGGTGCGGAGAACAGGAAAACAGGCTCTCCTGTCTCCGGCTAAGTGCACGGGAATCGGTCCAGGGGTGAGAGAGAGCGACCCCGATTCCCTCCAAGGTACGAAGGCGGCGAGTGGCCGCTGCGAGAAGCAAGATGGCGTCTCCAGGGCGAGCGGGGGCAGGGGTGGTATTAGAAATGGATGTAGAATGTGTAGAATCCATGGCTCAGGATGAAATCCCCGTGCAGGAAATGTTGGTTGTACAGGAGAAAACAGGCTGCGCCCAACTGAACCCAGAGGCGAGAAATGGGTGCGGCAGCGGCCGCGGTGTATGACACCTCCCCTCCCCCTCTCCGCTCTCCCGATTCTTGCCGAGATAGAGGCTCACCCTAGCGCACCCGACGCGGCCCAGCTATACGCCATGCTGGCGAGCAATGAACAAGCAAATGGAAACGAATACGCATGAATTTATAAACGAAATGAAAGGCATGACCAAACAAATAATCGAAAAGATGGATACAAACACAACTGGTTATAAACGAAATGAAAGGCATGAACAAGCAAAGGAAGGAAGAAGCGAAAAGCTGCGGGGTGAGGCGCAGAACATGGAACGATGCCTGCAGGTGGGCATGAAGGCCGTGACAAAGGAAATAATAATAGTTGAGACAAGGGAGGTAAAGGGTGAAAGAGTTGGCAGAGACACACGGGAGACAGAAAAAATAGAAGAGGAAGACACACACGATGAAGGAAGCGGAAATTGAAATGACGCACACACACACACGGACGGGGGTATTGGAGGATAATGAGGGTGGAGAGCTCGCGGAGCGTGTAGGGACCCAGTACGAGGCACCATGGATGGCCCTCCTCCAGGAACGAGGGCAGGGAGTATGCCCCCTTGAGGTGAGTCCCGACCAGGTAGGTTCGGTCGTGCTTTGCGAGGTTGAGGGGACAGGTGCTGTGGACAGCAGGTGCACGGAGAGCTTGGGGGGTATAGAGGCCCCGGAGGCCCTTGTGGGGGCACTACGTCCCGGTGTGGTTGTCCCTGTGTGTGTGGTACAAGGTGTGAGTGCGTCCCCGTGGCGTGGAAAGCGACCCCGTGTGTGAGTGGTGTGGTGACGATGGTGCCAGAGTACGTGCTTGGCACGCCGTGTGTGGGTGAGGCACCGTGTGTGAGTGAGGCCGTGTGTGTGGATGAAACGGCCAGTATGAGTGAGGCACCGCGGGTAGAGTGCCCCCGCGTGTGTGAGTGAGGCTGCGGAGTGTGGATGAAGGCACCGCGAGGTGGAGGTGCCCCCGCGTGTGTGTAAGTAGTATGGTTTGTGTGTGAGTAGTGGGGCACGCGTGAGTGGGCAGCCGAGTGCAAGGAGACCGTGTGTGTGAGAGAGCGGTATCTAAGAGAGATGTCTCGGTCGGCATGCGGGAGCACGCAACGCGTCTCCCGGTGTGAAATATAATGGGTGGAGTGGAGTGTGTGCGTGTTCTGCTGCACGCAGGTGTGCGTCAAAATTCGAATGGCGGCAGCGGCGATATGAAGGCATGAAAGTCGAGTAGCGGCTGTGGCTGTTTCGGGGACCGTGCGGAGTTCACGCAGCGGTGAGCACGAGGTCCGTGCTGTGCAGCGCCTGCGAGACCGCCACGTGCTAACTTGCGAGGGTGAAGTCCCGATCTGGAAACTTTATGTGATGAATTTGCCAATCCAGCGGACTGGACAAAGTTTCGGCAGGATTCTGGATTTGAATGACCGGACGGGTTCTCCACGCGATCGTGTGCGTGTTAAGCTCCAACGGGCAAAGCACATGTGTTGGCGTGGGGAACCTTCGAGACATCGGGCTTGTGTTTTTTATGCGCCGCGGTGACGCCATGGCTGCACGTGGGGTTGGAATCCGGCAGGAGGGGTATCTCTGCCGGATGGTACCGTCCAAGGAGGGACGAGGAACACGTGCAGCTGCATGACGTCACGGGCAGGCCCAAAGTGCGCGAGTTGCGGCGCTGGTGCCTGCGTATGGGAAAAAAAAAAAACGGTAAGCCTCACTTTCGGGTGCACTGAGATTCCTGGGCAAGGGGTGGAAGACGCACCATTCCCTTAGCACAGGATGGAAACTAGTTAGGGGAAGGGGTGAAAGCTTAGTTAGACCGACTCCCTGGGGCAGGGAGTAAGCCCTCATGGAGTCGATGGAATGGATTAGTTAGAGGGATTGTAGCCAGATTTAGGTTGGGTAAATAATTTTTTGGGACATTTGAGACAGTGACAGGCAGTAAATGTGTAGAGGGGAATGAGCTTAGCTACGTAGTGTTAAAAGGAGCGTGCTATAGTTTAAGGGACGACGTGGGAGCACGAGTTAGTTAGGGGATGTAGTTAGAAGGATGGCAGAGTTCTGTGGTGTGTATGTTGAAGAGTTGGTGAGTGAAGTGGAAGCATGTGCTTGTTGAGTGAGTGAGGCCAGCAGGGTCTGTGTGAGTGGAGGCGAATGGGGAATGCATGGTGCGATGAGTGATTGGGGGAGGGGTGAGCTCCCGCCCAAGGGACCCGGGGTCAGTGTAGAGTGAGTTAGGGGGTTAGTCAAATTCTAGGAAATGGAGGTCGTTTTGTTGTTGGTGGGAGTGTAGGCTCGAAGCCCGTTTGGGAGAAGTGCAGGAGCCCTGTTGGTGACTGGCTGGGAGCGTGTTGGCTGCGAAAGTAGGTATCGCTGAGTGGGTACCCCGGGCACCAGGCTGGTCGGCAGCGTGCGACAAGGGCCCATGGGGGCCGGGATGGCGTAGTGGGCACGCAGGTCGCGCCTGCTTGGTGCGGGGGCCCGGAGAGGCATTCAGCAGCAGTAAGGCAGTGTTGTGGGCATGGGTGACCCTCGGAAAGAGGCACCCAGGAAGCCAGCCTGCCACGTGTGTGTTTCAGGGGAGGTGCCATGGAGGCACTCCCCGGTGTTAGGGAGCTGGTAGGCTCGGAGGCAGTGTGGTGCCCGGGGTGCCCATAGCGGGAGATTCGGCAGAGGGTGATGCCTGCCAAAAGGGAGCCACGTGTCCCAGCCAGGAGACCGTGTGAGGAGCACGGAGAGAAAATTGCTGGGGCGAGCCCCGAAATTGTGAGGACACCAACACAGGCAGTGACAGGAATCTGGGTTGTTAGGGCCAATAGTTTAAGCGAGAGGCGCTTGTTGCGAAAACCAGAGGTAGTTTAACAGTTAAATGGTTAGGGTAGATTAGGAGATGTACCCCTCCACTCCATCCATCCCCTCGCTGTCGTTGTGGGCCATGGACCCACTTTTAGTTATAGATCGCAGAACTTTCTGGGGAGGCCATTTCTGAGGCTTCGTTGGGCCTCGACACAGGACGTTAGCTCTCCCTTATTCCCCCTCCGGGAAGGAACGTAGGGGTTGGGAGTACGCTAGGTGACAGGACAAGTTAGCCAAACAAAGACGATAAAGGGGGTTAGGGGATGATTTATAGTGTAGGAAGTAAAAATAAAAAATTAAAAAAATATAAAAAATAAGACAGGGCTCAAAGTGGGGTTTGACAAGTGGGGAGTGGGTATGTACAGTGACAGGCAAAGGCGATAGGGTGGGAGGGAGACAGGTAGGTGAGTCCGAGCCCGCCTGCAAGTGGCCAGCACCACCGCACTCCCTCCACCAACCTCCACTGAACGGCAAAGGCTGGCCAACTTCCTTGACTGGCCGTGTTCTGCTTCAAGGCAGAGGCCGGCCAACTTCATCGGCAGCTGTTGTGTTGCTGCAAGGCCTGTGCCGGCCGGATCATCTGCAGCTGTGGTACTTCAAGGCCTCACAGCCCAGTTCATCTACCGGCTGTGTTTACCTGCAGCGGCCTTGTTCTGCGGGCTGTGTTTGCCTGCTGCCACACTGAGCCTGGCCCAGCCATGCCCACTGCCCACGTTCACCTGGCCCGTTCAATTTTTGCTTTGCCCCCCCCACCCTGTTCATTGCCATGTGCGCCAGGATCAAGGCAACAGTTTGCAAGCTGCGAGAACTGCCCCGTTGGCAACTACAACACGGGCCTGCAGTGGTGACCCGTGCACCGTGTTTGTGTTCATCCATCCATTGAACATTGTTCATTGCGTGTTCCGCCGAGCTGGCATGTGGAATACGTTTGTGCAGCCCATGCACCGTTTATTGGTTCACTGCGTTCAGTTCAAAAGGGAAGGCGCTGGACTGCGTCATGAGCATCATACGTTCCCTGTCTTACCTGCATTGTTTTGAGCCAAAGGCTGCATGCGACATGCAACCTGGCTGCTGCTAACTGTTTTCTTTTTGAAAGTTCAGTGATCCTGAGCCATGGTTTAACATTAAATTTGTATGGTGGGTTAAGATGTGCTGCGCCAGCAACACAATTTCTTGCCCGGCATGTCTGTCTCAGCGCCGACAATTTTATTCAAATCGTCCACATGCTGCGTTGTCAGAGGTTGTTTAAGAGTAGTTACGCGGCCCTCAGATTTATTTATTTTGAGGACCTGAATACCACATGAATGTCGCACTCAAGGATCGCTAGGTAAAGTGTACCAGGGGAAAACTACACATGATGGCACCACGGCATTTTGACGACTGGAGGGCGAGTCTGTAAAAAAGGAGGGGGCAATGTTGTGGTTGACGGTCATAAACCACCATTCAGGTCACTCAGGTGAGATATCTCGGTGAGTATATGTGGTTGTTAGGCCCAAAGCCGTGGTCTCGTGAGAATACCTGTGTTTATGCGTGCTGCGACTCTTCAGGATAACGTTTTTCTTTTACTATCTTTATTTTGGACCAACATGCCATGATTACCACACGCCAACGGCGTCTCAACGGTCAACACAACATCAACCACCTGGC
>NC_140966.1:56966063-56981063 GCF_056783735.1 Eptatretus burgeri
ATGTTTATAACTTCTTATTGTATTCATTTTCCTGTATTCTTCTTTCTTATTCATCAAACAATTATAATAATTTCTAAAAGTTATTGATTTCTTTATTACATATTTCTTTATTCCCTTTAACCTCTTATCAATCTGATCACCATACTTATAAGCATATGCCTTTGCTCTCAATCCAATAAACTCACTCATTACTTTTCCACCCAACTCATCCTTAAACTTACCAATAACCTTTTCATTCTTTTTGGAAAATAACTCACTCTTCTTGCTGAAATTACTTGTATCATATACTCCAATATTTTTCTTCATATCTTCATAAACATCATCAGTTTTTATATCTAGGATAAAACTATCAGTGTCCATATACAACAATGAAACATTTTCACCATACTCTTTCTTTAAGTCATTATACAAATAATCATACATCAATATCTTTGATAAATCAAGAACTGCTGTTCCAATATAAATTGGTTTATCCATTACAATACTTTCCTTTTTCATATGAATTGCAGAAAAGTTCTCTGAAAAAACCTCTTCTCTCTCAAAACTTGGTTTATTTATCAATCTCGAAGCTTCTTTCCAAGATGTTGCGAATCTAATGTTTTGCCTGTTTCTAACATTTTCCATAGTCTTTCCAAATACAGCATTATTCATTAATTTATAAAAGTCCCCTTCAAATTTTACTTTTGTATTTGCTCTCATATCTGTATTGAATTGAATATACTTTTTCACCCAAGGACTTTGTTTAAATTTTAAAACTCTATGAATTTTAGCTACTCTCAATCCTTCTCTCAAAAACTGTTTTAAGCTTCTCTGATGTAAAACATATCCCTCTTTATCATAGAATGTTGTTAATAACTTTTCTGTTGATTTGCCTTTAATATTAAAACTTTTATGATAATCACTGAACCATTCTTTCTTTGGGGTTTCTTTCTCACATGCAAAAGGAAGGTCTTTATGCTTATTATGAAGAACACTCGGGTACCTCAAATCAACTTCAAAATAATAACCTTCTTCTTCGTCATTCAATTCCTCTTGAGAAGAAATAACAATATTCATCAAAGCCTTTTCATAATCCTTTTCTTCCACCCACTCTAATTTACCATAAGGTAGAGATTGAGACATTGCCCATCCATACAAATTATTAGCATCAAAATACATCAAATAATTACTATCTTTTTCACTATCATAATTTGGAAGATATTTATTATTTGCTTTAGCATATCTTTTTGAACATACTTGTGATATTCCACCTCTCTTGGACTTCTCAATCATCAAAAGCATATCCACATCACTGATTAAATCTATATCTTGTTTTGTCATTTTCAACATTGCACTCCAAGCTAAACCAGGAGCTGTGAAATAGTGGGCAGGGTCTAATCCATAACAATTTTTATTATGACAGAGTGTTCTAAAAGCCTCAAACACATCAGCTAACAATAAAACATCTGTTTTTAGATATAAATCGTGATATTCTCCAAGGTTCTTTATCTTAAATAATTTCCATATTTCTTGTGCGTGTTTATATTCCTTATCACTTATCTCTTCTTCATAAAGGTTATTATAGAAACTTTCTTTTGATGGAAGTTGTGTTTCTTTAAATCTCATAAATGAATCCATATAATCATAAGGATAAATTCCCTTACTTGTAAGAATTTTCTCTTTACTTTGAATTTCATTCCTTGTTTGAATTTCCTCTCTCGTAAGAATTCCTTCTTTAATCAGAATTTCATCTTTAATCAGAATTTCCTCTTTAGTTAGAATTTCATTCATTGTTCGAATTTTCTTTATGATTAGAATTTCATCTTCAGTTAGAATTTCTTCATTAATTACAGTTTCCTCTTTACTTTGAATTCTCTCTTTAATCTGAATTTCCTCTTTAGTGAGAATTTCCTCTTTTGGAAAGAATGAATTAAGATTTGGAAAAGAGTCCGTGGAGCTTAGATTTGATGCGAGGTAGGCTAGTGGTGTTCCCATAAACTTGTAAGAATCTAGAAACCTAATACGAGTTAAAGGTTTTGTGAATATCATTTTTGAAAATGAAATATACTTTTGACTTGTGTTTGTTATGGCAGAAATATTCCCTGGTGTTTTTGAAAGTTCATTTATAAATAGATGTGTATCATAGTTGGCGCTGTTGTGAAGAAAGACTGGAATAAAAGAAGGTAATTTATAATTAAGATTACAACAGGAATGAGCGGGACCTCTATATTTACCAGTAAGATGACAATGGTCTCTAACTTTAGACTCCTTAATTTCCCCCTCACAAATATGACAGATATTGTTCATTCTAAATTCTAATTTTTCTTCTTTGGTTAATTTCATCGGTTCATTTGTTTCTTTCATTAATTTAGTGAGTCTTATACAATCCTTTTCTAATCGTTTTACAAACTCTTGTGAAGCATTTTTCCACGATAATGTTCAAGTTTGTTATACTTTTCTCCAACAGATGATTTGATATAATAACAGAAACCACAAGGAATATGTTTTTGATATTTATTTGTATATGGTTCTTTTGGATTAGGAGAAGCAGTATTTATCTTTTTAAGGATACACTCAAAATCAGCGTATATCACAAATGGGTGCATGATAGATTTATTATAATCTTCAAAGAAATCTTTTCACCAGGTTTAGGCATTGTAATTACAGCTGATTTATGATTACTACAATATTTTGAATGTTGTTCTAATCGTTCTTTTGTATGAAATGAATTATGAATACACTTACAAAGATATATTTTGTTTGCTGTTCTGAATACCTGAGAAGAGATTAATCTTGATAAATTATTGATGTATGTGTAATGTGAATTCTTTCCAACACTAAAATATAAAAGATCAATGTGTGTTTCTTCATTTTTATAGTTGTTTGAAATTTTTAATATTTGAACTTTGTTTGTATCCGTTAATCCATATACATTAATAGAAAGATTATTCTTTTTCTCAAATTTAGGAATATCTGTTAGTGGCATTGGGAATTTAAAATCTTTAATGTCCAAGGTATTCTCATATTTCATATATTGTTTTACTCTTTCTGAATTACATTTTGGTGGATGTAAGTGAGCAAGAACAGACCAGAGAAAACATTTATTATCATTGTTCATAATATTATCACCTGCCTTCTTTAGTTTTATTTCTTTTGGTAATTCAATATAAGAAGAAGCTTTAAGAGGGTTTGATTTTTAGAATGTGTATATCTAAAAAGATGATTTTTTAATATTGAATCCACTTCCTACCACTGTATTATCAACATCCTCCTCTTGTCTTGATAGTTCTTCATAAACCCCACTATTCAAAAAATCTTGAAATGATGTTATAAAATGAAGATCTGTTCTCATATAAGGAGTTTGTTCTTCATCTTGTCTTTTCATATTCATTTTCACTCCCATATAAAACTTTAAAGTTTTCATTTCTTTTAATGTCTTTTTAATAAAATTTTCAACATCAGGTTTCACTATTTCAATTGATTCAGCTATTGATGATGGACCGGGTTCTCCAAATTGAAAAATCCTTATTTTTATATGCCCTTTAAATGCCCCATCAGTGTTTTCAATATAATAGTCTCCCTTTACTTTAAACTCATTTTTCTTGTGTTTTTGTGATTGAAGATGTTTATTATAACTACTCTTCAAAACATCCTTTGAACAGATATCACAATGTTTTCTTTCCAACTCAAGAGGAGATATTTTATGAAACAGATTAAATGTGTGTTTGTTGGTTCGGAGGTGTTTTCTATAATGTTTATATTCGTGATTACAAACATCGCAGTACGTTGTATTCACCATATTTATAGAATAAAACTTTGCTTAAACTAAAATTTTCTTGATGAAAATTTCGTTTGTTTACAGGTGAATCTGTGCTTAAAACCATTTTATCCTCCAACTTTTTCACTTAATAAATACAATGTTTCAAGACACAAAAGACAAGTTTCAATCAATCTCTTCATCTGTTAAAGATACTGAGAAATATGTCAAGGATGTAAAATTGAACAAAGATAAATATAACAACTATTGGATAAAAACTATTATGGTAAATAATATGAGTTCTTCAATTTCCTTCAGTGGAAGGGCTTTTAGTATACCTGGTAGAACATCAATTAAAGTATCTCTAACAAAAGTTTCTCCTCTCCTTCTAGTAATATATTCAAAACTAGAAAAAGCAATGAAACAAGAAAAAGTATCAAAGAACAAAAACCTTATGGATGAAGCTTTAGAAAGAAAAGATAAGACCATCTGTAATATGCAAGGAGAAATTTGTATTTTTTTCAACAACCCTAAAGATGTAAATCCTGATGAAATAAAGGATGTTAATATATCAGGTGAAATGACATTTCGTTCAATAGTAGTTAACGATAATTTTAAAATTACCTTTAATATAAAAAATGTTGTCGTTGAATCTGATAATGAAAAAAAGTATATCGATATCGATGGTAATATACAACTGAAAGTATAGATGAATTTCAGTTTAAGTAAAGTTTTACTTTATAAATATGCTAGACTTTCCTGATTCTCCATATGACAAATTTGAGAATTGTCCTGCGTGTGAAAGACGGGGATTAAACACAGAGTCAAAAGCCTATAAACAATGTATATTCTGTGATTATCTTCTAATTAATGATAATAAAAAATATAAAAAGGAAAATAATTCTTTTAGATTTACACCAAAAATGAATTACTTTACAAGATTGATTAGAGAAATGAATGTAAAGTATGAGGATGATAACACACCTTTCCTTACAAGGGAAGAAACTGAGCGTATAAGAGAAATGTTCAAAGGATTGTTGTTGTATATTATTCATGGATGTAATTTTCAGGGAAATATCAACACAAGATATTGTATAAATAAAATAATGGATTATCTTGAAATTAAACCTGAACTTAGGATAAAATATAGAGTTTCTAAAAAAGCCAATAATAAATTAAATAACCTGTTTTTCAAATATATAAATGAATGATTTTTTACCTATTTGGGAAAATAAGATAAAATTTAACAACCATAAAAATCTCCCAAATTCATTAAGATGTCTCATAGTTGGTTCAAGTGGATGTGGAAAAACCTGCTTACTTTTAAAAATGCTCCTCACTCCCAACTTTTTAGATTATGACAATTTAATAATTTTCACAAAGTCGAGTTTTCAACCAGAGTATCAACTACTCTCACAAGGTTTTAATGCTGGTCTTCAAAAGAAGATATAATCGGTTTATTTAAACGTCAAAAAAACCTAAATGATTATAACATTGAAGATATAATTCAACTATTTTGTGATACACAGAGATGTAAAAAGAAATCAAATCCTATAACTTGTATTCTTAGTGATAATACGGATGATATACCGTCTCCCCAAGATTTGGATAAATCAAAAAGAACCTCGTTATCTTTGATGATTGTGTTAATGAGAGAAACCAAACGGTAATGGACAGCTACTACACAAGAGGAGACATTCTTCTTGTAATTGTATTTATCTTAGTCAATCGTACTTTCCAACTTCCTCGTCGTTCCATCAGAAACAATGCTAATACTTTTATTTTATTCAAGTTAAATTCAATAGATATCAATAATTTTTGGAGAGATAATTGTTCTACATTATGTAGTAAAAAGAAATTTGAGGATTATATGAAGCACCACGACTGAAAAATATAAATATATTGTTGTGAAACAAGATGAGATATTAAGGGATATATTTTTTGTTTTATAAACAATTACATATATAAATGACAACTATTATTATAAATCTTGTGGGTAAATCTGCTTCTGGAAAAAACTTTCATAAATCAAGGTTCTTGTGTAGTACAAATGAGAATATTGTAAATTTACTTAAAAAACACCCGTGATACGCATTGTATCAACAACAACTAGAGCAATAAGACCTGGAGAAGTAAAGGTGAAGATTATCACTATATTTCAGTGGAGGAACATATGCGATTGAGGAATGAAGGTCAAATGTTTGAGGAGGTTTCTCTTGGTACAACAAAATATTCACATTGTAAGAGTGAGTTAAGGAAACTAAAATCTGGTGGTGTTGGGATATTAGAAACTAATCCAGAAGGAGCAGAGACAAATTATTAAACATCTGAGTGGAGTGAAGATTTTATCATTCGGTTTTGATGTTGATGAAGAAACTCAACGCATAAGCGTATGAAAAGCAGAGATGCAAGTATTAGTGAAGAAGAAATTACAACTCGCATTAATGTTAATAAAGAATTTGATGAAATATTTAAAGAAAAGGATTTATTTGAACACATCTACTTGAATGATGAAGAAAAGGAAAATTTCCCTGTTGATCTTTACAATTCATTAAATGATATTTTACAATAAATAAATGGATGTAAAAGAAAGAGCAAGAAGATTTAAGGAACATCAAGAGTTGGTTTCAAAAGTTGTAAAACAACAGGAAGACATAAAGAAGAAAGCAAGACAGAAACTAACGGGCGAAGAAGCATTTGAAAGAAAACAAGAGAAATTTTTTAAACCACTTTTAAAAACTTCCCAAGAAAAAATGAAAGATGTTTCCACAGTTCCCACAGTAGAATATACTCCCAGAAAGCTCCAAATGTTGAAAGATTTCAGTCAAATGACGGAGGAAGAATTAGAGCATATTGGAGAATTAGAACATGATGAAGGTTTATTTCAACAACTGGAAGAGATTAATCAACCCCCTGATTATATTGTGAATGCTGTTCAAAACAATGAATATTCAGCGGATTCAAAAACCAAAGCAGGACTCATTCCAACAGAACAACCAGCAATATTTCATCTTGTTCAAGAAAAGGTATTGATATTTAATGATGAATTAAGGTTCTTAAGTTCTGCTCAACCCCCTGTTAAACTAACTCCGAGATTAATGTTTCTTCTCACAAAAGATGGAAGACAAGGTTCAACTGTGAAGGATGAATCAAAGTATATTGATAAACCATTGGATATGGAAAATAATGATGATAGAGTATATATTGATTTGCTGAACACTCTAAATTATAAGGTTATTCTTTCTGGTAAAAGTAGGAAGAATGAGAAGGAGAAACACATTATTCAGGCTTTAAGTATCCTTGGTTCAGGTGTTAGTTTTCTTCCAAATGACCCATCGCAATTAGTTAATAGACTGTTATTGTTGTTAGGCAGTCAGAAGGCTGGAAATAACAATTGTTTTAATGAAGCATCAGCCATTTTAGACCAGTTGATGAACATGAAAATAATTAATAAATATCAATATAAAGACATTTTATCTCATATTAAATAAGATGAGAAGCACAATCCTTAGTTTCAATTTCACAACAAGCGACCACACATCTTCATTCCCATACCCACTACAACTTGACACAACAAAAGAATATGAGGCATCTTTATTGTCCATGGAAACTTATAATACCTTATTTAATATAACTGATAAAAATGACAAGTTTAGTTATAATCCCGGAAGTGGATACAAAGCGATAACAGTCTCAGCCGGAGCATATGAGATTTGTCACATATCTTCGTAAATTGTTCCTCTTATGAAAGAACAGGGTGATGAACCAAAAAATATTGTTATAAACATTCAAAAACATACTTCAAAATCAACGATTAAAGTTAAAAATAACTACAAGGTTGATTTCACAATTGATAATTCATTTAGAGAGTTATTGGGTTTCTCCTCAAAAAAGATTGAAACTAATGGGACGTTTTACAGTGATAATGTCATTCAAATATCCTCAGGAATAAATTCGGTGTTAATTCACTGTGATTTGATTGATGGTGCTTATAATGATGGAAAAAAACAAATACAATATTTTCATTCAGTGCATACTCAACCCCAATTGGTTATAAATTCAATATGGAACCTAAAAATTTGGTTTATCTACCTGTGTCAGGAAAAACCATACACAGAGTAAATTTTAGGATAACCGACCAAGATAATCGTGTGATTTCTTTTAATGGAGAAGTTATATCCATCAGAATTCACCTACGTGAAGTTTTCCAATAAATAAATACGATGGTTATTGTGAGGAAACACGAGTTGGGAAAATATAAAATAATTACAGGGGATGGGATGTTCCTTTCCCCATACTACAAGGGTGAAGGTATGTATCTTGGTAGAGGATACTATAAACCTAAGAGACAAAGGGGTGTTGGACATCAATTTAGAGGAGATGGGATAATTGATACTCTCATGGGTATTGGTTCAACTATTCTTAAACATAAAGATCTAATTGGTTCAACTGCTTCTGCTGTGGGAAATGTAGCAGGTGCTGTAAAGAGTATAAAAGATGCTCAGAAGGAATCTCATAAATTACAAGCAATAAAAGAAATTAAGAAAGGCAAAACTCAGTTGTCCCCCAAGAACGACAGAAAATAATTCAAATACTTGGATCAGGGTTTCAAAAGTTTTAACATCTTTTTTCCTAAATAAATACAAGTATGGAAGCAATTGATAGTATCTATGATTTGGATGATACTATTATTATCTCAAACTCCACTAAAAAAGAAGATTACTTCAAGGTAAATGCAATAACTGGAACAGACTGGAATACGAATGGTACAAAAAGTTTTGAAATAAATAATCAACAAACCTATTTGAATCTCTCCGAAAGTTTCTTGTTGTGTAAATTTAAATTCACTAAAGCTGGGAATAACACAAACGCTACACTTGTAAATGATTTCTTCTGGAAAATGTTTGATAGTGTGCGTTTGTATATTGGAACACAAGAAGTTGAAGCGGTTGATTATGTCTCTGCTGTATCTGAAATGATAAAATTTACACTCTATACATTCAGTGATAGAATGGGAAAGGGGTCTGTCGAAGGTTTTATTCCTGATATGTCAACGGGAACAAACACAGACCCTGGATATATTCAAAGGAAAGGAGCGTATAATGATGATACAAAAGCAGAAAATAGTTTTACTGTGGCGGTTCCTCTTAAAGGTATATTTGGATTTTGTGATCATGATAAAGTTCTGTATGGTCTTAAAATTAGATTTCAACTACAAAGGAATGATAATGAAAATAGATTGCTTTTTGGTGTTGGTAATGCTTTTGGTGATCAGAATAAATTTGTAATTGAGGAGATGAGTTGGTATATCAGTGAATATACTCCTAATCTTAAAACAGAAGAGATGTTGAATCGAAGACTTAACTCAAAGAAACCACTCAGTGTATCATACCTCAAAAGAAGATGTCAACACGTTAAACTCAATCAAACTACTTACACGTGGAATTTGGGTGTTCTGGAAGGAAAGCCACGATATCTGTGGATCATTTTTAAAAAGCCAGATGGTGATACTGCGACTGATAAGAATAATGCATTGAGTGATAATGCTAAGGTGAAACAACTTCGCGTTTCTCTAGATGGAACATTTTATCCACGAGATAGATTGGAAATTAATTGGGAAAAAAATGATTTTGCTGAAGCATACAAGTCTTACCAAAAGGTGTGTGAAAGTAATGGAAATAAAGAACCTATTTTGGATATGACAGCATTTAAAAGTTTGTATACAATCTATGCGTTTGACCTGAGCGCGCAAAAGGAAACTATAAAGTCTAATCAGTGGATACTTCCCTATACATTGAAAGAGGAGAGAGTGAAGAAGTTGATACATATTGTTTGCTTTTGGAAGAAACAGAATTGCAGATTAATACAGATAATGGTGTGATGATTAGTCTCACATAATTTTTGTTAAATAAATGAGTGGCAAAGTACCAACTGGGGTATATGTTAATCAAATCAATCTTCATAAACTATCATCTTGTGTTCAAAATCAAAAGCCTTGTACGATTAACGTTAATACAATTCAGAGAAAAGGAGCAGTAAGAATTGATGTTTTGCTCACAAGAGAACAGGTTAAAATCTTGAATGACACTGGCTCACTTAAAATTAAAATGACAAAACCAATGTTGAAAAAATATTCAATAAGAGAGACGAGTGGAGGATTTCTCCCATTTCTAATTCCTTTATTTGCTGGTTTAAGTGCGGTTGGAGCATTGACGGGTGGTATTTCAACAGCGGTGAAAACTGCCAACGAAAGGAAGGCTCAACTCCAGGCTCAAAAAGAATTGGAAAGACATAACAAAGAGTTGGAGAAACAAATTAGTGGAAGTGGCGTAATTGTAGATTTTGCTGAAAAACTTGAAGGTCTGCCTGATAAAGCGAGATTGTTAGTTGGAGATATGCTTTCTTCTATTGCACAAGCAGGTGTAAAATTAACGAAAAGAGGTAATGGATTATATCTTTCTAATAAATAAATGAGCATTGATGAGTGGTTGAAAGAATTTGGAAAGAATACAACATCAAATTTACAACTTGCCAAATATTGTAAGAAATTAAAAATTCAAAATGTGGTTATTTGTATGAGAGATGAATTAACAAATGTGCGGAAACATAGAAAGAATATTATTATGAAGTTAGAAGATAATAATGGGAGCGGTTCTCATTGGGTTTGTATTTTTAATAATCAAGACAAATATTATTTTGATAGTTTTGGTCTTCCACCACCTGTTGAAGTCATAAAATTCTTACAGAATGGTGTTTATCAAACATTTCAAGTCCAAGAATTAAATTCCAAGTGTTGTGGTCAATTATGTCTATATGTGTTATTTCAACTCAACAAAAATAAAAAATTTTATGATATTATTTTTAATCTAATATAAATGACTTATGTTGGTAAAGATGGTTCTATCTTTGGTGTATCTCAAGAACTGGATATTGATTTATCAAATTATTATACAAAGGCACAGGCTGAGCGACATAAATATAATATAAACAAAAATATTAACATGAAAAATGCTTATAAATTAAAAAATTATCCAAGCCCAACTGGCCGAATGACTTGGTGAGATTAAGCGATTTATCACAATATATATACTTAAATAAAACGGCTGTGTATTCCAAAGATACAGAAGTGTTGATATTATCTCCAGGTCATACAGAATTCACAGTTCGAATTAAAATAAATTTTTATAAAGAAGGGCGTATCGTTTGTATGAGAATAGAACAATGGGGGTATGATATGAATGATTTAGGGTATAATTGGTCATTTAAAATTAACCTCGAAGACCTGGAACAATTAAATCAGTCTCGTAAGGAAGAATATTATCCACTTGGTATCGAGAATGAGTTTTGTGGGTCCACGATTAGTAAACAACAAATAAAAAGAATTTAATAAGGGTAAATATAATAATGGTTTTGCCCTTGTTTATCTCATGAAAACAGAAAAAACAGGATTATATATAATAAGTAAGGAAATACAAAATGATTTAACTATGGGAAGATGGGGAGGTGTTTCGTGCCATAATATTATTCTAACATATATTTCTAATACATAAATGACAGCAAGAAGGCTTCAAGAAAATTATCATTTCTGTGTCCAAGCATACCTTCAAGAAAAGGGTATTCGGTATTTTAATAAATATGTTCTACAACATAAGAATGAGGTATTTTCAATAAAAGATTGGCATTATGCTGATGTTGATAAACCGACAACTTTAGATTTAATTAGAATGTTAAATAATGAAAAAATTATAAAGTTAAGAAAAGGTAAGGCTCTTTTAGAAATTCAAAAGAAATTTTATTGGTTTCCTGTTGTAAAAAAAATTATTTTCGATGCAGGAATAACAAGAAATCCTGATGAATATATGTATAATATTCTATGGGGTGTAAACGATTCAAGGATAGTAAGGGATGAGGAAGGAGTTGAAGAAGAGAGGGAAGAGGAGGAAAAGGAGAATGAGGAGAGGGAGAAGAAAGAGAAGGAGGAAAAGGAGAAGAAAGAGAAGGAGGAAAAAGAGAAGAGAGAGAAGGAGGAGAGGGAGAAGAAAGAGAAGGAGGAAAAAGAGAAGAGAGAGAGGGAGGAGAGGGAGGAAAGAAGCGAGACAAAATAAATATCAAAATATGGAAACCAGTGAGATTCAAAAAGATTGGCGGTATTACAGAAAATAACTCAACCCACCGAGGAGGAAAACAAAGAATTGACAAGTCTATTTGCAATATTTTCTTCAAGACTATTGACATCGTCAAGCTATTCATTTTAATTCAAGTTTTTCTTAAATAAATGGAGGAGAGAGTGAAGGCATTTCTTAGGATTCTTTATGTTTTAAAAATTAAGATTCAAATGTGCATGTTGGAAACTAAAAAGGTTTTTGCACTCTGCAGGACTTTTTCACATAAATAAATGAGTTATTGTCTCAAATGTAAAGAAAACTAATACTAAAAATATTTCATATATTAAAAGTAAAAATAACAGGGTTATCCAAAAAGGTATATGTTCGGTGTGTGGTTCAAAAAAAAAATCAATTTATCTCAAAACACAAACTCGGAGGAGATATACAAAAGTTTTTATCAGGAAGTAAATTTACAACTACTGGAATACCAGGAGAATTACATCTTCAGGGTATTCTTTCTGTGGTCCAGGCACAAACTTGGATAAAAGATTAGATGAGGCAGACAATCCTAAATCCTGGAGTAAACCAATCAATAGAGTTGATGAAGTGTGCATGAGACACGATATTGATTATGGGAATACCACAACGTTGGAAGAAAAGCATGAAGCCGATAGAGAAATGTTGTATAATTTGTCTCTGATACAAAATCCAACCTTGAGAGAAAAAGTTGATAGGTTCATCGTGAAGAAGATGATTAGTGCTAAATTGAAACTTGGACTTGGAAATTCAAAAAACTCATAGGCTCTAATGATGCCATTAAGACTGAAGAGCAATTAGCTGATGAATTACATAAACCAATATTCACAAAGTTTCAGAGAAGGAAAGTTTATTCCAAGGAAGTTGATTATATCTGGTCTGCTGATTTGATTGAACTCAATAATGATAAAGGGGTACAAGTATGCTTTAACCGTTATTGATTTGAGGAGTAGATATGCGTGGGTTGTCCCTTTAAAAAACAAAACAGGTAATACTCTTATGTTAGCTTTTCAACAGATATTTAATAAAAGTAAGAGAAAACCTAAAAAATTGTGGACTGATGAGGGTAGAGAGTTTTATAACAAGACATTTATGAATTTTCTAAAAAATAACAGTATTACATTATACAGTACCTTTAATGAAGGGAAGGCAGTTGTTGTTGAGCGTTTTAATCGTACCTTAAAGAGAGACTATATAAAAAATTCACACAACTCGGTTCACAACAATGGTTATCTTTTATTCAGGATATTGTGGATAAGTATAATGACACGATTCACACGTCAACGAATATGAAGCCATCAGAAACATTTACAAAATTAAAATATGAAAAAGAGATTAATGTCAGAAAACCTAAGTTCAAAGTTGGTGATATCGTAAGAATATATAGGTGGAAATCTCATTTTGAAAAGGGTTTTACTGAACGATGGACGAAAGAACTTTTTAAAATTGTTGATGTAATAGATACAGTTCCTTGGACTTATAAAATATATGATTTGGAAGGGGAAGAGATTTTAGGTTCATTTTATTCACAGGAATTACAAAAGACAAAGATAAATTGAAATTTTTTGACTCCGCCCCTTTTTGACTCCACCCACACAAGCCCCACCCACACAAGCCCCACACAAACCCACCACACACAAACCCCACACAAGCTCCAATAAATTGAAATTTTTTGACTCCGCCCCTTTTTGACTCCACCCACACAAGCCCCACCCACATAAACCCCTCCTACACAAACCCCACACAAGCTCCACACAAGCTCCACACAAGCTCCACACAAGCTCCACACAAGCTCCACACACACAAGCTCCACCCATATTCACATAATTAGTGATTAGTTAATTAGTTCCCCCACACACAACATGTTTATTTAATTAAAAAATTATCCACCCATCCACACAAGCTCCACTCATCCACCCATCCACCCATCTCTCCACCCATCCATTGATCCACACAAACCTCATCCACATTCGCCCCTGCCCACATAAACCCTGCCCACATCAACCCCTCCCACATAAGTCCTGTCTACACAAGCTCCACACAAAAACTCCACACACATAAACCCTGTCCACATAAACCCCTCCCACACAAGCTCCACCCACATAAACCCGCACACACATCCCGACCACACAAGACCCACCGAAGCCCCGCCCACATAAGCCCCACCCACATAAACCCCTCCCACACAAGCCCCACCCACATAAACCCCGCCCACACACCCCGCCCACACAAGCCCCACCGAAGCCCCGCCCACATAAACCCCTCCCACACAAGCCCCACCCACAAGCCCCACCCACACCCCGCCCACACAAGCCCCACCAAAGCCCCGCCCACACAAGCCCCTCCCACACAAGCCCCACCCCCTCATCCCCCTGTGCGCCCCCACCTTTGACCCACCACCTCCCTCATCCCACCCCCACCCTTCCCCACACACACATGGGGAGGGAGGGATGGGATGAGGGGTGATGGGTCATTGAAGGCGCCTACCCTCCCTTCATGTTTTGATCCTCTTCTTGTAATTCAGAATCAAGTAATTGTATACAAAACAAATATAATTTATTAATATTGAAAATATTAAATATTCATTTGCGAGAATGTATAATCTTTCCCAGCAATCTTCTCCAGATGTCTTGTGATTTTGAAACTCAGACACCATATTCTGTTTTGAAACAAAAAGTGGATAATAATTACATGGTAATATGAGTAAGCCTCGTTGACCACTGAATTAACACACCAGGAGGCCGACTCAGCCTGTCATCCTTTCAAGGTCAATAAAATTAATTCCAGTGTACTGACAAAACCGCGTTCAAACTAATAATGCAACCAACATTAGACGACATTCTAAAGAGAGAGTGATATTAATAATAATTCAGAAATATTTACCTCCAGAAAATCATGTGTTGTACAAGATTGCTTCAACAGCTGATGTTGTGCGATAGTGCTGAAAAAAAAAAAAAAATAAGTCAAGGGTATAGATGAAGAGACAGACAGACAGGGAAAGCAACACACACACACACACACACACACACACACACACACACACACACACACACACACACACACACACACACACACACACACACACACACACACACACACACATAGACACACATAGACACACGT
>NC_140966.1:56993563-57171063 GCF_056783735.1 Eptatretus burgeri
TATCCCTGTGTCGTAAGAGGCGACCAGGGTTGCGTCAGGAAGGGCATCCGGCATAAAACATGTGCCAAATCACTATGCGGATCATACGGATGATCCGCTGTGGCGACCCCGAACGGGAGCAGCCAAAAGAAGAAGATATATCTACATATATATATATATATATATATATATATATATATATATATATATATATATATATATATATATATATATATATATATATATATATATAAATCTACATATATATATATATGCAAACCACTCTTCAATTTTCTCGTCGCCATCCCCATTACTAAGAACGCCAACCTTGCTTCTCCAGGGGGAGGGTGTCTAATCTCTTATTTCTACATAATACGCTCATAAGGCTTTTCTGTCATGGTATTTTTACCACAGGCTTCTGCTGGTATTGTGTGATGATGTAATAACATCAAATTATATCTAGTTTTTGTTTTATTTATTTCTTCCTCCTTGTGATGTCCATCACTCCCAAACCATTTTTTGTTTATAAACCTACTCCGCTTTCACATTTCCTTACTCCATGAGCCTAGAACCTTGTATAGAAAAAGAAAATCTGATAGAATTTTTCTCACATCAATTGGATGCTATTGATTCAAGCTACAGCCAGTAAGATAAATAAAACATAAAAAGTAAACACTGCGTACCAATACACTTCCCAAACTGTGCAATTTATGCTGAAAACTAATAAGCAACTCACAATTAAAGCCAAAATAGAATAAAGTCACCAACGTCATGGAGGTGTATAATCGTTTCATCATTTTGATCACATGGTTAGTCGAGTCAACTTGAAATCGTTTACTTTTGACTGCCGATTGACAACGCAAAAGCAACCTTTTTGCCTCCACATGCTGTGGCACGAGTACACGCCTCACGGCAATGCAGGAAAAGCCATGCATGACGAGAGATCGCCTGATAGTTATGCAAGGAAAAGCTGCGAAGCATAAACCCAGGACTGCAAAAGGTGGCACAAATCAAAGGAATCTCACTCACAATGTGCAGATAAAGATAAAATCGTTATAAGCATCATCATTTACATGGAGTTTTACAAGTTCATATATAAGGGTTAGTTAGCAATGACTGAGTTTACACACTTCCCTGCATCATGATGTTCGGCATCTGTTATTGTGTAAAAGCAGCAAGTAAAGGCCCTCAATCTGTGGAACGATAGCTTATACTGTATAGATTCAACTTGACAATGTAAAACCATCACCAAAGGTACATTTCCAGACAATAAAAATTAAAAAAAAAACTATTTTTTTTTACAAATTAACATCAGCGAGCAAACCACCTCCCCCCACTAAGCAACCTTATACTGTCTTGGCCAAAAATATTGGCACCCTTGCACTTTTTGCAAACAATACACCATTTCTTCCAGAGAATTGTTAAAATTTTTAAACCTTTTGGTGTCCACATTTGCATTTCTTTGGTGTGCAGTCGAACAAAACAAAAAAAAAGCTGAAAAACATTACTAAATCTTAGCTTATTCCACACAGAAATCCGAAAATGATCTGGACAATATTATTGACACCTTTTAGAAGTTGTTAGAAATAATTAGATTTCAAGCAGGTTATTCTCCTTTACTTTGGAATTGAACCCACCGGTGGTGAGTTACAGGTGCCTGCAATATAAAAATCACTCATTCAACGAGTCTGAATAGAGAAAAGGAGTCATTCTGCTGTTTTGTGTCACCGTGTGTACCACAATGAACATGGAGAAAAGAAAAAAAAAATAGAGAATTGTCTGATGAGGTCAGACACAAGATTGTAGCCAAGCATGGACAATCTCAAGGCTACAAGTCCATCTACAGAGACCTTGACGTTCATGTATCCACCGTACACAATGTTATCAGGAAGTTTAAGGACCATGGCACTGCAGCCAACATCCCTATACATGGCCGCATGAGAAAACTTGATTGAAGATTGCAGCGAAGGATTGTTCAAATGGTGGAGAAAGCACCTCGATCAACTGGCAAACAAATTCAAGCTGACCTTCAGACACAATCAATGTACGACAGTTTGAACTCGTACCATCCATCGCCAACTCAATGAAAGGGGGTTCTATGAAGATCCAGGAGGACCCCATTGCTGAGAGAGGCATAAAGCCTGACTGGAGTTTGCCAAAACACACCTGAACAAGCCAAAATTCTTCTGGGAGAATGTCCTGTGGACAGATGAGACCAAATTAGAGCTTTTTTGTAAAGCAAATCATCTCTGTTTACAGAAAACAAAATGAAGCCTTCAAAGAAAAGAACACCTTCCCCACAGTCAAACATGGAGGTGTTGTTCAGTGATGTTTTGGGGGTGCTGTGCTGCCTCTGGCACTGGGTACCTTGAATGTGTGCATGGCATCATGAAATCAGGAGATTACCAACGCATTTTGGAATGCAATGTTCAACCCAGTGTCAGAAAGCTGGGTCTCTGTCAAAGGTCATGGGTCTTTCAGCAGGACAATGACCCCAAACACTTCAAAAAGCACCCAGGAATGGTTCAAGACAAAACGCTGGACTGTTCTGAAGTGGCCAGCAATGTGTCCAGATCTAAACCCATTGAACACCTGTGGGGGGGATCCGAAAACAGCTGTTGGAAGAAGGCACCCTTAAAATCTGGGAGAACTGGAGCAGCTTGCACAAGAAGAGTGGGTCAAACTGCCACTGGAGAGGTGTAGGAGGCTCATTCATTGCTATAGGAAGTGCTTGATTGCAGTTATTTTGTCCAAAGGCTGTGATACCGAATATTAAATCGTGAGTGTCAATAATTTTGTTCGTCATTTTTTTTATTCTCTGATTTTAAAGGATATATTAAGTTCTGAATCAAAAACAAAGGTTCAGTAATATTAACAGTGAAATAAAGAATTGTGGAGACCAAATACTTCTGTCAATTTCAACTTATTTTTCGAGAAAATTGTGAGTTATTTGAAAAAAGTGTAAGGGTGCCAATATTTTTGGCCACGCCTATTTTCCCAAGAAAATAAAACAAATTTGGTCCATCCACCTCCCAAAGTACACAATAATCATCCCACATGCCCCACAATCAATTTATTTTAGCGAGTGCATCGTTGCAAATCAAAAATATTTAGTGTTACAAATCAAAATATATACCATACAAATATAAAGTGGTGCAACGATGGAGAAAATAAAATACAAACAGGAAAAAAAATATTTCTTCAGTTCCATCACCTGGATTGATGGCGGGTGGAGTCCAGAAAGCAGTCTGGACATTTTCTTTAGATTTTTTAACATCAACCACCTTTCAGTATGGGTGGGAAGTACCTGACTTATGTACAGCTATACCTACATATAGTGGTACTAAATCATGAGAAACCGTTGGAAGGTGGACCTTAGTTGGTGAAGCATTATCCTCAACTTGGCAAGGCCTGTCCCTATTGAGATGTCAAAACGATCGGGATGAAAAAAAAAAAGTTCTGCGAAGAGCAGCTACCCACATTTGCAGTGCTTTGGGGATCAGCAAGTGGCTTGATAAATTTAGGATGGTTGGAGCCATCCCAAAGTAGATAGAAGTGGAGCGTAAAGATAGAATACAGCGAGATGTAGAACCACATTCTTGAAGGTCAATGCCATGCAATCATGGACCAGACGAAAGAGCAACAGCGTTGTGCACCATTGTCCTTTGTTGGACAGCACCATAGTTCCCATCATCATTCTCATCAATGACCTCCTGCTCCTGCTCCTTCACCTGATTCTTATCAAAGAGATCAGACACTGCAAACACCTAAAGGGAATGAGTAGAGGGTCAAGGGAAAGAAGGATACCGAGCAAGTTAATTGGGGTGGCCAATTAGCAAATGTGGTTCCATCCCTTTCTCAGTTTCAAGAGCCCTCCGTTAAGATTCCTTTTTGCCAAGTTGCCTTCTTATGCATCCTCAGCGGACTTAGCATAACAGCAAATTATTGCAACAGTAATACACTGAGGTATTATTGGGATTTTGCAAACTTGTAGATATCGATTACAAAAAAGTTTTGCTTCAAGGTTTCAAGTCAATCGCTGGAGCAGCTTTAAATGAAGGTTTCACAAGTACATCCATATTTTAATACTGACAGCAGTGGAGTTGGAGATCAGGTAATAGCAGGAGTGATTACTCTGTCGCAAATTTATTTATTTCATTTTATTTTTGAATTCTACTCATCAACTTTTCTTTTTAACAAAGCATTGAGCATGAATCTCAATAAATTGTACCATTCTCAATTGAAAAAAAATAATATGTTTAAGAAATGGTGAAAGTATAGCACTGATTCAGTGATGAAGGCACTGAACTGGCATTCCAGAGGTTGTGGGTTTAAATCTAGCGAAAGGCAAGAGTTTCAGGGTTGGATTATCAGCCTCAAGAAACTAAGCTAGTCTTGGGAGAATCATAACTCCAACAGCTCTCATAACTAACAGGTCTCATATCCAAAAACTGCTCAGAAACTCCACTACTCATGATCCCGGATCACATCAGGCAACAGCTCACGAACACCACCACCACCACCACACCGCTCCCGCACAACAATGCGCTGCTCAGCTCAGCTCAGCTCTCGCACTCCTATACTGGTCAGAGCGCGAGCTCTTGAAACTGCTATCTTACGGCCCCGGTGCCTTCTCTTACGGCCCCGGTGCCTTCTCTTACGGCCCCGGTGCCTTCTCTTACGGCCCCGGTGCCTTCTCTTATGGCCCCGGTGCCTTCTCTTACGGCCCCGGTGCCCTCTCTTACGGCCCCGCACCACAGTGTTGGTTAAGGCTGTGGAAGCTGTTCAAATACAAACGCTGGACTGTTCAAATTCAAAATGGGGGAGTGGTACTTACAGCAAAAATTGCAACTGCTACTCCTTGTAAGAAGCCCGCCAATACATCACTCCAGTAGTGCTTGTAGTCTGATACACGCGATAGGCCCACGTACAGGGCTGCAATAAGAAGCATGAACTGCAAAAATGGTCGCAGGGTACGCACAACCCGCCATGTCAACCGTGCCTGGAGATAGAGCTTGTGAAAGAGAATGGGGTGCAAGAGGCAAAATATAATTAGTTCTCATTTGACTTCACGTAGAAAGTTAATGATATCATTATCTTTTTGTTTTATGATATTTGTGACACTTAACTCTTCGTGGGAGCTCAGGTAACCTCATGGCATGTTTAACTATGGTGACAAGTTGTGAAGTCAAAATGTATTTTGACAAATTTAGGTTCTTTATGCATCCTTTAAAATGGTAAGATTATAAATATTCAACACTAATTTTGTGACATTCTAATTTTGGAGGGCAAAGAGGAAGGGGTGGGGGGGGGTGGTTGTGAAGAGAGATCAGAAACCTAAAGCAATAGTATTTCCAAAATACATGCAATATTTCTGATGGTAGCCGAGAACACCATCATATATGGCATAAGGAGGAGGAGATTAGGACCATACTCTGTTCAGAGCATTGGTGCTGCTTAAGCAGTCTCCTTGGCTATTGGGCACAATCCTGGACGGGTCGCCACTCCGACACAGTATACCAGCATGTTGGCACTCATTTTGCCGACCTTGGAAGGATGACAGGCCGAGTTAACCCCACCTGGTATTAATTCAATAGCTGAGCGGGATTTGAACTCAGGACCCAAGGATCCAAAGCCCGCCATCCTAACCATTAAGCCAGCACCAGGCATCAAACAACAGGCATAAGGCATCAAAAGGAAACTTAGTCAAACAGAAAAACAGTGAACAGCTTGAGGAGGCAAAATGGTCTTCACTCAATTTAATGTTACGCGAGTCGTTTGATGACTCCAATGCCATAAAATGGAATAAGAAAGGAGAGTGATATACACTCTGAAGATTGAACAGGTACCATAACCAATTTTTTTGGCCATTCAGATCATTATATGATGTGGTCAATATGTATGTATATGTATGTATATGTATATGTATATATATATATATATATATATATATATATATATATATATATATATATATATATATATATATATATATATATATATATATATATATATATATATATATATATATATATATATATCTCTTCCACAGTGAGAAAGTGCCTGAGGTCTCATTTATGACTGAGTGAGGTCTCAATTCCCAAATTCAGAGCGAAAGTACTGCTAAACTGAAGGTTCATGTTCCAATTCGCATTCTACGGTATGCAAAATGCAATTGAAATCAAGTCGTTCCTCAATCATAGATTGATATCTGAAGATGGACAGACGGACAGACTGAACCAATTGATTCACTGTTTTTCACTTCATGCATGGGGGTAAAAAATGATTTGTATTTTACAATACTAATGAGTAGAATTTCAATATTTGGTGTGACCACCTTTCTCCTACAAAACAGCAAATATCTGTTTATAAATGCCTACCTGTAATTTCTGGAGGAATTCCATTGAGAAGTTGTTCCCTGCATTCTGCAATGTTTCCCATAATCCCTCTTTTGATTTCAGGGTTTTTTTTTTCATTTTTGTTCCTGTCCAAATAATCCGAGACAGCTTATATGATGTAAAGGTCAGGATTTAGAGAGAGCCATTCGAATAGTTGTAGAGTTCTTGACTATGCTTTTCTTTGTAAGTATGTCTTAGTGACATTTGTCGTGTGTTTGGGGTCATTCGCGTGCTGGAAAACAAAGTTGTCACCAATTAGCCTCCTTCCTGATGGGATACCATGGTGTAATTAGGATCTGCTTGTGCTTTTCAGCGTTCATAGTTTCTTCAATTCTCACCAAATCACCAACCCCAGCAGCAGAAATACATCCTCAAACTTCAACAGAGCATCCACATGTTTCACAGTACTCTCTAGACACACATCCTTAGACGTCTCACCAACCTTCTTGACATACTGCCTTCTCTTTGTTCCAAATGTTTCAAAATTTGACTCATCACTACAAAGTACCTTTCCCCACTGATTAGCATCCCAACTCGGATGTTCTTGGATATATTGACTTGGTTACCTTTACAGAGAAAGACCTTTTGACAACAAATTGCCAATGGAGACCACTTTAGATAAGAGACCTGTGAACAGCACATGAGTCCACTTCTGGACTTCTGAAAAGAGATAAAAGCTAAATTCCCAAACCTCTGAGGTACAGTACCTTCAGAAAGTATTCACATCCCTTGACTTTTTCACATTTTATTGTGTTACAGCCTCAATTTACAATCGATTAAATTTAAATTGTCACCAATCTACCACAAAATACCCCATAATGACAAAGTGAAAATATGTTTTTGGAAATTTTTACAAATGTATTGAAAATGAAATAAATAAATATCTAATTCACACAAGTATTCAGTCCACCGAGTCAATACTTTGTGGAAGTGCCTTTGGCAGCTATTACAGCTTCAAGTCTTCTTGAGAATGTCTGTATCAGCTTTACACATCTGGATTTGGGAATTTTCTCCCGTTCATCCTTACAGATTTGCTCAAGCTCTGCAAAGTTGGATTGGGAACGTCGGTGAACAGCAATCTTCAAGTCTTTCCACAGACGATAATTCAAGTCTGGGATTTGGCTAGGCTATTCAAGGACTTTCACGTTCTTGTTCTGAAGCAATTCCAGTGTTGCTTTGGTTGTATGCTGGGGTCATTGTCCTGTTGGAATGTAAATCTTCACCGCATTCAAAGGTCTTTTGCACTGAAGCAAGTTCTTCTCAAGGATTTCCCTGTATTTAGCTCCATTCATTGTTCCCTCTACCCTTACAAGTCTCCCAGTACCTGCTGCTAAAAAGCATCCCCCATAGCATGATGCTGCCACCACCATGCTTCACAGCAGGAATGATGTTAGATGGGTGATGAGCTGTGCTCGGTTTCCGCCAGAAGCAACGCTTTGCATTCAGGCCAAAGTTCAATTTCCATCTCATCAGACCACAGAATCTTTTGCCTCATGCTCTCAGAGTCTTTCATGTACCTTTTTGCAAACTCCAGGTGTGCTGTCATGTGCCTTTTTCTCAGGAGCGGCTTCCATCTGACCACTCTCCCATAAAGCCTAGATTTGTGAAGTGCTGCAGAGACCGATGTCCTTCCGGCAGGTTCCCCCGTCTCAGGCAAGGAACTTTGTAGTTCTGTCAGAGTGGTTATTGGGTTCTTGGTCACTTCCTTAACCAAGGTCCTTCTTGCCCAATTGCTCAGTTTGATCAGACGGCCAACTCTAGGAAGAGTCTGGGTAGTTCCATATGCTTTCCATTTCCTAATGATGGAGCTCACTGTGCTCTTGGGAACTTTCAACACTCTAGAAATTGTTTTCTTCCCTGCCCTACATTCTATGCCTCCTCACAATTCTATCTCAGAGTTCTATTGACAGTTCCTTGGACTTCAAGGTGGAGTTGCTGCTCTGACACGCACTGTCAACTCTGGGACCTTATATTGAAAGGTGTTTCTTTCCAAATCTTGTCCAATCTACTGAATTGGCCACAGGTGGACTTCAATCAAGTTGTGGAGAAATTTCAATGATGAGCAAATGAAATTGGATGCACCTGAGCTCAATTTGGAGTGTCATAGCAATCAGGTTGATACTTACTGAAGCAAGACATTTCAGTTTTTCATTTTTAATGAATTTGTAAAAATTTCTCAAAAAAAAAAAAAAAACTCCATTTTGACATTAATCGGTTATTATGTGTAGATCGGTGACAATTCTTTTATTTATTTATTTAATCCATTTTAAATTCAGACTGTAACACACAACAAAATGTGATAAAACTCAAGGGGTGTGAATACTTTCTGAAGGCACTGTATGTGGAAATTGTCATGCAAGTTCAGGACATGATTTTGTTTTTATTCCTGAAGAAACTTATGTTTAGGTGTTGCTCATTGCTTGGCCAAGTTTCTTATTTTGATTTCCAATCAGTTTTCTATCTTTAACTTCTCCGGTTTCATTAAACGTCTACATTGTTGCTTGAATGCCACGTCTGGAAATACCTTTTGCGGGATATTTATCTCTGAGAATTGGTGTAAAACTTATTTTGAGCCTTGTCGAGTTTGGTATCTTTGACATGGTGTGGGTTTATACTGTATTACCTGAAAGAGAGAAATTACACATAAATGAAAAAAAAAGTGGTGGCCTAAGACGTTTGGGATTATTTGGGCAAGAGTAAAATTGAAAAACAACCACAATCAAACTTTGCAGAATGCTCAGAGCAACCTCCAAACGGAATTTCGCTGGACGCATATCTGCTGTTTCGCATGAAAAAGGTGGTCACACCAATTATTGAAATTTCACATCAATCTCGTAACATACAATTAATTCCTGTTTCTTTAATAAACATGATCATTACAACATCTCATATTTATTAAAATATACAAATGCGACAATAAAAATTGTTATTTTCAAGGTGGCCGAAGACTTTTCCACAGTGTTGTGCATGCAAGCACACTGAGTCAGAAAACAAACAATTTCACAAAACAAATAAAGTGAAAGGACTGTCAATCATATAAATCACAGAATTTGGGTCACCCAATCAAGTTCGTGTTATTTCCACTTTTTCTTTTAAAAGTATCACGAAAATTGTTGTTAGCCAAGATGAAGTCATAAATGCATGAACACAGTGGAAAGAAGGGAAGCATACCATCAACAGGGTAGAGGGACCCAACAGAGAGACACTTGCAATAAGAATGGACCAGGGGAATAAACACCAAAAAAAAATTAAAAATCCAATGAAGGTTTGGCTTTAAGTGCTGCCCCACTGGAATGCCATGATGTTATCCAGCATAGCAAACACTTTGAGAAGTCTACTTTTGATATGGTTGAATGGAAGTAATGGAGGAGTTGGTAGCAAATTTAGATGCTGTAAACAGAATCGTACAACATTGTCGGTTATGCCAACAAAGTTTGGTGACAATGTGCAAATCGGTGAGCGGAAACGCAACAAAATAAGGGACAGACACCATCCTTTTATTTATACAGATGTGAGGCACGTACCACAAGAAATACCATGGTGTACATAGCGAAGGATGAATGGCCAGAATAGAAAGATTTCCTGCGGAGAAAATCAAAATATCGTCATGACTTAAAACAACAGATAACATCAAAATGGATCAAAAAAAAAAATGTGTATGACAACGAGGGGCGTTAGCATCCCTTCAGATTTAAACATCTAAAATAGCACAAACTGTTCATTCATTCATTCATTCCCTAAGCAGCTTGTAGCTGCCGGTTGCATTATAATCACTTGGAGCGTGGCTATTCTACTGATGCAGTGCTCCCTGTAGAGTTAGAGCAGCAATTTAAATTTGCTCATGGTGCCGGCGATATCTCACCTACTCTTAGCAAAGGACACCATGGGATCTTTAACGTCCACCACCGAGTGCTGGCAGATGCAACGTCCAGTTTAACGTCCATCTGAGGGACGGCGCACACAGTGATGAATCACCCTGCCATGAATCACCCTGCCTGTGAAAAGCTGAGATGACAGTTTATAGCTGGGTTGGGGTTCGCTTGTGAACAATCAACTGAAAACTTGGAAATCCAAATCCCTTTCACACCAACCAAAAGCTACATTTGAACGAGTTCATCAGATTCTAATCTACAATGTTTTGTCATTTTTTAAAAAGCACATTCCTTGTGGTTTTTCTTTTGTGTGAAAGTCTTTAAAGATTAAAAAAAAACAAAAATAATTAAAAAACAAAACTTTCAAAACCTTCTTCCATCCGTACACACCAGCATAACTTGGAATAACTTGTCCGTAACTTTAAAAGCCGAACTCGTGCGATTACCATTTTGTTTTTTTAATTTAAATGACGTCTCGTGTTGGAGAGCACGATAGTGTCGATTTGTAGATTCCATCAATCGCATGTTACCTCGAAACATCCATTATCTCCTTGTTACCTGTCCAGTATCATCAAAGAGAATGGTAGACGAATGTTGACTATCATTTACTTGCTCTTCGGCACTATTCCATTGCATGCAGAACGTGCTCATTTTTGCTACAAGTCGTGGAGCCGAGCAAGGAGATCCATCTTAAAAGGTTTCATTGCCTCAAAGGGAAAACATTATATGCAATTCCTTTTTACATTCATTTTTAATATAATTTAAGTGGCTGCAAGGGATATTTTGAAGGACATTATATTTAATTATTGGGGTATCCTGAGCCCCGTATATTGAAGGACAATCCAATAGTTTGTCGGGTGGGCCTTGCTTTTGTGGAGGCTGTAAAACAATGGAGAATAAGAGCGGAGCGAAGTCGATGGCACGTCATCGCAAATCTCCATGTTTTCCAATTCAAGTAAAGTTGAAAGATGGCAAACAGTTCTACCAGGAATGATACAATATCAAATTTTGAGGTAAAAATGTTCCCCCCGTTTTGACCCCCATGACCATAAGTCTCCAACCCCTTGGGACATGAACTGGAGGTCAAATCCAAAAAAACAATCGTTATGCATTTCATGTGTCCCCCAAAGTCGATTGCATACACAAAGTTTCATATAAAAATGTGGTGAGAATTTAATTTTTTTTTCACATTTCACCTTTTGACCCCACCATAGGGGGGCATAAATGTTACTGCTTTTGTACCTTTTTCTCATGTGGTGATCATAACTACAAAGTTTGGTGAATTTCTGCACGACCGTTTTGGAGGAGATTGCGTGACGGACAGATGGACAGAGACAGGCAAACAGAGCTGATTACAACCCCGCCCCCGTCCCCGCCCCACCACCACCGGTCTTTCTGGCATCCAATGCCTCGCCTTGATGCGTGGCAAACAATTTCAAGCAGTGGTTGAAGGATTAGGGGAGCCAGAGTATGGTGTGCAAGCACCATAACTTATGATGACTCGTATCCCAAATATCACAACACTTGAAGCAACATTCTGATTATTTCAACTCCATGGGGAGTTGTCATTTATAATTTAGCTACTTGTGAGTGAATTGTTAAAAGATTGTAACAGTTTGAAAATATGATCCAAGCCATGTGATCTTGGCGATTGAATGACATTATACACTGAAGAGTGAAATCGGTCTTTGTTGTTATGTGTCAAACCCTGTTAGATAAGAGAGTACAGATTTATTTTAGAGGCTGACTGATGTCACCAAGTTCTGGATGTGTTGCATATAGTGTGTGTTGCCTCATGGCAAAGTGTTATGGATTTCTCATATATAACCAAGGCTGGCCAGGCTGATATATAATCACAGTAATTGGAATCTTGGTTGGTGCGTGTTGTGTTGTGTTGTGTTGTGTTGTGTTACAGTAACAACATCACAACATGCATGTATTGTATAGCACATATGGAAATACAGTAGGGGTTTCGAAGATGGCCATGGGTGATACAACATGTTGATTACTTTAACGGTACACGTACTGATAAAGTGCCCCAGACATAATTACAGGATGCAATGATTTCATGTAATAGGTGTCGTTGCATTGTAACCGTGTCATTGCAGCAATGGATATTCTATGCATATCACTTAATGAAGATTTCTGTTTTCTAATACAAGATTGCTTACAACCTGATGTGCCTTCTGGGTGACACCACTCAATATCCTCTGCGGATGACGAAGCTGTTTTTGACATTGTATTGGCTAGGTAAGCTTGTGGTTATACACTACTAGGTTGTGCTGGTTAAGCTGTTGCATTGGTTTGTGACCATAACCACAACAGCACAAACAGTTGTGAACGAGCAGCTGTGAGTGTAATAAACACAGTCAATCTAATTTCATTGTTGTCTGTTTCTCTTTAAGTCGAGAGCCCACACGCAACTTGGTTACAATGGGATAACGCAAGAGGTGGACAAGATGGATACAGAAGCCAAATTTGGGCGGGGAGGGTGATGGTTTAATGGATGTAAAAAAAAAAATCATGGTTTTGGATAGGGGATGATTTGAGATGGTGGTAAAGAGCCATCTTGAAGACCTGGAGGGAAGGTGTGGAAGTTGGTTCCACAGGCAGGAAAAAGGAAGAACAAATGAGAGGAGGTGAGCAGTGATCCTGGAGATTATGAAACAGGGGCACTCATCATTGATTATGAAACCAAACCGTGAAGCTACGACTGCCTGATGAAGTCGAACTTTAATGACATTATAAGCAATGCATGAATGTGCATGGAAAATGTATGTTGGCAGCTAAAGGGGGTTTCTGTATCGTATCGAAAAGGATAGATCGTGATCCTGAAAATACGAAACTGGTGGTGGGTTTTTTTGTGTCCTTCATAACATTTGTTTTTTCAAATGCCAGAGACACAATGAAGTGTGGATGTTATTTATCCTTTTGGCTATGTTCCATGTAAACAAAGGCAAAGTAGATGAGAGCCACTTTAATCTGATATTCCTGAAAAACAATTCGATTTTGAAAACTTAAACCTCAATATGGTTATTTTAAATGTGCTTTCTGCAGGAAATACAGACATATTATCTGTCAATTTAAAAGTCATATTTTATGGGGGTTTATTATTTTTTCCAAATAATTTACATGAATGAATCTCAATTTTACCTTCGATCTTTTTTGTGGCCTCAAAAAAAATTGGTCTTGTCCTTGGGACACCAAATATATACTACGAGTGGCAGAGAATGCACCCACACAAATTCTACCAAAAAGGTAGAATTTTTTTTACACAACTAATGGGAAACATTCCGTGTGCTTTCTGATGCATCCTCTAAAATGCACGCATATAAACAGCACATTCATGTGCACAAAACAATATGTAAACTGCAATATAATTTATATACAGTAGTTGTATTAAAATAATAAAATAAAAAGTGAACATCAAAGTTCCATTCAAGTACAAACTACCAACGGTGAACTGTTAAATTACAAGCGTCATAAAAGTTACATTCCAGTGAAAATACTCGTAAAACTAATACCTTTTAGTTAAAAAAAATTTTTTTTGCATAAATGTCAACATGAGAACGCAAAACCAGAGAGTTGGTGTCAAAGCCACCCAATGCTCGCCTGTTTATACATTTATCGTTATGAAAAGACTAGTCTAATAATATTTTTTTATAAAGCATTGCAGTGACATCTGATCCAAATAATTTTAAAGCAATATATGTATTTGTATATTGCAATCAGTAAAAAATAGTGTGGTAGATAAAAACATTAGAAAGGAAATAACTTGCACCAAAAACTTTAACATTTTCACGTTCACGCTCCCGCTGGGGGTATCGCTATAGCTCTCTGTTCTTCGAACAGGTGAGCTAAAAACAACTATAAAGATCAATCAGAGATTGCAGACTCCCTCACCAGAACCGGTTTTGTGTGGTGTGTTTTATGTGGCAAATAAATAGAAGAATGTACTTAATGAAGGGTTTAAAGGACGTCGGGAAAGGCGTGGAGAGGGGGATAAAGGCCTGAAAGGCATGTAAAGGGTCCTCTTTTTGTATATACAGCTGAGGCTCTTGGAAGAGCTAGTATTCGTACACTGAGTGGATAAGGATGCAACAGGACAAAAGGAACAGCAGAGCCGAAGGCCAAGACAGAAGGAGGCGGACAACAATGGGTGTGAGAATGCATGGGGTGGGCAGGATGAATACAGAAAGGAATTCTGAGGAGGGAAATTGGAAATTTGGAGGGAGGAAGGATTAGGGTGGGGGAAGGAGGTTAACGAGGATAGAGAAGATCATGGAGGGAAGGACGAGATGGAAGAGAATGTGGAAGTTGATTCCACAGGTGGGAAAAAAGAGGAGCAAATGAGTGGAGGTGAGCAGTGATCCTGGATTTAGGTCATTTCACTATAAGGGGGTTGATGGTGGACCGTGCGAGTCCTGCAGAAACCTAGGGGGCAAAGCCCGGAAAGAGCAGAGGGTGCAAGAACAGAAAGGAGGCGGTAAAAGACAGAGACCACTGACCTGTCTGTGATGGCAAAGTGATGGACCAATCGACTCAGCTTCATTGTGAGAGATTCAAATAATCTTCAGGCCTTGGTTTCCACAGCATCAAAATGAGCAAGATGTGAGGCAGGGGAATCAGCCCAGAGGAGAAAATCACGACTTCATCAAGCTGTGGATGATTGTCTTGAAGGTGGATAGGAGTTAAGGTGTGTGAAGGAAGGACTCTGTAGAATGGAGGATGCCCAGTCGGTGGCTGGCTTTATAGATGAACTTTGAAATGTGGTTTGCCCAAGAAAGATCATGGCTGATAGTGAGACCCAGAAGTTTGAATGACTGAACTTCCTCAAGAGGATTGTTAAGAAAGTAAATATGAGGGTTTGCCAGACAGTCCTTTTGGAGAGAGATTGTGAGAGTGTGAGATTTGTCAGGATTGAAACGTATTCCATATGTTTGACCAGCTTGTGATTTTTATCAAGTTCTGAAGAGAGGGCAGAGGCTGCAGCCTGCCTATCTGAATGTTGAGGGATGTTACACAGCAGAGGGTGGAGTCATCAGCAAATCAAGGATTTTCCAGAGTCAGAGAGATCATTTATGAAGATCAGGAATAGGTCTGGGCCCCTGCCTTGGGGCACTCCAGCCTTAACACGGAGAGGAGATGAAAGGATTCCATTGAGTGCCACACATTGGCTCCAAGAGTAGAGGAAGTCAGTAAGCCATGTGTGGAGTTGACCTTGAATGCCACAGGCAGAAAGTTTGGAAAGTAACACAGGATGCCATGGACTGCATCAAAAGCACCAGAACATGCAGAGAGATGGCCCTGATCTCATATCTGACATTGAGGGCTTCCATTCATTGTTGGGCGAGTTGAAGCATCATATCCGAGTGACCTGCTCTGAAACCAAATTGGTGATCTGAGATGAGGTTGTTGGAGAAGAGGAAATATTTCAAATCAACTGCGATGATAGATTTCATGATTTGCTGAATGGAAGTAAGCTGATTGGTCTGTTGTCAAGGGGATCAGTTTGTGCACCTTTTTAGGTAATGCAGTGATGTTGGCAGATTTCCAAGCAGATGGAAGATTTCCTAATGCAAATGATAGGGTGAAAAGGGCAGTCACGATGGAGTTTAAGTACTGCGTTTAATGTGAGATTGAATAGAGAAGTCTGTCGACACCTAGACTTGGGAAATTAACTTTTTCATGTATTAAATGTGGGCTTGACTCGGAGTGGAGTTATGCATTGATAAATGGCCAGCCTGGTTCATTCCACAGACTCTGGGATGAGTCTTCCAGAGAGAGGGGGGCTGTGTTACGGATCTGGATTAGGGAGTAAAATTGGGTAAAGATTAGCATCGTTATTTCATCGTATGTGATAGAATAAGTGATGCAATTCCTTTAAGTAAGAAAATGTGTCAAGCATGTATTTAAAATATCTATCCTCCCCCACCCAAGTGCACCCCGCCTTCCTCTCATCTCCCCCCCCCACCCCCTTCCCAAGTGCACCCCGCCTTCCCCTCATCTCCCCCCACCCCCCAACCCTATTCATTCTTCAACTTCCACCATTGTAATCTGTCCTTACGTGGCCTTTCTTTAGTTTTCAGTCAATCAGCATGGCCCACAAGTGCGACTGTGGGGTCAGTGCGAGAGCATGAGACATGGACATCTGGCAGGGTCAAGGCCATTGGACTGTCCATGGTGTGGAAATTCCCTGTCTTGCCAGCCAATCAGCACGACCCATAAATCATGGTCGACTAGGCTGTGTCGGCTGATGGGAACACCTCAAAAACAGTTCAATATGCCCCGTGGGATATTATAAAAGTGCATACACGGCGCTGGTGGTTGCCCATCCATGCTGTACCTCGGTACCTGCCTTCTTCATGGTTCCTGCCTACCAGACCAATGTCCACCTGCTTTAATCTCTAGTCTCGGGACTGTGGTAAGGCATTTTTGTGCCAAGTCTTGGCTGGATTGGTTGAAATAGAGGGATGGAAAACAAAAACCTTAACTGCATGACCCCTGGAAAATCCCCCACACACCTTGAATCTGAAATATTTCTCTCCACCAAATATTCCTAAAAGGAGAAGCGTCCATCCGTGTGTCACACTTCAACCTGAAGGGCAAATGCTGCTGTTCAATATTAAAAAAATGGAACCGTTGGAAAGCTAACAATCAATTTACTTTGAACAAAATTAGTGACCATTTTAAAAGCCAATCTTTTGGGGTTACTCTTGCTCTTGTGATAAAAAGCCAGGCTCTCATGAAGCATTATAGGTTTACGCGCTGATTTACCCAGTGTTGTGTGGGAAGAGAAATGTTAATAAGTAACACATTGTAGCCAAAGAAAATTTGGAAATTGTAATACCCTCGACCACCACCAACAGGTGGCACTACATGGTACACATTTACATGAAGAATTTATGACCCCATCCACCCCCCCCCACACCCTCGCGTGAAGCCTGGGCCATGTAACCGATGTTATCCCCCCCCCACCTCCCCCAACACGCAACATTGTATTTGTACCCTGAGTTTTGACTTTGTAACTTAAAAGATGTGGCTGTGCATACAACACATACAAAGATATTGTTGCGGTTCTCAGAACCGCATGCATACAATAGATAGGTGTCCCAAGACAGTTATTTCATTATTATACGTGTAGATAGTCCCTATCCTTTTGTTTAGCAGGACGACAAGGGAGTGCGTTGCTATAGCTAGGTTTGCTTAAATCATTTTCTCCTTCATTTCGTCTCCACTCTTCTTTTCGTCTGATTATTCCTGAGGTAAATCAGCCACGTGCGCCTTCGCTGTAAGGTGGGACCTCATGAAGGCCAACGCGTGCGGTGCCACGGTGAGGAAACTGCTGCACAGAGATCCTCGTTCCTGGGCGAACCCTAAACCCGGTGTGTGCGCAAGTCATGTGGTGTGCTTGGCAGTGTGGGGTTGTCGACTCAAGCTTCCGATGGTCTGGGGAAGATTGCCGGTTGCATTAAAAAGGCATGCGAATAAATACCTCTGAAGAGGCTGCACGAATGGTGTTTTTCCCAACACGGGAAACACAGCCAGCACGACTCCCACGCTGCACGAAACGCGTACGGAGGCCGATAAAGACGACTCCACGCCATGTTGGGCGGGATGTGAGTGTGGAGTAGAAGCGGCTTGTTCCTTTTTAACCTCAATATCTGACGCATGTTGGTGTTCGCCCCGCGCACACGCTAGCGGAGTCGTGTGAACGCGAGCGCTGGCCCTGTGTGTAATGGAGGAACCGCGCGCACTGTATGGAATGTGCTCGAAAGCAGGCACGTACGCCGCTCGTGAAACGTGCATGGATTTATCCATGGCGATGTCCCTTCGGTCCTCGCTGGCAGCAGTGGATTCTCCACAGATGGTGAACATCTTCTCGTCTCCACAACCAGCAAAGCTGCGATCGAGTCAGGGAATGTACAGTGCGGGCCACGTTGGCACGTGCGGGGCAAGCGCATTGATTGACGCTGGTCGAACGCCCGAGCGGGCATGCGGGACCCTCGACCGGTCGCCTGGGCATGGCCCGGGGGTTTTTGCAGGACGATTCGCGTGCCAATTTCAGTGTGGGTGATTCGTGTCATGTCGTGGGGTCGGAGCGAAATATGTTCACTGTCTGGGATGGCCTTGCCGGAAACGAAGTGAGGCGGTTTCCGGCCATAGTTGGCAGGCCACGTGAGGGGTTGGGGCCAATCGGAGCGCCTGATTCGGGTGATGATGTTTTGATTCGGCATGGCCCCTCCCCCCAAGCTGCGGCTCCTATAAAGGTCGGGGCAGTGCCTCTTCCCTTCTCTCTTGCCTCTTGCTCTTTCTCCGCCTCGCCTCGCCTCGTTGACACCGCAACGACCTGCCTCCTGCTGTCTGGACTCCGCCTCCTCGTCTCCGCCCACACGACGTCGACCCCATACACCTACTTGGTCCCACCTACCACTCCACCCTCGCACTCTGGACTCCGCCCCTTCTTGACTCAAGCTCCTCCTTTCCGAACAGTCTCCACACGTGCGGCTGAAGCCAGAGACGACGTGCCCACTGTCGGTTACGGCACTACGGAGCATCCCCCCCCCCCCCGATACATATTGGTGGCGCATCGTGCTTTCAAGCGCAAAGGTACCGAGATCATAGCCTCAACTCCCCTCCCTTCCTGGTTGCAAAACTCCCTCTTCATCAGGTGTGTGTGTGTGTGTGTGTGTGTGTGTGTGTGTGTGTGTGTGTGTGTGTGTGTGTGTGTGTGTGTGTGTGTGTGTGTGTGTGTGTGTGTGTGTGTGTGCTGGCGCCTGTCTGCTTAAGTAAGACTGCAGAAGATCGTTATTGCTATTAATTTTGCGTTAAGTCTGCTCTGTGTCCCGTTTGTAAGTTGACTGTAAATAAATTATTATTAGGAATGTTTCCTGCTCGTTTTTGTCTTTTCTTCCATTGATCCAGCATGGTCCTAATCTTACTTTAGCCGGGACTTTATTCCCAACGATCCATTCCTTTTAGCTGGTACGTCATTGGCAGTGTCACTCAGCTGTATCCGATCCGGAAAAGTGATCCGATCCGGTAGAGTGATCCGGTTCGGACAAGGTGTACCGAGGGAGTGTTCCCCAGTAATTAAATCACGTGATTAATTAGGTAACCCGATTAACCCATATACGGGAGGACCCTAGGTCAGGCGGTTGAGTTATTGGCGTCCACGGTCGGATAAGCGACCCGCTGAGTCACGGAATTAACCGTGTGCGACGGCCTACAATTCCGGGGAGTCTGGTGGGAACCGACATAGCTTCCCCCACCTAGTGATCTTCTCACCCGACCCCCCCCGGCCTGCAACTATATATATATATATATATATATATATATATACATATATATATATATATATATATATATATGATTTGCCTTTTATAGCTTTACGACTATGATAATTATGCATATGCGTGAAGAGGTCACGGTCGGTACATGGTGGTCGTAGCTGGTATCAATCATGAAGGTCCGGGAAAGAAAGAGCGTTTGAGTGCTGGGTGGTCTTATCACCTACTGGAAAAAGCGCTGAGATTCTTGAGTTCTTGCATCACCATGTTGTAAATGCTTGGACTTGTGGATATTCACCAAGCTATTCTTGATATTGTGTAGCATACCAAGCCTGTTGGCCTTCCTTCTGACCCCAAGGCTTCTCCATATGAGGTCATTTGGCATTTTCTCCACATATCCCGGCATCCTACCACCAGTTATCACAGACAAGTCTGGTGACCTTTCTATGGACTTGTTCTAGTTGCTGTATGTCCTTCTGGATGCGTATTCTACTCAAGATCTGATGATAGTGTTGTGGGGAGCCACGTTTACCTTCTGACAGCAGTCAACTCAATTCCTCATGCGAAAGCCGAGAGCTAATAATCAATTTACTTAGAACAAAAATTAGTTGTCTGTTTAACCATAAAGATGCTTGCTTTCAAAGTCTTCTTTCAAGGATTTTTTTCTTTCATTTGCCTTTTTGGCAGTATACATGCAACGAAGAAATAAAACGCCCTCAACTTCCTTACACAATTGAAAATAAAAATAAAAATAAAATAACTTTGTATGATTTAACTGGGATCGTCTAAATTATACTTATGAATAAGAAGTATTACCTGGCTGCATCCACGGAGCTCGAGGCCTCCGTGCACACATCTTTTGTGATGTATCCATCAGAGCAGTTGTAGAGAGCCGGGTTGGGCTTGCACACGGCGTAGAAGTGTGGCCGGAGCCTTCCACAGGCAAACTTGGCCACGTTTGTGAATGACTGGCTCACACCCATCCCGAAGACGAAGGCTCCGAGCTTGCGGTACAGCGTTGTGACATATGGGTTGTCCATAAATGACCGAGGCTGATAATGTAGGCACCGCACATAGTAAATCTCACCAGCGATGATCTGAGAACGCATTATAATTACTTTACTCACAATGCCAAATAAATAACTGAAGTACAAACAAATGTACAGCAAAATCCACCAAAGAACTCTGATGACAACTGACCCACAAATAAATATCTCATTCCACATGCAAACCGTTTTATCTTAATATTTGACCCACAAATGTTAAATCCTCTCTGCTGTGTAAAGGTGACTATAATACTCCCTCCATCCCTTTTCCCATTCACACTTACAATATCACACGCACACGCACACGCACACGCACGCGCACAATTGCACCCATCCTCTGTTACCTTCCCCCAATTAAAAGCTGATAACTTATATTTGCTTTCTCTTCTGTCCTGTGTAGGGAAACCCATTCACTCAATCTGTCACAAATAAATTGTGGCAACTCGAGCTGCTCGTCAACTCGTTTTATAATGGTGAACCCCCATGCAGGCATCCCCACTCCCCATCCCAATTTCCTGCTGCTTAATGAACGTTATTATTGACACTCATCTGTCTGTCCTGTGTTACAAGCGAGGGTGCTGCTTCTAGAGCATGGCATCTTTTTACGATCTTCCAGGTGAACGATGTAATTGTACACAAAATTAAACATGAGAAAATGCTTAAAACATGTGAGCATTTTCGAAGGTTAAACAAAGATTCCATTGTCTGGGGGAAATAATATCAGAAATGGTGCCATGGTGTCATGTTAACCATTTACCCTGGACGTTTTTTTGTTTTTGGAGATTCTCCAACTCACACCCCCTGGATCTGATAGGCTGGATCTGGATCCTGACCTTAAAATCGAATTGGCTTGTTCTTGTCACCCAACTAATTCATCCACCTAGTTTTGTCAAAACTCATCCACAACTTTTGGAAAAATCGTGCTTTACATCGTTTTTGGCCCCATCTCTCAATGGTGAAGAATCACGACAAAAAAAAATTCTCAGATCGAGATCTTCACCAAAATCGAATCAGTTCATCCTTGGCACACACCCAGGCTGTCTACCAAATCCCTCCATAACTTTTTGAGATATCCTGCTGACAGCCAAACAGACAGGGTTGAAAACATAACCTTAGTTCATATTTGGTGGTGGAGGCAATGATTATGTTCATTTCACGATGGGACTTTCCTTTTGGACTTATGGATAACAATCAATTGTTGTGGACCATCGCCATGGGAGGGAAAAAAATCCACAGACAACATGGGGATTGTTAAAAGCACAACAAGTGCAAAATGGCAGATGTGGATGGCATCGGGATTTAGTGTGCTTCAGAGTGGAGAAATAAAGTGACCATCACCATGAGGGAAAGAAATGAAAGCATGATTGATGCCACGCATCGTGTGTGGGTCCACTGCAAAGAAACCAGCGAAAACTGGTCAGAGCTGGAGGAAGAGATGAGAGAAATAAACTCCAACATTACGCTGTACCTGATCTGTGCAACGTTGAGTTAAGCTGCTCTTAGGATGTGAGATAAACATGCTGCCTCGATAAAAGAGATTGAACTTGCTATACGTGAAGTCGAGAAGAACAGATTAGCAGGAAGCATGCAGTGAGTATGCAGGAAGTCCAAGAGAGACTTGGGGGAAGAGAATCCAAGCCAAGTGAATCGATGCAGATACTATGAAAAAGATGGCTCTCCAACAGTCAATCTCCTTTTTGTGTATCCACACCTCTTTTGGGGGGTTAGTGAATCAATTTGCAACGGTAGATAATTACATGCAACAAAGGATTCCAATACCTGTACAGTCCTGCGTTAGCAAGCAATTTGTGCAGTTCTGAAACAGAAATGCAAAGCACCACAATTTAAACTAGAACGGCACTCGGTAGAGAACATACCACTGTCAGGCTGAACAGTTGGTGCTTTGTATCCCACCGAAAGGCCGGATCTGCATCCGGACCTTAAGCAAAATCGAATTGGCATGTTCTTGTCACCTGCCCAACTCATCCACAACTTATTGAGATATTATGCTATTTGCCAAGTCTCTCAATGGTGACAAATCACCTTAAAAATTAAAAAGTTCTCATCTCTGGATCTTCACCAAAATCTAATCAATTCTTCCTGATCACACCCCCAGCCTGTCCACTAAGTTTCGTCCCAACCCGCCAATACCTTTTTGAGAAACCCTGCTCACAGACAGACAAACAGTCAAATAATAAAGATGTCGTGCAAAGCACGATACTTGCAAAATCCAGAAAACAAATTTCACCTCAAAAATAATTGGTGGGTCAATTCAATGACCTTCAAATTTCAAGTCAATCGAATGAAAACTGATGATTTGAGAAATTTGGCCTATGTTGACCGTGAAACCTCAAAAATAATTGGTGGTTGAATTAAGTTACATGATATGCAAACCCCGTTCAAATTTAAAGTCAATCGGATGAAAATTGAAGATTTTAGAAATCTGACAAAGTTATTGACCTTTGACCTATGTTGACCTTTTGACCTCAAAAAAACAATAGCCTTCTTGCTTACGATGAACTCTACCAGGTGGTGAAGTTACGTAAAGATCAGTTTGAAATTGTGACCTGTAGGCGGTTGAGAGACAGACAGAATAACAGACTCGACCAACCAATATACTTGAAAAGTCTTCGATTTTGCAACTAACGAACAGGTGAAAATATGAGCTCCGTCCACCTTCCGGGACGGAGGTTATTAAGAACCGGTATAACTGACTACTTCGCTCGGTATCATTATTAATTTACATCGATCTTGCACTCAGAGTGGAGAAGCCTCACTATAATTCACGGATCGGTGTTTGTATGTTTGTTTGTTTGTTGGGCTACTCCTCCTACAGTTCTGGCAAAATTACATCCAGAATTGCTACAGAGGATTAGCATAACCCCAATTAATGTTTTGGGGTGTTTTTATCTTTGCCGGTGGTCTTGGGGTGGGGGGATGAGGTGGGGTACGCAAATTCTCCATGTAAATGTGTATCGTGTAGCGCTGCCTCCAGGTGGGGGAGGGTATTGCAAGTCCTTACCATTTACAGTACAGTCCTGCATTCCTGCCCCCACATTTTCCAGTTAAGTGAGGTGTTGGTTCACAGGCACCAGCAGTGACCACTTTTTTCGTTGTGTCTGTGTGTCTGTCTGTCTGTAACTCTCTCCAGAGCATAGCTCCGTGACATTTGATGTGATCTTGATTAAACTTGGATACAAGCTAGATATCATGGTTTGTTGTGTCTTTTTGTATGAGGGGCATCCTTTTGGGCAGAGCCACGCCCACTTGAACTATTTTTTCTCGATTTTTTTCTCGCAATTTCATTTCCTAGAAGCTGTGCGTAATGTGCGTAAGCACAACATATAAAAAATCCGATTTGATCAATTTTGACGGAAGAGATAGGCTTTTACGGTAGGGCTTCCTCAAAAGCTTCCACTAACTCGATTGTACCTATCGTGGCATTGCTCAATAATGCCCGAGAACCATCGTCGCCTCCCGGCTAGTTTTTTTTATTATAAGCAGTAGGTATATTTTCCTTCGTGCATGTAAACTGGGTTATTTATTTTTCCTCCACAGAGCTTTCACTTGCCTATATACCGCCCATATAAAAGACATGCGTCAGAAGAACATGTTGCGTGCTTAGAACAAGATCACCCGTAGAGCAGGTACTCGGCTCGTATACAAAAATACCATGAAGAAACATCAGTATACTTTAATGTAGATTACAAGGACATGAGAAGGCAATGAGATTTGGAAGCTGGGTTCTGAGCATCATGAATCATTGGTTCAGGTAAGAGCACTAAACACGCCAACACAGCTACAACTGGGTACGAGTACGACTGCGATTGTAACATTATTTCAAAATAGTTTATATATTTTTTAACTAGACTGGCTACTCCATTCTGTGAATATCTGTGGCACAAGGCTGACCATAAAATAGGGTAAATGTAACAATTACGATTGCAAGGCCTGCTAATCCACTCAGCTATTCTTGCGATCAGCATCACAATGTGTGGGCCATTTCTTTTTATTGAGGCGCACCCTTCCCGAAGATAATTAATTGCGTGCCCAAGACTGTGCCACACACATGGTGGCTCATCTATGTGTTCTAACCTTATGTCTATCCCTTGTTTCTTATATTTTTGATGCATTGATTGCTCATCCTTAGTCATCCAGCTCTTTCATGAGCCTCAAACTTTGTGTTAATAAAAAAAAGCATTAATTCTACATTAAAAAAATAATAACTGCATGATAGTAAACTGGGTTAAGAATAAGCCCAACTCCTCTACAATGGAAACAACTGAAAAACATGCATCTCAAATTCTATAAAACTCACCGATAATACGGGTACAAGCACACCCAGGGAGTAGAGCAGCTCATGAGTGATGGTGCTCGTTCGATGGGGGTACCGGATGCTTTCATCGTCGCAAAAAAATCCACGTTGGAATGGCCGCACATATGGTTGGTTAAGGATGATGACCGTCAGCCATGCTGTAGATGACAGAAACTTTCACCTTCAAACACACACACACCTAACATGTATCATCTTAAAGCATTTGCCAAATGATGACATTTCTAATGCTTGATGAAGGTAACAAAACACATTCAGTCCATTATAGTGAGCTCTAAATGTTCAATGATAGGACAGAAATAACAAAAGTAAGTTGCAAAGTACGAGAGCAAATGATATTAACATGCGAACGAAAAACAAAAGAAACCACACAGCTATCCACATAAAGACTGCATGGATGTTTGTTATTCAGGAATCAATTGAAATGGATGTTGTGTTTCTTTTGGCAAGTGAGAAACGTTATAGACCAGGGGGTTTCAAACTTTTCTTATACTTAGAATGTGGACCCCTTGACACAGTCACCAAAACTAGGGAATCTTCTGAAAAAAACAGTTAAAAGAAAAAAAAGAACAATCAATATTCTCCAATTCTGATGTAGCATACTCTGTTACAGAGCGTCGGAGCTGCCGAAGTAGTTTCTTGGCAATGGTTTTTGCCATTGCTGTCCCAGCAGTAGTTAGGCCAGGAAGTTGTAATTTGTTTCATGGTGCTGGCAATACCTCGCAGACTCTTCGCGAAGGACACCGTGGGGTCTTCAACATCCACCAACTCATGCCGGCAGATAGTATGGCAGTTCAACGTCCATCCGAGGGACGGCACACACATTTATGAATTACCCTGCTTGTGAAAACCTGTAGAACGGAGATCAAACTAAAAAAATATATAAAAATACAGAACTGAATTGTCACCGATTCATCATTAATCAACTCATTCAGTCCCACATATCATTATTTCATACCTCTTTCACTCACTCACGTCCCTAATTTTTTCCTCTATCAACTCTCATCTCTCAAAATGCAAATCACAATTTAAAATTTTCATATACTATCCCTTTACTCTCATTTCCACCCACACTACTTCTTCTTACTTACAGTTATCTTTCTGTTTCAATCCTGGTTAGTTCAGAACCTCTTAGGTCATCCCCCATCCCCACTCATGATCTTTTATACCATGTTCACCCCTCCAGCAAGTTAATGCGTTATCTCCCCATTCCCTCCACATTCCCCTGCTGAATGAGGAGTCCGAGCCGTTGGGATTACGGGTTTCCTGGGTCAAAACAAAGATCCAGGCTTTAAATGACATCTTGGATGCTGCTGTCCTGTCTGTGCCTGTTTGTGGTGAGGATGTTGAGGTCGTGGAGAGATTCACTTACCTTGGCAGTGATATTCATGTCTCTGCTGGCTGCGAGTCAGAGGTCAACAGACGTCTGGGTCGGGCCTGGGGAGTCATGGATTCACTGGATCATGGGGTGTGGCGCTGCCGGTATCTGTGCGGGAGGACTAAAGTCCGAGTCTTCAGGTCCTTTGTGCTTCCAGTCTTGCTCTATGGATGTGAGACTTGGACTCTGACCAAGGATCTGAGACAGAGACTTGATTCCTTTGGTACCAGGTCTCTTCGGAGAATCCTCAGCTATCGCTGGTCAGACTTTGTGTCCAACGAGCGGATGCTGAGAGAGACTCAAATGAGATTTGTTACCTGCATAGTCCGTGAGCATCAGCTGGGGCTGTATGGACATGTGGCTCCTTTTCCTGACGCTGATCCTGCTCAACAGATTCTCTCAGCGAGGGAGTCTAGTGAGTGGAGGAGGCCAATGGGCCGACCACGTGTCGCGTGGTTGCAGCAGGTGGATCAGCATCTCAAGGAGATGGGGATGGGCCAGCCATCTGCCTGGGGGATGGCCGGATGAAGGCCTCTGGAGTACCGGCGGAAAGTGGATGCAGCAATGCGCTGCTCTGGCACATGCTCCCATACCTGACCCTCCACCCACCTTTTATTCATTTCCTTCATTGATCTTTCAAGCCCAGTTTTCCCTTCCTGTTCTTTCAGGCCCTAACTCATTGTGATGTATCCATAGAAGAGTTCATGCTCCATAACGAGTGACAGTGTTAACCTGGGTTTACAAGGACCTTCAGAGTACTTCATCTGCTAACTGCCCAAATATTGATGGTGGTTTTATGACTTGGATTAATGCAATGACTGAGCAGGCCATTCCACACAGCTAAAGGACTCCAGATTCTTCTTTCTTATTCCAGCTGACTGGGCCATTATTTTGCTGGTAGATGAAGTTTGGACCAATAAGTCTTGAAACACTGGGGATAACATTGTGAATTAAAATTTCTTTGTATCTTGCTGCAGTCAATAATAATCGATTTTCAGCAAATTAACAAGCATCCTCAAACTTGAATTGAACCTCCTCCAAGATCGTTTGTTGGCTTCAAGCAAGGCTCTTAAGTTTTTCATCATCTTACACATTGTCTTTGATTAGATCCAAATAACTGAAACTGATTCGTCTGCCAAAGCACCTTTGACTATTGTTCAATAGTCCAATTTTTGTGTTCTTGTGTATATTTTAGCCTTCTAGTCTTTTTCCTCCTTTCTCAAAAGGTTTTCTAATTGCAACACATCCTTCAAGTCCTGATTTCAAAAGGGACCTTCGTACTGTTGATTGATGGACAATGAAACCTGAGTCTTCTTGAAAATTCAGTTGTTGATGCAACGCCAAGTCTTCTTTCAGTTTCTATTCCTTGATGATATTACCTTCAAGTATTGCTCAACCTTGTTGGACAGCTTTTTGAATCTTCAAGTTCTGGGTTTGTCAACTACAGATGAGGTTTCTTTGTCGTTGTTGATTGTGCTTTTGGATATCACACCTTAAAAAATAAAATAAAAAATAAAAAAAATAGAGTGATGCAAGCAATTTCACTCAATATTTCAATTTGCTATGCAGAAACACAATTCCATGGTGATCAAATCTTGATGCTTCTAACAGTTAAATACTGAACTTTTATCCATTTTGTTTTGAGCCAACATCAATAAAGCCATAAACAGACATTTGAGGAGCATGTTCATAAAACAGAATTTAAAAGAACCACAAAGCTTTTCGTTCTGCACTCCTCAGGTGAAAGTTGCACAAAGTGAATGAAACAATGAAGAACCTACTGTATATAGGCCACCTATCAACAAGACAAATTCTGAATGGATGCTCTTAGCTGACATCATGTCCCAACGCACGAGGTGGTAGGAGACTAGTCAGTGTTCAGTGCTCCAAATCGGAGGTTACAAAGTTTGGAGCTGGGCCACTAGAGCCAACACAGAATTCTATTCATCACCATCTGTGATTGCGAGATGAGTTTGTGTTGCTCTTATTCTTCTTTGCACAAATAAGCAAAGTGAATGGACAAACTCTTTTTGCTGATATAACATAGGTTCCACTTTTAGTATTCGTCACTTCTTCTCGTATTTTTGGATGTGTTATACTTAGTCTTCTGCTTAATATGTTGAATGTATCCACACCATACTGTTCGGCACAGTATGCATTTTCATTCAAATGCTGTCCAACAGCAGAGGCACATGACGTTGAGATTGATGCTTGCTGGGACCTTCCTACAAGCACGTACCGGCTGAATTCTCATATCATTAGTGTTCCTCATGATAGACAAAGGGACGTGCTGCTTTATTCCGTCAGTCAAGGTCTGGGTCATTCTGCCTGCATACCGAACATCACACCAGCACTTGAACTATTGCTAAGTTTTGAGGCTGGCAGAACATCCTTCTTGACTGCAGGAATCAAGATATCGAGAGGTAAAAATCACTCTTGGATGGACAGCCAGATGTGTGTTTGAGACATCTTTTGAGTTGTTCCTCATATCTTTGCGACATTTTCCCTTTCCAAGGAATCTTGATGTGGACCAGGCACTTTTCAGGACCCATCTTCCTTTCATCTGTAGCAGTGAGGAATTTGCATATGAACCTCCTCCTGATAAGCTCAGGGTATCCATTCTCACTGAGGATTACGACAATCTTGACCATCTCAGTTTGAAGCTTGGCATTGGAACATATCCTTTTAGCTCGACTCACCAGCACATTGATCAATCCAATCTTGCATCTTGTTGAACTAAGGAAAGGAGTCCCAATGAGCATACTGGCTGGTGAAAGTGGACTTCCTGTAGATGAACGTAGTAAACTATGATGCAGAACTCTCTCCCATGATATCCAAAAAGGGGAGGCAACCAGTGCATTCCAATTCCGTAGTGAACCTGAGGGCAGGATGAAAATAATTTAATTCATTCAAGAAGTGTTCACAGACTTCACTAGATTCAAATAAGCAAAATATTTAATCCACACACCTGAAATATAAGATGGGAGATTGAAATACCTGCAACTTGGTCCGCCTCTCCGATTCTTGATAACCAACAAAAACGTTCACCAACATTGGGCCCATGGGAGAGCCCGTGGCCATACCATCAATTTGGACAAACATAGTAGTGTTAAAGCTAAACTCGACATCCCTTGAAGACATGTTCATCAATTCCATGAAGACAGATTCAGAAATGTGTGGATGCTAAAGTACTTTACTTCCAACCTCAACTTCTATTAAAAATGATTTTGTTTTAAAGCGAGATCAGTGTTGGGAATCGGCACAGGTCGGAATCAATCGCCATACTGGTATGACCATCACGGAACACTGTACCGGTATCGCAGATCACCGACTCGGCACAAGCTTTCTAAAGCACATCTGATTAATTTAAATAATAACCAATTGGCAATTGCGTCAAAACGAGCCCCACGAGGGCAAAGAAAAACACGATTCCTTATATGGAGCTGATGAGCTCGGATGCTGATGGTTAAAAGTTAAAGCATGCGCTACTTACTTCCTGGTACGTCTTGACATCACACGTTCCACTGTTCCAGGTGCAGCCGATTCCATCAGAGCTTTTTAACCTCCACCATCAAAGATGGATGGAGGTTACAGTTTTCACCCGTCTGTTTGTTTTTTTGTGAACAGTATTACGGAAAAACTCCTGGACGGATTTCGACGAAACTTGGTGGGGGGATTAGGTATGGTCCAAGGATCATGCCATTAGATTTTGGACTTGGTTCAACAACAACAAAAAAAAAATTTGCAACTTTTTTTTCAAAAAAATAGATTTTATTTGAAAAATATTTGAATTTTTTTTTTTTTTTTGCATTTCTACATGTTTTAAGTGATTTCCAACCCAAAAAACATATTTTGCAACTTTTTTTCAAAAGAATTGATTTTTTTTTTGACATTTTTACATGCGCGTTGATCTAGTTTAGTTTATTCAATCGTGGTTCAGTAGAATCTGATCCGTTTTGACCTACAATGAATAGGATATCAGGTTCACTTAAGTGACCCAGCAGTATTGGCAGCGGAGGTTTTGCACTCTACCGAGTGCTCCCCCTCTAGTTAAATAATGTCATCCTTGTACGGGATTAAAGATTGTAAACATCTTTCTTCGATTTGTTCATGTTTGGTATCACTATCACAGCTCGGTATATCTACTGATTTTCACACAGATTTTTTTCGGTTTTATTTTTTTCAGTATCAATTTTTTTTTTTTTTAAACACAAGTTGATCGTCGCCGCCCGCTTCCTTTTTTGAAGCTGCCTCCTTTTATTTGTTCATTTTTATTTTGTCACACATCCCTTTAAAAAACAAACAAACATCCATATCTTCGTGTACAACTTGCACAATTCTCTGAATCGATCATTTATATTTTTGTTGCGCTGCCACTTTCCATAGCCGTGCCATTTCCCACTTCCGTGCCGCTTTTCATTTGTGAAGATGGTTTTCATGTGCCTGAAAATTCGGACGGGAACTAAAGTCCTGAAGCCATGGTATGCTGGAACAATTCTTAATGGGCCACGCTCACTGTGTGATGTTTTCTCCGATTTCGTTTGAGGGGAGTTGGACCAGGGAGAGGCCATACAGGAGCACAACCAAACAGCGCTGGTGAGTCCACGTCTCACATGTGTAAATCTGTGCATTTAAATACGTGTTTACTGTAGATCTATATAAAAAGATGGCATAGCCAATAATTATTTGAATATGCATGAAGTGTGTAGTATTTTTGTATGTTGCCATAAATTTAAATATGTTTGTTTTTATCTGTGGATTGTATTTTTAATCGGCCTCGTGAGTGTGATGGTAACGTGTCGGGTATATGGCCCATGCCATATTTCTTTGGGGGAAAAAACTGACATGTCTCATACATGACTGTAATGACAATGATATAGTTTTGCTGGTTAGTACAATAAAAAGAATCAGAACATGCATTTTAAGTGAACTAAATTGGCTCCACACCAGACGACTATAAAATCATAACAAGTAGATGTAGATATGTGTATGATGTTTGATTATTTTCAATTTATTTATTTTTAAGCGTTTCTGTGCATTAAACAGGGTCCTTGAATGAAAATGTCAGTGGTAATTTTGAACTAAAAAAAAAATCTGGTGGCCATCTTGAATCTCAAAGCCAGCGGCAATTTTGAAAAATAAATAAATAAATAAAAAGGGCCTCCTCCTTCCTTTTTAGATCCTTGTGGAGGATCTCTAAGTCTTACTCACATTGCTGTTCTTGTGGACTTTTTTGTTTCACAGCGTACAGTTTTCATCGAAACTTCCTGAAACTTGGGGTTCATATGTAAAAATACCCCGCGCAGACAGTAACGATCTCCGATTTTAAAAATTCCTCCTAGAAAAAAAAGTTATGATGTCAAAATATCTCCGCGAATGGAAATCGCTGAAAACATTATCTCCGAAACTTGGCAAGCTTTTTGAATTCTGTTTGCGGGAATCGAACAGGGCATTAGTAGAGATGAATTACCGCACATATGATACATCACCATGACGTCATATCAATTTTTACGACGTCATTCCTATTTTTTGACATTTTTTGTTTCACAACCCAGAGTTTTCATCGGATCTTCGAGAAACTTGCCATGTATATACAGAAAGCCCAAGCGCAGGCAGTAACCATCTCCGATTTTGGAAATTCTTCCGAGAAAAAAAGTTGACGTCATAATATCGCCGCTAATGGAAATCGCCTATACCATTATCTCCGAAACTAGGCAAGCTGTTTGAATTTTGTTTGCGGGAATCAAGTCAGGCATTAGCACAGATAATTTATCGCAAACCTGATACATCACAATGACGTCATATTCGTTTTTATGACGTCATCATTAAGAGGACGAGGATCTTAGCTCATTTGAGCTTGTTTAAAAAAAATCCAGATGATCAACTGATGTATATATATATATATATATATATATTGTTGCGGATTCCGCGCCCGCCGGCGTGCGACGGCCACGTAACTCGAATCCCACGTAACTCGAATCGCGGCACGTCGCCCACCGGACGGACAATCCAGTCGTGACCCTCTCGGACTAACGCCGGGAACCAGTCACGGGTGGACCTTTCGGTCTCACCGCGATCGAGCCAATCAGCCCCCGCGTGGGATAGGGTTGCTCGCCAAATTCGACCTACCTAAGTACCCACGCGGAGGGTAGACCGGGCGATCGCACCTCGCCGCAGGTCGACTTCGGACACGGGCCACTTAAGCGACCCGTTCCGTACTATCAGAATAACCGAGCGGTGTTATCGTCGACCTCGACGGTTCGATTAATTATCGGGCGTACTCAGCCCACTACCAACCCTTTACGTGAAGCAAGATGGGGATTCAATGGAGGAAAAGACGAAGCGAAGCGGGAGAACAGTTCAACAATAAAGCACATTTATTCGCGACGAACGGAAAGCACACAAATACAATTCCACCAAATGCACACAAAAAAGAAAACACAATTCCATTTACACAAAAAGCAAACATAAAAGTGAAAACACAGTGCAGAGCTAATACCGACTACCGAGCACACGGCAACACTTATACAATTCTACTTCACAGACGGCGCCGACAACACATACCCAAAACCAAGGAAAAGAAATACCCTCAAGAATGAGGTAGGCCTGAGGCCGAGACCGGGTCGGGCCTACCCGTCTGGTGATGAGACGCGGAGCGGCGATGGCCCGCAACCCGCGGGCCTCGTGGAGAGTGCCTGGGAGGGGGTGGGGAACGGGGCCGCCTTGGTCGCACTATCTCAGCGCGGGGGGAAACAGGAGGGGGTTGCTGATGCTCGGGGTATAGAGGATCTTTATTATGTGCGACGAGCGTCTCCACCTCGGCCAGGTCGCGCTGCCGGCCTCCCTCGGGTGCAGCTTCCTGCACGACGCGAGCACCCCCTCGTCTGGTGTCGCCGCCTTTCCACAGCTCCGTCCCCTCCGTTCCGACTCCAACGCACACGACGAGCAGCTCCACCGCCCGCGAAGTCTTGACCCTCTGCTTCCGACTCTCCTCTTCTTGACTCTCCGACCCCGTTCTGCTGACTCTCTCGTTCCCGTTCTGCTGACTCTCTCGTTCCGACTCTGACTGACGAACACGGTCCTTTTATCCCCCCGTAACTTCGCCTTTGACCCCCTCCCTTTGACCTTTCACCTCGCTCCCCATTGGCCCGAGAAAAAGTGGGCGTGAAGGCTTTTTGATCCACAAATTTGCATATATCGATCGTTCTGGAGGCGGGGCCAAATCGCCCCTCGCTCACCGATTGGACGGCAAAAAGTGGGCGTGTGTCGTTTTTGATCCGTTTTTGAAGCAGAAAATCCGTGATTTTGTACACGCTGTTCAACGTGCGCCCTACACGAGTCCAGCATCGGTGCCCACAGCGGGGCAAGAATGGTGGCGATGCTACGGTTGTGAGGTGTGCGTGAAGGTCGTGGCGGTTGTGGTGAAGCGGTGGTTGTGGTCGGTGGTTGATGTTGTGGTTGTGATCATGGCGGTTGGTCCAAAATAAAGATAGTAAAAGAAAAACGGCTATCCTGAAGAGTCGCAGCACGTATAAATGACATGTATTCCCACTAGACAACGGGTTTGGGCCTAACTACACATGCACTTACCGAGATACCTCACCTAAGGGACCTGAATGGTGGTTTGCGAATCTGGTAACCACAACACTACCCCCTCCCCTTTTTACAGACTCGTCCCGAGTCGTCAAATTTTCTTGTGCCATCATGTTTATTTTCCCCCTAGTACATTTTACCTACGGATCCCTGAGTGCGACATTCATGGTATTCGTGTCCCCAAAATAAATAACCTGAGGGCTGCGTAACTACCTAAACAAACTCACTCACACGGACGACTTAAATAAAATTGCCGGCGCTAGACAGACATGCCGGGGGGCGCACTCATATTTACAGTACATCTTAACCTTAACTTACAAATTTTACACTAAACCATGGCCCAGGATCATTGAACTCTGCAAAAACAAAGCAGTTAGCAGGGAGCCAGGCTGCCCGCATGCAGTCTCTGGCTCAAACAATGCAGGTGACAGGGAACGTGGCTGGCTGCTCACACGCAGTCCAAGGCCTTCCCTTTTGAACTGAACGCAGTGAACCACAACGGTGCTTGGGCTGCACAAACGCAGTCTCCGTGCCAGCTCAAGTGGCACACGCAATGAGCACAACGAATGGATGCATGAATACAAACACGGTGCACGGGCCGCCACTGCAGGCCCGTGTTGTAGCTGCCAACAGGGCAGTTCTTGCAGCTTGCAAACTGTTGCCTTGATCCTGGCGCACATGGAAATGAACAGGGGGGGCAAAGCAAAAATTGAACGGGGCTGGTGAACGTGGGCAGTGGGCATGGCATGGCAAAGGTGGCAGGCAAACACAGCCCGCAGAAGAAGGCCGCTGCAGGCAAACACAGCCGGCAGATGAACTGGCCGGCACAGGCCTTGAAGTACCACAGCTGCAGATGAAGTGGCCGGCACAGGCCTTGAAGCAAAACACGGCCAGCCGATGGCACAGGCCTTGCAGCAAAACAACAGCTGCCGATGAAGTTGGCCGGCCTCCGCCTCGAAGAAAAACACGGCCAGCCGATGGAGTTGGCTAGCCTTTGCCGTTCAGTGGAGGTTGGTGGAGGGAGTGCGGTGGTGCTGGCCACTTGGAAGGCGGGCTCGGACCTACCTACCTGTCTCCCTCCCAACCTATCGCCTTTGCCTGTCACTGTACATACCCACTCCCTTAATTTGTCAAACCCCAATTTAGCCCCAACTTATTTTTTTTTGTTGTTTTTATTTTTACTCCCCACTATAAATCGTCCCCTAACCCCCTTTATCGTCCTTGTTCGGCTAACCTATCCTGTCACCTAGCCTACTCCCAACCCCTACGTTCCCTTCCCAGAGGGGAACAAGGGAGAGCTAACGTCCTGTGCCGAGGCCCAACGAAGCCTCAGAATGGCCTCCCCAGAGTTCGGCGATCTAACCCAAAGTGGGTCCAGCGGCCCACAACGAGAGCGAGGGGATGGATGGTGCGGAGGGGTACATCTCCTAATCTACCCTAACCATTTAACTGTTAAACTACCCCGGGGCTTTCAACAAGCGCCTCTCGCTTAAACTATTGGTTCTAACAACCCAGATTCCCGTCGCCTGTGTTGGTGTCCTCACAATTTCGGGCCTCGCCCCCCAATTTTCTCTCCGTGCCCTCACACGGTCTCATGGCTGGGACACGTGGCTCCTTTGGCAGGCACGACCCTCTGCCGATTCTCCGCTATGGCACCCCCGGGCACAACACTGCCTCCGAGCCTACCAGCTCCCTAACACCGGGAGTGCCCCCATGGCACCTCCCCTGAAACGCACACGTGGCAGGCCGGCCTCCCGGGCCCCTTTCCGAGGGTCACCCGTGCCCACAACACTGCCCACGCGGCTACGGCGCCCCGGGCCCCGCACCAAGCAGGCGCACCCGTGCCCACTACTCTATCCCGGCCCCCCATGGGCCCATGGCCTACCGCGGCCGACTAGCCTGGTGCCCGGGGTACCCACTCAGCGATACTCACCCTTCGCAGCCACGCTCCCAAGCCCGTCAACAGGGCTCCTGCACCCTCCAAATGGGTCTCGAGCCCTGCTTTCCCACCAACAACAAAACGACCTCCATTTTTCAATTTGACTAACCCAACTGACTCAATCTACACTGACCCCGGGGTCCCTTGGGCGGAGTCACCTCCTCCCCCAATCACGCATCGCACCCTCCATTCCCCATTCGCTCCACTCACACACACCCGCTGGCCTCACCCACTCACCAAGCACAAGCTTCCACCTCACCCAACATGTCTTCACCTCAGAACTCACCAACTCTTCAACACACACACCACTGAACTCTACCATTCTTCTAACTACATCCCCTAACTAACTCGTGCTCCCACGTCGTCCCTTAAACTACAGCACGTTCCTTTTAACCTACGTAGCTAAGCTACGTCCCCTCTACACATCCAAAGTCTGTCTCTGTCTCCTAATCTCTTTAATCAATTTCCCCACCTAAATCTGGCTACAATCCCTCTAACTAATCCATTCCACGGACTCCATGAGGACTTACCCCTGCCCCATGAAGTCGGTCTAACTAAGCTAACCCTTCCCCCTAACTAGTTTCCATCCTGTGCCCAGGTAAGGGGGTCTTTCACCCCTTGCCCAGGAATCCTTTGCACCCGAAAGTGAGGCTTGTTCCCTTTTTTTTTTTTTTTTTTTCTGCATGCGCAGCGCCAGCGCGGCAACTCAGAGCTCGCGCACTTTGCACCTGGCCGTGACGTCATGCAGCTGCACGTGTTCCTCGTCCCTCCTTGGACGGGACCATCCGGCAGAGATACCCCTCCTGCCGAATTCCAACCCCACGTGCAGCCATGGCGTCACCGTGCGCATAAAAAAAAAACACAAGCCACACGTCTCGAGGGGTTCCCCACGCGAACACATGTGCTTTGCCCGTTGGAGCTTAACACACACGATCGCGTGGAGAACCCATCCGGTCCAAATCCGTTTACCTGCCTAAACTTTGTCCGTCCGCGGGATCGGCAAATCCACCGCGTGCGTTTCCGGACCGGGACTTCACTCTCGCAAGCGAGCACGTGGTGGTCTCGTGCGTTGCACAGCACGAACCGCGTGCTCACTGCTGGGTGAACCCGGCACGGTCCTCGAAACAGCTACAGCCGCTACCCGGCTTTCGTTCCTTACATGTCTCCGTCGTCGCCTCCATTCAACCCACGCACACCTGCGTGTTACGACGCACACAGTCCACTCCATCACATTCACACCGGGAGACGCGGCTGCGTGCTCCCGCATGCCAACCGACATCTCCCTCTCATACCGCTCTCTCACAGACACGGTCTCCCTGGCACACAGCGACCTTGCACACGGCCGTTCACTCACGCGTGCGGGGGCACTCACCCGCGGTTCCTCACTCGCACTCCGTGCCTCATCCACACACGCGGGGGCACTCACCCGCGGTACCTCATCCACACACCGTGCCTCACTCATACACGCGGGGGCACTAACCCGCGGTGCCTCACTCGCACTCCGTGCCTCATCCACACACGGTGTGCTGGGAAGCACGTACTCCGGCAACATCGCCACCACACCACTCACACGTGGTGCCTCATTCATACTGGCCGTTTCATCCACACACACGGCCTCTCTCACACACGGTGCCTCATCCACACACGGCGTGCTGGGAAGCACGTACTCTGGCACCATCGCCACCACACCACTCACACACGGGGTCGCTTCCACACACGGGGACGCACTCACACCTTGCACCACACACACAGGGACAACCATACTGGGGATTCGTGTCCCCACAAGGGTCTCCGGGGCCTCTATACCCCCCAAGCTCGCCGTGCACCCGTCCACAGCACCCGTCCCCTCAACCTCGCAAAACACGACCGAACTCACCTGGTCGTGACTCGCCTCAAGGGGGCATACTCCCTCCCCTCGTTCCTGGAGGACGCCATCCAGGTGCTCGCACTGGGTCTCTACCCAGTCCGCCAGCTCACCCCCATTGTCCTCCACTACCTCCGTGTGTGTGTGCGCGTCACTTACCCCGTCTTCCTCGTGTAGTCTTTCCTCTATTTTTTCTATCTCCCGTGTCTCTGCCAACTCTGTCACCTCTTCACCCTTTACCTCCCTTGTCTCAACTATTATTATTTCCTTTGTCACGGCCTTCATGCCCGCCTGCCGGCATCGGCCCATGTTCTGCGTCTCACCCCGCAGTTTTTCGTTCTTTCCTTCATTTGCTGTGTACTCGCATCGATCTTTTCGTTCATGCCTTTCATTTCGTTTTTCATATTCGCTTCCATCTTCGTTTTTACTTCGTCCATTTGCTTGTTCATGTTCGCAATCATCTTCGCTGTCGTTTCCGCATACATTTTTGCCAGCATGGTGTATAGCTGGGTCATGTCGGGTGCGCTTGGGTGAGCCGTTTCGGCAGGGGTCGGGGAAGGGTTTTGGTGGAGAGGGGGGGGGGAGGTGTCATACACCGCGGCCGCTGCCGCACCCACCTCAGGTTCTGGGTTCAGTTGGGCGAGTCCGTGTTCCTGCACAATCAACATTTCCTGCTCGGGGATTCCATCCTGGACCATGGATTCTACATTACTACACATATACATTTCTAATACCCCCGGCTCCCGCTCGCCTTGAGACGCCATCTTGCTTCTCGTGAAGGGTTAATTTGCTCGCTCGTAATTTGGAGGGAATCGGGGATCGCTTCTCTCACCCCTGGACCGATTCCCGTGAATTTAGCCGGAGACAGGAGAGCCTGTTTTCCTGTTCTCCGATACCAGTGCCGCGAGGAGGGCGATGAATTTGTATCCCACTCCTGACACCAGTGTTGCGGTTTTCGCGCCCGCCGGCGTGCGACGGCCACGTAACTCGAATCGCGGCACGTCGCCCACCGGACGGACAATCCAGTCGTGACCCTCTCGGACTAACGCCGGGAACCAGTCACGGGTGGACCTTTCGGTCTCACCGCGATCGAGCCAATCAGCCCCCGCGTGGGATAGGGTTGCTCGCCAAATTCGACCTACCTAAGTACCCACGCGGAGGGTAGACCGGGCGATCGCACCTCGCCGCAGGTCGATTTCTCGGACACGGGCCACTTGCCGACCCGTTCCGTCCTATCAGAATAACCGAGCGGTGTTATCGTCGACCTCGACGGTTCGATTAATTATCGGGCGTACTCAGCCCACTACCAACCCTTTACGTGAAGCAAGATGGGGATTCAATGGAGGAAAAGACGAAGCGAAGCGGGAGAACAGTTCAACAATAAAGCACATTTATTCGCGACGAACGGAAAGCACACAAATACAATTCCACCAAATGCACACAAAAAGAAAACACAATTCCATTTACACAAAAAGCAAACATAAAAGTGAAAACACAGTGCAGAGCTAATACCGACTACCGAGCACACGGCAACACTTATACAATTCTACTTCACAGACGGCGCCGACAACACATACCCAAAACCAAGGAAAAGAAATACCCTCAAGAATGAGGTAGGCCTGAGGCCGAGACCGGGTCGGGCCTACCCGTCTGGTGATGAGACGCGGAGCGGCGATGGCCCCGCAACCCGCGGGCCTCGTGGACAGTGCCTGGCAGGGGGTGGGAACGGGGCCCCCTTGGTCGCACTATCTCAGCGCGGGGGGAAACAGGAGGGGGTTGCTGATGCTCGGGGTATAGAGGATCTTTATTATGTGTGACGAGCGTCTCCACCTCGGCCAGGTCGCGCTGCCGGCCTCCCTCGGGTGCAGCTTCCTGCACGACGCGAGCACCCCCTCGTCTGGTGTCGCCGCCTTTCCACAGCTCCGTCCCCTCCGTTCCGACTCCAACGCACACGACGAGCAGCTCCACCGCCCGCGAAGTCTTGACCCTCTGCTTCCGACTCTCCTCTTCTTGACTCTCCGACCCCGTTCTGCTGACTCTCTCGTTCCCGTTCTGCTGACTCTCTCGTTCCGACTCTGACTGACGAACACGGTCCTTTTATCCCCCCGTAACTTCGCCTTTGACCCCCTCCCTTTGACGTTTCACCTCGCTCCCCATTGGCCCGAGAAAAGTGGGCGTGAAGGCTTTTTGATCCACAAATTTGCATATATCGATCGTTCTGGAGGCGGGGCCAAATCGCCCCTCGCTCACCGATTGGACGGCAAAAAGTGGGCGTGTGTCGTTTTTGATCCGTTTTTGAAGCAGAAAATCCGTGATTTTGTACACGCTGTTCAACGTGCGCCCTACACGAGTCCAGCATCGGTGCCCACAGCGGGGCAAGAATGGTGGCGATGCTACGGTTGTGAGGTGTGCGTGAAGGTCGTGGCGGTTGTGGTGAAGCGGTGGTTGTGGTCGGTGGTTGATGTTGTGGTTGTGATCATGGCGGTTGGTCCAAAATAAAGATAGTAAAAGAAAAACGGCTATCCTGAAGAGTCGCAGCACGTATAAATGACATATATGCCCACTAGACAACGGGTTTGGGCCTAACTACACATGCACTTACCGAGATACCTCACCTAAGGGACCTGAATGGTGGTTTGCGAATCTGGTAACCACAACAATATATATATATATATATATATATATATATATATATATATATATATATATTTTTTTTTTTTTTTTTTTTTTTTTTTAATATAGCTTAATGGTTGTATTTAAAATTCCACCCTTCGAGCAGGGAGCAGCTGTTATTTATCTTACACGATGACGATAATTAATGTGCCAATGGAGGAGAGGAGGAGATTGGGACCACACTGTGCAGTGTTGGTGTTGCTTAAGCAGTCTCCTTGGCTATTGGGCACAATCCTGGACGGGTCCCCACTCCGACACAGGATACCATCATGCTGGCACTCATTTTGCCGATCTCGGAAGGATGACAGGCAGAGTTAACCCCACCTGGTATTAATTCAACAGCCGAGTGGGATTTTAACTCAGGATCCAAGGATCCCAAGCCCACCACCCTAACCATCAAGCCAACACCAGGCATGAAAGAGGGATTGTTCGACTAAAAGACAAAAGTTGAGAGTCAAGACTTGGCGGACATCACTCAGGGAATGAAACACGCTGAACTCCACGCCATTTCCCTCCCCCATCTCTCTGACCAACGGGTGGGAACTGGAAGTCTATGTCACATGCAGATTGAAGACCTATCTTATTCTGGGAACAGGAAGTAGTTCATAGTTCATACAGGTATCGCTATCGTGGATCAGAGTCTCGCCACAGGATTTCTAAAGCACATCTGATTCATATAACTCACTATGTCTCTTCGAAAGGACCGTTTAGAACCCCCCCCCCCCATCCACTTTCTCAACAATCCTCTGAAGAAGTCTTTTCTTTCTAGCTTCTGGGTCTCACGATCTGCCATGACCTTTCCTGGGAAAGTCACATTTCCAACCTCGCCTCCAAAGCCAGTCGCCGACTGGGAATCCTCCGTCGTGCAAAGTCCTTCCTCAGCCCTCTTGAGCTCCTGACCACTTACAAAGCTTTTGTCCATAGCTTGATTTCCGATCATCAATTTGGTTTCAGACCAGGTCACTCTACCCTGGATATGCTGCTTCTGCTCTCCCATCAATGGATGGAGGTCCTCAATGCCAGACAGGAAATCCGAGCCATATCCCTGGACATATCACGTGCTTTTGACACAGTCTGGCACCCTGCCCTACTCACCAAACTCTTCCCATGGTATCCAAGGCCATCTCCACTCATGGCTCGCAGACTTCCTCTCCTGTCACAGTCAACATGTGGCCTGAAATGGAGTTCTCTCATCCCCTCTTCCTGTCCAGGCTGGAGTTCCTCAAGGTGGCGTTCTGGGCCCTGTTCTTTTTCTGGCTTTCAATGATCTCTCGGACTCTCTGGAAAATCCTCTATATCTCTTTGCTGATGACTCCACCCTCTGCCGTACCATCTGTCATCCCTCAGACCGGCAAGCAGCAGCTTCTTCGCTCACTGCAGATCTGGATAAAATCACAAACTGGTCCAACATGTGGAACATGTCTTTCAATCCAGACAAATCTCACACTCTCACCATGTCTCTTCGAAAGGACCATTTAGAAAACCCCCCCATCCACTTTCTCAACAATCCTCTGGAAGAAGTCTTTTCTTTCAAGCTTCTAGGTCTCACTATCTGCCATGACCTTTCCTGGGAAAGTCACATTTCCAACCTCGCCTCCAAAGCCAGTCGCCGACTGGGAATCCTCCGTCGTGCAAAGTTCTTCCCCGGCCCTCTTGAGCTCCTGACCACTTACAAAGCTTTTGTCCGTAGCCTGATGGAGTACTGCTCTCCCCTCTGGGCTGGTGCTCCTACCTCCCACCTTTCTCGGCTTCACTCTGTCGAAACCAGGGCATTGAGAATCATCGGCATCTCCCGCAATGAAGCCGAGTCTTTGGGCCTCTCACTCAATCACCGCAGGTTGGTCGGTGGTCTTTCTGTCTTCTACAGTGTCCTCTCCAGCCTTGCCCCCCCCTGCTCTCTCTGCGATTTGTCCCCACCACATTTCCGCAGGGCGCTCAAGGTCTGCCAACAACCCCCTTCTGGAAAAAACTACCAAAATCATGAATCACTGCTCACCTTCACTCTTTCAGTCCTCTTTTTTTCCCCGCCTTTGGAATAAAACTCCCTCACTCTATTCTTTCCCATTCTTCCGTCCAGACTTTCAAAACAGCTGTTCACCACCACCTCTTATCATCCCCCATCCAAATCCTAGATCTTTTCTAATCCCGATAATCCACCCAAGCCCACTTCCTTCAACCCCCCTGCTTTCCTTCCTGAAAGTCCCTGTAATGTCCATCTTCTCTTCCCCATGTTCCCCGTCCCATCCCTCTCCCTTCCACAGATCTCCTAATGTGTCTGTTCCCCACTGTTTTGTCCCTCCCACTCCCACCCCTCTTGTCTCATGCCCCCTTGCTGTGCGTCGTGTTTTAGCTCTCATACGAGCCTCGACAAGGTATACAAAAAAAAAAAAAAAAAAAAAACATTGGCAATTGCTTCAATTGGAATACCTAAAACCAGCGATGTGGGCAAATAAAAATGTGATTGCTTGTACGGAGCTGATGAACTCGGATACTGAGAGTTAAAAGTTAAATCCAACTGTACTTGCTATCTGGTACATCTTGACGTCTGGATTTTTTTTTTTTCGGTATACCGGTACATTCAGAATTCCAATACCGGTATATTGATATGGAAAAATATATCAATATAACCGGCTGTCAAAACTTTGACTTATCCTGTAGGATATATCCATCATTTTGCTCACATTGTTCATCTGGTTTAAGATAAAACACCAGAGCCTTTGGCAGGTTTACAGATGTAGATTTCAGGATTTCTTCTTAAATTCCTCAGGGCAGTAATGCACTTCCTTTGAAAATGGAAGTCAGAAAGGTTGTTGGGGATTCCACAGTAGACATAGATCGAATCAAAAAAGTATAATCTTCAACGCCTGATCTGCTTCAATGGAGACTGCTTAATGTTTCCTCAACTGCTCATAAAGAAGCTCAAAACTCTGCAAAATCGTCCTCTCTTTTACTGTTGGTGCTTGGAATGCTGAACCCAAAAACCATGAGCGATAGCAAACTTCTCGGCGTCAGATAGGGTATCGTCCGACATGTTAAGAGAACATGCTTGGATGAATCAATAATGATTGGACAAAAACATTTCACCTTTAACCGACCAATGGTTCGATAATGTCTCTGTCTTGCAAGCAACTCAACACGGTCATCAACTTTGCGATATATCGACAAAGACATACCATAACAAAAGGACAAAAACTCCCATGCATGCCACCACTATGTTTTCAAATCATGATGTATAGGCCGTCAGCTGTGGCCCCAAATTGTTTAGGTTCATTCCAATGACAGGGGCATGACATAATTTCAAATTTCAACAACAGAATACATTTATGTGAGGTTGTCAGAAAAAGTTCTCCACACCAAATCCTGCATTTTTTAAATAAAATTCTTGCCTAAAGTTGGCACTATTTTTTGACCAGTTTACAGCCATTTTGAGTGGGGATTCCCCACTGGTGTAGTGATTCCGAGGTCACATGATCAGCCGAGATCATCAGATTGCATCAACAAACAAGCATGGCAGCCCCCATGCTTCAGCATGCCTCGGCAGAAGTGGGGACTAATTTGTGTCGTTTTATGCATATTCCTGAAGTTTCCAATGAAATGTTGAAGCCACTAACTCGGGTAAGGTGGGCTAAGTACAGGACATGTGCATTGGAGAGGTTAGGCATAGTTTGTGACCATGAGAGCAAGGAGATGGCCAGATCTCACCAAGACTACCTTGAGAAGCCTTATGTAAACAATGTTCCGACAGCACGCTTCCACGAGACTTGCTACAAGCATTTTATAGACAAAAAAAACCCATTGAAAATGCCAGGAAATGGCCTGTGACTACCCAGGATGAAGGAGATGGTGCAACTGGAGAAGTTAGCCCTGCTTTCTCTTCTGCAAGTCTATTATGATTCATGTAAACACGAAACACTGCCACATTGTGCACTGTCTTGGGCTATAGTCTTGAGTCATACAAGCAGCAAAATATTACCATCGTGTTATTGCTATGTTAGATACAGGAGAGAAATACTTAGATCGGGACAAATGTATGTATGTGTTGTACAAGACAGGGATAATTTTTATCATCAAAATCAGTCTGTGTGCCCTGCTTTAAGGGGCTGTCACACCTTGACGTTATAGACAGCGTACGGCAAGGTCTCAAAATGTATGTAAAACGCTGGCGTACGCTGAACTATTGATGTTTTTTTTTAGGTTTTGGGCATATAAGAACGTGTTGGACGTATGCATAACGTATTAGTAATGTACACAGAACGCTTTAATCACATATAGATAACTTATGCCAATGAATGCTGAGCGTGTTGTCGGCGTTCACAACCTATGCCCAACGATAGTCTAACGTATGCATAACGCGCGGCAGCGTATCGCCGATTGAAATCATAACCGTACCAGACATCGAAGTGTGAAGCCGCTGTCACACCTTGACGTTTTAGGCAGCGTATGCCGACGTATGAAAAATTTGCCGAACCAAGCTGGCACACGTCGAATACATTATAGGTAAGTTTTGTATACGTTAAGAGCACGCTGGCATACGTCCTAGTTTTCTGGCATACGTCATCATACGCTGAGTATGTTGAGAAATTTTCAGCATATTGAAAATTTCTCGACGTACTCGACATACGACACACGTTCCGCATACGCTGGCATAAGTTGTAGGTATGCTATGCGATCGTTGACACGTCGACACACGTTACTCATAAGTCGAAACACGTCGAGGTAATGGTTAGCGTCAGTGTTCCAGACTCCCTGGTTTTTTTTTTTTTTCTTCGGTATGACGATGATGTTGACACTTCGATGTCTAGTGCGGTTATGATTTAAATCGTTGAGCGGCAGCCTATTAATTATATTATATTATAACCGCACAAGAAATGGAAGTGTCAACATGACCGTAATACCGAAGAAAAATAAATAAATAAATAAAAACCAGGGAGTCTGGAACACTGACGCTAACCATTACCTTGACGCGTTTCGACTTACGAGTAACTTACAAGTAACGTGTGTGGACGCGTGTCAACGATCGCGTAACGTGCCTACAACACGTCACTCATAGGTAAGAAATAAGTTTCGGGTACGCTAAACATTACCTCGATGCATTTCGACTTATGAGTAACTTACAAGTAACGAGTGTCGACGTGTGTCAACGATCGCGTAACGTGCCTACAACTTATGGCCAGCATTATGCGGAACGTGCGAGTCATACGCTGGCATGCGTCGGAAAATTTCAAGCATGGAAAATGTCTAACACCTCGGCGTACAAAGACGTATGCCAGCGTACTACGAAAAAAAGCCAGCGTACTACGACATATGCCAGCGTGCTCTTAACGTATACAAACTTACCCATAACGTATTCGACGTGTGCCAGCATTTTAGCCAAATTTTGCATACGTCAGGCATACGCTGGCTAAATCGTCAAGGTGTGACAGGGCCTTTAGCAGTATAGTTTATGTTCTCTCAAACATATTGTTACGAATCTGGAAACCATGCACACTCAACATTCAGGTCCCAAAGTTAGTTATGCCGGTAAGTACGTGTGTAGTCAGGACCCCGCCCTTTTGAAAAGCGGGAGGATTAAATGTGTGCGTTCTGACGTCTTTAGTTAGGTTATTATATCCAATGAGCCATCGAATAAACCATCCTATCTGCATGATCCATCCCCCATCACGATCCACTACCCACCCGCTGTCTACAAGCACTCAGACTTGCCAGGGCAGGGTCTTGCAGCCGTTCCTTGCCGCTCCCACCAACGCTCCTTCCACAAACGTTTTAACTCTTGCACCAACGCAACATGGATACTGTTACTCTTCGAGAGCGGAGCCACGTGGAGAATATGGGGTCTCCGAACAGGGGCCACGGCTCCGCCCCGGTAGGGTGCGGCCGTGGGCCAATGAGGGACGGACAGCGAGACGATTCTCGCCAAGGCCCCTCCCCATGTGGAGGAGATATACCTCGGAGACGCTCTGTGCAAGAAGAGGTGTGTGGACGAGAGTTTGCATGGGTTAGAAAGAGTTTTGATGGTGGCTAGTCGGGTTTTGAGGCAGTTTGTTCACGGAGCCCGAGTCAGCTGCAGTTTGTTCACGGAGCCGAGTCAGCTGCAGTTTGTTCACGGAGCCGAGTCAGCTGCAGTTTGTTCACGGAGCCGAGTCAGCTGCAGTTTGTTCACGGAGCCGAGTCAGCTGCAGTTTGTTCACGGAGCCGAGTCAGCTGCAGTTTGTTCACGGAGCCGAGTCAGCTGCAGTTTGTTCACAGAGCCGAGTCAGCTGCAGTTTGTTCACGGAGCCGAGTCAGCTGCAGTTTGTTCACGGAGCCGAGTCAGCTGCAGTTTGTTCACGGAGCCGAGTCAGCTGCAGTTTGTTCACGGAGCCGAGTCAGCTGCAGTTTGTTCACGGAGCCGAGTCAGCTGCAGTTTGTTCACGGAGCCGAGTCAGCTGCAGTTTGTTCACGGAGCCGAGTCAGCTGCAGTTTGTTCACGGAGCCGAGTCAGCTGCAGTTTGTTCACGGAGCCGAGTCAGCTGCAGTTTGTTCACGGAGCCCGAGTCAGCTGCAGTTTGTTCACGGAGCCCGAGTCAGCTGCAGTTTGTTCACGGAGCCCGAGTCAGCTGCAGTTTGTTCATGGAGCCCGAGTCAGAGGAAGTTTGTTCACGGAGCCTGATTTAGCTGCAGTTTGTTCGCGGTGGCTGTTGCGGGGATTTCTGGCCTGTTTTGTGAACCCGACTATTCGCCACACAGGCTGTCACGAGCCACGAGTCCCACACGTGCGGCTGGGACCTTCGACGATGCACAGGTGCCCATCCGAACTCTGACCCCCAGCTCGTCTCTCTCATCGGCTGGAGGGTCCAATAAAAACTCCGGGGTTTCTTTTCTTTTTGCGTGTGTGACTGCGTGTGGGCCCGTCTACAAGTAGAATTGTTTAAGTGTTTATTTCATCATTATAAATACTGCATTGCATATTTGCGATAAGTCTTGCCCTGTGTCTTTATTTCATTGTAAATTAATTATTAGAAATGTTCCCAGCTCGTTTCCGTCCTTTCTTTATTTGGTCCAGCATGGTCCGGGTCTGAGTTCAGACGGGGTTTCATCCCCGATAATCCGTTAATTCTTGCCGGCACGGCTTTGGCAGTTTCTGCTCGGCTGCCACCGAGCCGGAATTGGTAGTCGCTAGTTGGAACTCCACCGCAGTCGGTAGAGTGACCCGGTTCGAGAAAGACGTGCCGAGGGCATGAATCCCCGGCAGCCAAGACTGCGTGGTTATTTAGGTATATTGAGATCTAGACAATTAACCCTACGCTACGCAGTTGAGATATTGGCGTTTCACAGTCGATGAATCGACCCATCGGCTTCGGAGTTATCCGGAGCGACGGCCTATAATTCCGGGGAGACCGGTGGGAGACGGAGTAAACTTCCCCACCTAGTGGTCGTTCTTGCCACCGACCCCAACAATATTTATACCCATATTTGTGTGCCAGGGTCACTTTCACTTTCAGTCATGACTCATGTGTAGGCCTCTTCATATTTGTATGCTCAGGTGTCAGTCTTTAATTACCATATTCAAATTTTCTGAGATTTCCCTTGAAAAAAAAGCAGAAATGCATTCACATCAAGATCATAGTTGGACAGTTTAACCAGGGGGTTTTCTTGTTTATCTACTATACTAAAAAAACAGAATATGTTTGTATGTATGTTTGTTAGTCCTTGTTAGGCGGCCGAACCGTTGGATGGAATGAGATGAAACTTGGCATGAGTGATCCTTGGGACATGAGAACGGACATGGGGGGGGGGGGGGGTCAAGTTCAAGGTCGAAGGTCACCGGGTAACTTCAATTTCATCCGATCGAGACGGGACCAACGCCATTCGACAGATAATCAAAATTAAATGACAGTTGATTGACGACATTCACTTCCGACTTCCGTTTTTCGAGTTATGACGTCATAAATTGACTAAAACGTCAATTTTTCATGTTTGTTTGTCCTTTATAGACGGCCAAACCGTTGGATAGAATGAGATGAAACTTGGCATATGTGATCCTTGGGAACGGACATAAGGTGATCAAGATCAAGGTCAAAGGTCACGGGGTCAAGGTCACCGGATAACGTCAATTTCATCTGATCGAGACGGGACCAACGCCATTCAACAGATAACTGTACCCACCCATGGGCGGGTACTTTGCTAGTTTATTCTAAAATCTGTACTTTGCAGAGGAAGAAGCTAAGACCGGAGGCCCAGATTTGGAGTCGTGGTCATGTGCTCCCAGCTATCTGTATTGCGTGCAAGAGCAAAAAAAATAATAATAACAATAATAATAATAATAATAAATCCCTATTTTACCAAAAACCACCGGTATCGCCGGTCAGAATGAGGGCCTGGTAAAAGCTGAGACAGAGACAGCAGGTGAGTATCTCAAACAATATACATCAAAACAATTTTATACAGTTAGGTTATTTCAGTAGATAAAGGTGAAAATGGTTCTAAAAAAAACAAACTTTTAAGCAAATTTTGTATACGTTGTGCATTTGTACCCCAGATCAAAATAAAGACGCAAGTACTTCTTTGTATACCTGCTCAGATCTCTACAATGCGAACAACAATTACAAAAAAAAACGATAACAGCATAAATCATGAATAATCCCTTGAATAACAGGACTATATTCCTTGCAGGTCAACTTCAAGAAGCTGCAGAGATCAAACAAGATGACAGGATACTAGTACACATAAAGGGAAAGGACCATGTAGCAATTGATGTCGGGTATCCCAAAACTTGTTACAGAGACTACACTCAGTTCCTCAGCAAGAAACCATCAGAGAAAGGAAAGCCGTACGTGTCTTTATAATTATGCAACTTTGATATGCATCTGTGCCCATTGTCAAAAGCATAAGAGGAAATGTTCAAAAATAAAACGACATCTGCTTCTACAGAAACGGATAAAAGAAAGCATATTCCCTGCTCACTGCAGATGACAACTTTGTAGATACTTTCACAGACCTTGGAACAAGCTTCACACTGGATGAAGGGACATTTGTGATACTGGAGCAGTTTGTATGCACACTGTATGGGCTACCAAAGTCACACAATGTGAATGATGCTCGCTACAAACTGTTCTGCCTTGCATCATCATCACTGCCAGAAAGAAAGAAAAATCATACTACCAACTCGTGGTTCTCTGAGACAGAGCATATGCACTGAGAGGGCAAATTGCCAAGCAGCTATATTGAAGCTCTCTCTCAATGCAACAATCAATGCACCTTCTCCTGTAGGTCATGCTTGGCAGTTGCAGGACGGAAAAGTTGCAGTGACCTGGATGACCCAGAAACCAGCACCAGACAACATCCTGAAAACAGTGTACTGTAGCTGCAATCAGGGTAAGTGTGACTGGAAAGACTCGGTGTTCTTGCATTACTGCAGGCCTGTCCTGTACAGACTTGTGCAAGTGCGTTGACTGCATGAAAACAAAGAGATCAGATGCTGATCTAGTCAGTGAGGTCAGTGGTGATGAAGTGTGAAGACAGCGATGAAGAGTAAAGTAAGGGACTTTCATCCGTTATATAAACAAAACAAATTTTGTGAATGCGATATTTTACTCTCCAGGTAGGCATGGTGATAGTGTACAATATAATAATTGTTGCTTTCTTAAATATACACTTTTAGATTTTTATTGTCAGTCTGCTATTATCAAAATATACCACTACAAGCATGATACAGATAAATGGTCATTACATGGCAACATCATGTGATATTATCATGATTTACTTGAGAATTCTCAATGAATCTTGGAGAAATTTTTTAAAACTATTTTGAGCTAATTTAACCCGTCTGACACCTTGACCTACATAAAAGGTCAAAATCATTACTGTGATTCATAAATCAGGCATATAGAGATATTTGAGTACAGAAATATGCGCGCGCGCATGCGCGAATACACACACACACACACACACACACACACACACACACACACACACACACACACACACACACACACACACACACACACACACACACACACACACACACACACACACACACACACACACACACACACACACACACACACACACACACACACACACACCATTTAAAGGCCATTTTCCCCGCTAAAGCAGGGGTTAGCCTTGCGGGCCCCATGACAATCTTCTCCACTTTACCCTGTTTTCTGCATCTCCCCTTCTTAATCCCCTTACCCACATTTCCTCTTCCACCACATTTAGCCAAGTTTTTCTCGGTCTTCCCCGTCCTCTACTTCCGACTACACTCATTTCCAACACTGCTCTCACCCAGTCACTTTCATCCTTCCTCAACACATGACCCAACCATCTCAACCTGTTTCTCTTCACAACCTCCATCACAGACTCTATTCCCATCACCTTCCGCAAGTCATCATTTGTCTTCCTCTCTCTCAACGATACTCCACACATCCACCGAACCATTCGCATTTCCAGCCTTTGTTGCTGCTCCATGTTCAGTACCCATGTCTCACTCCCATAAATCATCGTACTCCTCATACATGTAGCATACATCTTTCCCTTCAGCTTCAACGACACTCCCCTCTTCGTCAGCACGCCACTCAGTTCCCGAAACTTCTTCAATGCACATCTCACTCTAGCAACCGTCGAAGAGTCTGATCCACCTTCTCCATTCAGCATGTCTCCGAGATAGCAAAATGTTTTCACACCTTCCAGCTTCACACCATCTCCAAGATCCAACTCAACAATTCCTTCATCTGCAGCTCCCTCTATGCACACCTTACACTTGAATGTAGCTGCCACACTGGTTAATGACCCTCTCACCCCACTACATTTTCGATGAACCCATTCAGCACACATTGTACACTGAATGGAGTTCACTCCGACACCCTTCCTGCACACAGCACACGGCTACTTCCCAGTCCTTTCCACCTCACCACATGCTTTACCATGTATAGACCTTCGTCTTTCCGATATTCACCTTCAAACCTTTTGCCTCCATACATTCTTTCCATTTGTTCATCTTCTCCTTCAGTCCATCCATACTCTCTTCAATCAACACCAGATCATCTGCATACAGCAGCTCCCACGGTAAACTCCCCTTTACCCTCCGAGCCAGCACCTCCATCACAACTACAAGAGTACAGAAATAAATGTTATATATCAATATTTAACTGGATATAGCTTGTTTTCCAAGTTTTATTTGAAAAAAATGGATATTGTGACCCCTTGACCCCACCATACACAAAAACTGCAGGATTTTGAGTGGAAAACTTTTAGTATATGATTGGTGGGCTTATTGGCAAGCAAAAAACAACAACAAAAAAAAACAAACAAACAAACAAACAAGTCATGGTCTGAGTTCAGACGGGTTTCATTCCCGATAATCCGTTAATTCTTGCCGGCATGGCTTTGGCAGTTTCCGCTCGGCTGCCACCGAGCCGGAATTGGTACCCTCTCGTTGGAACAAAACATTTTCTAGCCACTTTTTTGGGGTACAGCTGATGGCCGAGTAGGCCCAAGGATCAACGCTGTGTTCTATTGAGTTTACGCTGTAAAATCATGCTCTCAACAGACGAACTTGGTCTCATTCTGGAGTGTTGAATTGTTTTCTGAATAAAAACAAGAAGGTAAATTACGTTAGAGGTAGGCCCAGAGATATCTCTCGGTCAATTTGCCCGCCCTACATTTTCCATACAGCCAAACCAAGTCGTTTAACGGCTCCACCTGTGGACAGGAGTACGGCAGTCTCAAACAAATAAAAAGATGCTTGGTACGACAAAGCTTCAACACAGACATTAACAGGGACATTTGAAAGATAGTTCCAATAAAGCATTATTAATAAGAACCACAAACCTTTTCGTTCTGCACTGCTCAGGTGAAATTCACACAAAGTGAATGAGAATGAAGAGGAACCGATATAGGCCACCTATCAACAAGACACCAATTCAGACTGAGATGGACAAGATCGTTGGCATCCTCAGTGAGAATGGATACCCTGAGCAGGTCATGCAGAAGATTCGTGAACAAATCCCTCACTGCTGCAGATGAAAGAAAGATGGGTCCTGAGAAATGCCCAGTTTACATCAAGATTCCTTGGAAAGGGAAAAATGTCGTAAACATATGAGGAATAAATCAAAAGATGCATTTCAAGCACATATCTCGTCTGTCCAAGTGTAATTTTCACTTCTCGACATATGATCCCTGCAGTCAAGAAGGATGTTCTGCCTGCCTCAAAACTCAGCAATATTATTGATGAGTTCAAGTGCCGATGTGATGCTTGGTATGGAGACAGAACTACCCAGACCTTAACTGACAAAATCAAGCAGCAGGTCCCTTTGTCCATCAGGAGGAACACTAGCAGTATGACAATACAACCGGTACGTGTTTGCAGGAAGATCCCAGCATCGATCTCAACGCCGTGTGCATCTGCTGTTGGACGCCATCTGCTTGAGAATACAAACTGTGACGAACAGTATGGTGTGGATACATTCAAGATATTGAGTAGAGGACGAAGTACATCAACACATCTCCGAATACGAGAAGCGGTGTTTATCGATTCCATGGATCTGACGTTTTGTCGGCCAAAAAAAAAAAAAGTTTGTCCTTTCACTTTGCTTATTTGTGCAAAGAAGAATAAGAGCAACACAAACCTGTCTCACAATCACAGATGCTGATGAAGAGAATTCTGCATTGGCTCTAGTGGCTCAGCCCCAGACTTTGCAACCTACAATTGAAGTGCTGAACACTGAACAGGCTCCTCTCACCTCGAGCATTGGGAGGTGATGTCAGCAGAGAGCATCCAATCGGAATTGGTCTTGTTGATAAGTTCGTCTTCATTGTCTCATTCACTTTGTGGTTCTTGGAAATGTCCTTCAATGTCTCTGTCTATGTCTATGATGAAGTTTTGTAGTACTAAGCATCTTTTTTATTTAAGCTAACAGTTAATCCCGATAGATCTGTATACTGCAGTATGAAAAGTTGACTTTTAGCTTTATGGATGTGCAGAGAGGAACTGACAATGAGTCATCAGTTTGATTTGTTTCGTAAATGTGATGGATTAGCTGCTGCAACAACACTTCAAATTCGCTGCTCATGTATAGTTTTACTCAACAGATATCCCCAAAAAACTCCATTGGCAGAGCAAAGAAACCCTGCCAGCAACGCATGAAACCGGTTCGGCGTCTTCAGATTCAATTTTTTGTTCAAGTTCAACTTCAGAACATGTTCTGTATATATTAAATTTATTATTAGGTCTTTAGTACTGTATTTAATTTGGTTATGGTTAGGATGAGCAAAAATTACCGCCCAGAAACGCATCCTCAATGTATAACATGATTCATACGGGAAAACTGCTTTTGTTTTACGCTTTTTAGGAACGCATCTCGAGTGTAAATAGGGGATCAGGTGTACATGAAAAAAGCCACGAGTGGTCGATTAAAAAAAAAAAAAACTAGCACAGGATTAGAACAGGATCAGGAGAAAGAAGCAGCTGTGGATAAAGCACTGGGGTGGATAGAAGGCCGGCTCAGGGAGCGTTCGACACGACACTTTGGGAGTTATTTTCTGAAACTTACGCGTACAACCGGTGCGCAGCTGCCATTTCCCCAAATTCCTTGGATGTGGGATTCTGCTTTCAATATGATTTATTGCGATGGTCATACAGGCAGGCGTGATCGGGCCACGACTCTATGAGCCGGGCCTTTTTCTCTTCTGACCAAAGATGTGCCATATTGATGGTATGGCCTGAAATCACTGAAAGCTGAAGTTTAATTGGTCAAAACGTTGACCCATGATGGTGATTGTCGTAGACCGTCACACACCACACGACGCATGAGTGTTGACGACAACTAGTTGTAAAAGTTGAACATACACGAGAAACTTTGGAGCCAGGAGGAGGCCATTCAGCTCATCATGCATGATCTCTCGCCCCCCCCCACCCCCTCTCACTGCACTAACTCCAACATCATCACCCATCCACAAACAAGCCAACGACAAGTCCTGTAAATATTTCCAATGCATTCCAATTCCCATTTTAATCTGTACACCCCTTCCACTGCCACTACTTTTCCAGAGAGATCATTCCATGCATTAACCACTCTCTGATTGAAAGCCCCCTGCCTTAAAACTGTACTAAATCTCATCTTCTTTACCCTTAACCTATTCCCCGTGGCCCTAACACAGTCCACTTCACTTTACCCATCTTGCCCACATCTTAAACATCTCCATCATATCCCCTCGGAATTGTCTCCTTTCCAGTGTATAAAGTTCCGCTTCCTTCTACTGTTCCTCATAGCTTAGTCTATCTAATCCTGGAATCAAGCTGGTAGCTCGACGCTGCACCCTCTCAAAGCAGTTATATCCTTCCTCAGATGTGGCGACCAAAACTATACACAATATATCAGTTGAGGCCTCACTAAATTCCGACACAGTGTTAACACGACCTCATATACAGCGTTCAAGTATATTGTTACGAATTCTGGCCCGCCTGGTGTGCGAGGGATTGCGCAACTCCAATCGCAACCGCGTCGCCCACCGGATGGACAATTCAGTCATGACCCTCCTGGAACTACCGCCAGGAGCCAGTCACGGGTGGGGGTTTAACCTCACCACGATCGTGCCAATTGCCCACCTGCGCAGGATAGGGTTGCTCGCCAAATTCGACCTACCTAAGTACCTGCGCGAGTAGTCGACCGGGCAATCATACCTCGCCGCAGGTCAGCCTACGACACGAACCGCTTAAGCGGTCCGTTCCGTGTTACAGTGATAACCGAGCGGTGTTATCGCCGACCTCGACGGATGCGATTCTGTTTACCGGGCGTTCAAAACCCACTACCAATTTATTCTGCGATTCAAGATGGCACTTTCAAAAGGGGAAAAGATGACGAACAGGATACATTTCACACAAGGACATTTATTACAACACACACGTATATAATGCCAAGGAAGTCATGCAATGTACAGGCACATAGAAAGTACTACTACCGACTACGATGATGTACAGTCACTTACACAGGTCTACTTATAGGGACACAGCGCCACAGCAGTCATACAAAAGCAAAAAAAAAAACTCCCCATAGGCAGGGAGGTAGACGGGGTTTGTAAACCTTTATGGCACGGGACCTGGAGGACCGAACGGGTCCCGTGAGACCGAAGGGTCTTACCCGCGCCCTTGTGGCGCGACGGTGAGCAGGTCGCGACGTCGACTCCCCACGGCCTTGCGGAGCCGCGCCTGATCTCGGGCCCCTGGTGTGGTCAGCGAGCTCTCTCCGGCGTTGCTGCTGGTGCTTCCACGACCCACGACCAACGAGGAAGGACTGAAGGGCAGAAGGGGCTTCAGGACCAGAGAGAGAATGGCGTCGACGACCCAGACGAAGAGAGTGAGAGCGAGCTCGACCCTGACCACCAAGAGAGGGGAGCACTCGACCCCAACAGAGAGAGTGAGAGCGAGCTCGACCCTGCCCACCAAGAGAGAGAGAGAGCGAGAGAGAGAGCGAGAGAGAGAGCGAGAGAGAGAGCGAGAGAGAGAGCGAGAGAGAGAGCGAGAGAGAGAGCGAGAGAGAGAGCGAGAGAGAGAGCGAGAGAGAGAGCGAGAGAGAGAGTGAGAGAGCTCGACCCTGGCCACCAAGAGAGAGAGAGAGAGAGAGAGAGAGCGAGAGAGAGAGAGAGTGAGTGAGCTCGACCCTGGCCACCAAGAGAGAGAGAGAGAGAGAGAGAGAGAGAGAGAGAGAGAGAGAGAGAGAGAGAGAGCGAGCTCGACCCTGGCCACCAAGAGAGAGAGAGCGAGCTCGACCCTGGCCATCAAGAGAGAGGAGCACTCGACCCCGACAGAGAGAGAATGACGTCGACGACCCAGACAGAGAGAGTGAGAGCGATCTCGACCCTGGCCACCAAGAGAGGGGAGCACTCGACCCCGAGAGAGAGAGAGAGAGAGAGAGAGAGAGAGAGAGAGAGAGAGAGAGAGAGAGAGAGAGAGAGAGAGAGAGAGAGAGAGAGAGAGAGAGAGAGAGAGAGAGAGAGAGAGAGAGAGAGAGAGAGAGCGAGCGAGCTCGACCCTGACAGAGAGAGTGAGCCCCGCGAGTGGTCCGCCTTTTATAGCGTGGGGCTCCGCCCTTCGCTCCTCCCCGTTTTCGGCTCCACCTCCCTTTGAGAAAGTTCCCGAAAAGGGACGTTCCCTCACCCCGACCGCCTCACGCTGTTCATCCACCAATCGGCGGCGAGCTGCCCTCCCCCTTTCCTTCACACCAAGCGCGGGGAAAATAGACGGGAAAAAAATCCGCGCGCCCAAAAGGGAACTCTTTTGGTTCCCTTTTTCGTTCGACGGTTTTCCACACGGCTTGTTGCTTGCGTGGTGGTTTGTTCAAAATAACGATAGAAAAGAAAAATGGCTATCACAAAGAGTCGCAGCCCGGTGAATCACACAAATTCCCTTTAAACAATGGTGGGGAACTATCTGCACATAAACTTAGTGTCATAACTGATCTGAGGACCCTTTATGGTGTATTGCGAATTTCCACAGCCGTAACAATATAAATCAATTGAAATAAAGAAACCGAGCTGTTTGCTGGTTGCGGCGTTGTCTGGGGGTGGAGCTGTTGCTGATGCAGTCAGTGCCCTCAATTACCTCCTCCTCCTTCATGTGGAACACAAGGCTGAGAGCAGCATCATTGTCTGGGAGCATGGCTGTGCCGCTGATGTGGTGCCCTCTATTACCTCCTCCTCCTTCATGTGGACCATAAGGACGAGAGCAGCATCATTGTCTGGGAGCACGGCTGTACCGCTGATGCAGTGCCCTCGATTACCTCCTCCTCCTTCATGTGGACCACAAGGCTGAGAGCAGCATCATTGTCTGGGAGGACGGCTGTACCGCTGATGGAGTGCCCTCGATTACCTCCTCCTCCTTCATGTGGACCACAAGGCTGAGAGCAGCATCATTGTCTGGGAGGACGGCTGTACCGCTGATGGAGTGCCCTTGTTTCCAATAAGCTGGTACTCATTTTGCCAACCTCAGAAGGATGACGGGCTGAGTGAACCTCACCTGGTGTTAATTCAACAGCAGCTCAAACTGAACACCCGAATATCTTCAACAAAACAACTTAACTGCTAAGCAAACACCAGGCCTAAAGTACTGTTAAACTCCAGGTTCGTTTTCCGATTCATGGTCAAAATAAAGCATTCAGTTGAAACGATGTAGTTAATCATAAACTGATGATAAAAAGTGAACCAATTACCTTAAACCCCACTTTTCACTGTACATGCACAGGGTCATAATGTTCCCAGTACTGACCCCTGAGGTACCCCACCACTTGCATCCTTCCACTTACAGCCACGCTTTGATTCCGACCACGAAGCCAGTTTGCAATCCAATTAGCTACCTGCCCAGTCACTCCACAAGCCCTCACCTGGCTAACAACCTCCGATGTGGTCCCTCATCAAATGCCTTCTTAAAGTCAAGATATACCATGTCCACTGCCTTTCCCTCGTCCCCCCAATCAGACACTGCTTCATAGAACACTAAAGGTTTGTTAGACAGGAACTACCTTTGGTAACCCCATGCTGACTACCTTTTAATTAGTTTGTATTTATTTAAATGGTTCCTCATCTGGTCCCTAATTCATGTCTCCAACACCTTCCCCACAACTTAAATCAAATTAACAGGTCCATAGTTTCCCAATTCTTCTCTGGATCCTTTGTTCCAGAGTTGTACGATGAACATGTTCAACGGTCACACACTGTACGGTTATCAAATCCCGAACTGTCCTCGGACGGTCATCTTGTGGCGGCCTTTCGGCATCAGGTACAACACGATGAAAACAAATGGGACATCGTGTGGTAAAATGAATACTAATCGTAAATTATACAAACTTGTTTATTCAGACGCTTTACCTCACACGATCAGATAACACAGCATGGAATCCAACGATTACGTACGAACACGAACACGCACACACCAACACGCGCACACACCAACACGCACACACACCAACACGCACACACACCAACACGCACACACACCAACACGCGCACACACCAACACGCGCACACACCAACACGCGCACACACCAACACGCGCACACACCAACACGCACACACACACACACCAACACGCACACACCAACACGCACACACACACACACCAACACGCACACGCCAACACGCACACACACACACACCAACACGCACACACCAACACGCACACACACACACACCAACACGCGCACACACCAACACGCGCACACACACACACACCAACACGCGCACACACCAACACGCGCACACACACACACACCAACACGCGCACACACCGACACACGCACACACCAACACGCGCACACACCAACACGCGCACACACCAACCCGCGCGCACACCAACACGCGCACACACCAACACGCGCACACACCAACACGCGCACACACCAACACGCGCGCACATCAACACGCGCACACGCCAACACGCGCCCGCACCAGCACGCGCACACACCAACACGCGCACACACCAACACGCGCACACACCAACACGCACACACACCAACACGCACACACACCAACACGCACACACACCAACACGCACACACCAACACGCACACACCAACACGCACACACACCAACACGCACACACACCAACACGCACACACCAACACGCACACACCAACACGCGCACACACCAACACGCACACACGCGCACACACCAACACGCGCACACACCAACACGCGCACACACCAACACGCGCACACACCACCACGCGCACACACCAACACGCGCAGACACCAACACGCGCACACACCAACACGCGCACACACCAACACGCGCACACACCAACACGCGCACACACCAACACGCACACACACCAACACGCACACACACCAACACGCACACACCAACACGCACACACCAACACGCACACACTAACCGAGGATCAGACAGAGGACGTCCAGGCAGATGGAAACGACTGGATGGCCCCGAGCCAAGTCCATCCCGAACCGCCACCCCGTGTTCGGCGACACAAGAAAGGTGTGGACGAAACCCACAACATTCCGCGAGCCTCACCCACATCAACTTTCACGGAAACCAAACCTTCCTCTTCCTCTTCCTCACACGTCGATTCGGATTCTCAAATATTAATATTATTATTTACACTCTCAACCTGAAGCCTCGTTCAAAATAATCACAATGTCCTCTTGGTTTCAAATAATAAAAAAAACCGACCTTGCATTGCAACTTAGGTTATACACCGCTTACAAATATACCGTCAAATAATTCGCAAGCGAAGTGGTCTGATGGGCGCTTGCGGGTGAAACTCGCTATAAATTAGTAGTGTTCCTTCGGTTACTCGTGTTGTTATGACGCCAGATAACGTTTACCTGTGTGTTTTCAAATTCCTTGTCATATAGTTAACTAGTAAGAGGCACTGAGCGTACACAACCATCCTTAACCGTGTTGTGGAATGCCGACCGAGGACCTCGCCCCCTTTTTGGTGAGTTTTTTTTTTATCCGCTCTCACATTTTCACCTTTCTTCGCCGTTTTCTCCGCAAACGCTTGAGTCAAGCGGCCAATCAATCGGCTTGAGCAATTGACACGTGACTTTCAAACAAAGGATCACCCACCACGTGGATGGTGTTTCGAACAACTCGTGGCCCGTTGGTCGATTGGACCAAATTTTAATTGGTATTCACGGCTTTGTGGCGATCCACCGAAACAGGAGCTTGTCTTTCACCGAGCCCGGATGTGCTTGGGCCGGGGTGGGGATTATACGTTCGTTATTATTATTGCCAAGCGATATGACTATTATTGTTGTTGTTAATATTATTAGTATTAATTAATATGTGGTTTGTTACAATGTTGTCATTATTACGTTTTTTTTTTAATTTTTAGCCGCGTCTCGCGCAGCGAACGCTGGGTCAAAGAGAGATCCGCGCTGTTCTTCTTCTTCTTGTAAATAGAAAGCCGTGCCGTTGGAAAAACCTATTAAGCTGCTCTATACACCTCAATGTAGCCTGCGTTTAAAACACCAGTACGGGCCCGTCGGTGCGTGCCCGGAGGTGCGTGCCAGCATGTTCTCTCTCTCTCTCTCTCTCTCTGTCTCTGTCTCTGTCTCTGTCTCTGTCTCTGTCTCTCTCTCTCTCTCTCTCTCTCTCGGGGTCGAGTGCTCCCCTCTCTTGGTGGCCAGGGTCGAGATCGCTCTCACTCTCTCTGTCTGGGTCGTCGACGTCATTCTCTCTCTGTCGGGGTGGAGTGCTCCTCTCTCTTGATGGCCAGGGTCGAGCTCGCTCTCTCTCTCTTGGTGGCCAGGGTCGAGCTCGCTCTCTCTCTCTCTCTCTCTCTCTCTCTCTCTCTCTCTCTCTCTCTCTCTCTCTCTCTCTCTCTGTCTCTGTCTCTGTCTCTGTCTCTGTCTCTGTCTCTCTCTCTCACACCTCGAAAAGGCACATCCGCGGGTCCCCAGCAATATTCCTGGCAAGTTTCAATCGTGCAAAAAAAAAAAAAATAAACATTAATTGTGATGTCATAGCAACGTGTCCTGTCATTGGTCGACAGATAAATGGCCAAAACTTGGGAACCGCTCGTCCAATTAATATCAAACCTTGAAAAGCACATCCGCGGGGCCCCGGCAATATTCCTGGCAAGTTTCAATCAGATCGGACCGTCGATCGTGCAAAATAAAAAAATAAAAATAAAAAATGAATAAATAAATAAACATTAATTGTGACGTCATTCGTGACGTCATAGCACCGTGTCTTGTCATTGGACCGGCGGTCGTCGAGAAACGGCGGTCGCAGACAGACAGAGAGACAGACACACACAGAGATTGCTGGAATTATAGATAGATGTCTCCCCCAGCATGCACGCACATACACTCTCAGGGGCATCAAGGGGTGCAGGTGCGTTGCCTAATATGAGGGCCCAGGGTCCGTTGAGGGGCCCGAACTTCTGCAACTGTAATTTTTAATACGTGTGTGTGTGTGTGTGTGTGTGTGTGTGTGTGTGTGTGTGTGTGTGTGTGTGTGTGTGTGTATGTGTATGTGTATGTGTACGCGTGTGTGTATGTGTATGTGTGCGCGTGTGTGTGTGTGTGTGTGTGTGTGCGCGTGTGTGTGTGTGTGTGTGTGTGTGTGTGTGTGTGTGTGTGTGTGTGTGTGTGTGTGTGTGTGTGTGTGCGCGCAACACCAATCACGCCAAAACTAATGGGCCATTTGCCACCAAACTTGGCACATGGACCAAGTTCGACCTCGTGGTGAACTTGGGCGACTCAGTTTCATCTGCAGGCATGGGAGTTCGGGAAGGAAGGGTGATGAAAATTCTTTATGTAAATGTGTATCGTGTGGCGCCACCTGGTGGTCGTGGCCTTGGGGTATTACAAGTCAGCTGTGGAGATAACTTTATTTATTCATTTTTTTCACTGTACACGTCCCCACGTACTGGGAAGCCCCAAAGCCAACTTCCACCAATCAGCAGATGCAGGGGAAGTCCGTGAAGGGGAAGTGAGGGGGGGGGAGGGTGAGAGTCTGGAGGGAGGGGTTGAGATTTTCTCTGATGAAATAATACGAGATGAACTCATTGAAAAACCCCTTACAGCTCGCATATGTGAATGTTTGCTTTTGGAACTGGAGCTTACACTGTAGAAAGCCCTTGGAATGGCAGTACAAATCGAATCAGCCATGGCGGAAGCGAAAGCAATTACATATGGCATGCCAACTTTCTTTGAGGATGCACATACAATACCAGCACGTCCCAGAGGGAAGCAATACAGATGCGACACCACACCCAGAAACACTTTACATGAACCTGCAAAGCAAAAATTTTTACAGACTCGACAGGTACATCAAGGGAGTACATGCCATATTGATGTAGATCTGCAACACACTTGGCCAATTACTCCAAATGCCCTGCAAAAAAAAAATGTAAATTCCAGGCAGTGTGGAAAAACTGGACATTTTGCTGAAGTATGTCACAGGAAAGTGCACAAATACCAAGTGGGTGAACTTACTATACCAGATGTGACTGCTTTAAGCATAAACACACATGCGACTGAACAAATTGGAGGGAACCTATTGTTATGGTTGTGGGGGTAGATGGAGGAATTTCAGAGGAAAGATTGGATTTTACAGAGTTGCTTGGTCCCTGGACGAGTAGGAGACATCACGATGTAAATGAATTAGGGAAACTGTGAGCTTAAGTGTTACTTGTCACCACACTGGGGGGTTGGCGGGGGGGGGGGGTGCTGTGTTAATTAGATAGGTATTAAAGACCAATTTTCCCCAGAATGTAATTGCCCCCTCTGACCTCTCCTACGTTTTTGTATTTACAAGCCAGCCATGAAAGAAGTGCGTTTTTTTATACCAACGAGAATCATAACAACATGTTGAAGGTTTATGAAATAATTTTTATACAACCTCGTTTTGTGCTTGATCGATTTTGGCAGCCCATCAGTCATCCGGTGTTCAGTTTAATATCAAGATTTGTTTTGGAATTCCAAATTGAGAAACCTTTATCATAGAAGTCTCATAGTGTCCACACTTTTGGAACAGCAGTGTAATTTAAAACCAATAACTTGGAACACATGTAAATGATCGGTTATATCACAGGAAGGTACACCATTGGTTATTGATAACTTGTATTGATTGATTGATATATTATCAATCACTGTAGCCATGGACCTCGTGACCTGGGTTGATCTATTAATTAAGGATAGACAAAAGTTATTGAAAATTGAATCGATATAATATATTAAGTTGAGGTATTTGTATAATATTGAAGGAGGGTGTATGTTATTAAATTGATCGACAGATTTGTCAATATTATATATTAGGAATCATAAGTTAACTGTTAGGGTAAAATCAATATATTTGGGAAATCAGCATGGTATTACATAAGCATAATGCAGAATGGCTGGAAGAATGGCTAGATCAACAGAAATTATGAAATTAATTCACGAAATTAGGAATTGTACCCTGCATTGTAATTGTATTGCTCTCACTGATTAGTAGCTGGTACTGGCCTAACTGTAATTTAAGTAAAATGCCTCTATATTTTATGGAAAGACAAACAAAAGATAAACCAGAACCATGCCTAGTACAGAAGGCATTAGCATGTCAAATGAATGTTAAGTAGGTCAGAGTGTAAGAATTATATTCTGGAAAATTGTGTAATGACACCACAAGCAGCATTAAAATTACACCTGTTTTATTTGTTTCCTGATTAATTGGACAGGTGCGTGATTTTTGATTAAGTGGTACTTCTTGTGTGTTTACTTACCCAAATTTCAAATTTTGCAACGAAGTAAGTTGAGGTATTTCTCACACTGACTTGACCATCTTTCCTCAGTATGGAAGTGCTAAGTTAGCTGAAATAAATAAACTGTGAAAAGAAGAATCGAATCACTTTGGATTTAGTACTTTCTCCGCAAGGGGGAGCCTTATGCTCTTATTGGGTTTGAATGCTGTACTTACAGCTCAGACAAATTAGGAGGCAATGAAAATTAAACAAGAAGAAGAAGAAGAAGTTAACTTTCATCATTATTATACAGATGATGGAGTATTTTTCTTGACGAGAAGGGATCTTTGGAGGATCGTGGACAAAATTGTTGATTGAAAATTGGAACCCTAATAAATACTGCCACCCTTTCTGCATGCAAATAGCAAATGAGATGATTGTTTTTGAGTATACATACAACTGAGATTTCTTTAGATTGTAGCACATCATTTTGGGGTGAGAAAAAAAAAAATGGAAAGGAAAGGTAAAATTTTGAGATAACATGCAATGTACGTTAGATGCTTAACCTTGATTTTGTTTGTTTCGGAGTGTTGAGAGCAGTTGAACTATGCAGTATATGATTTTGTCTAATAAAGCTTTGGAAGAACTTCCACCGAAAGATTCGACAATGGGTAGAACCATATTTGGGTGATTGGCCATTCAACATGTGATCATGGCACGACCCCCTTCCTGAGAAGATAAGATGAGCAGGTTAAAGGAAAAGAAAAGAAAAAAGAAAAGAAAAAAGAAAAAAACCCACTGAAGAGAAGGTTAGACAAGTCAAACCACAGCAAGGCAAAAACTTAACGTCGCTGCTGCACGGTGCCTGCCTGGAGGAATGTCCCCAACCACACTCACAAATTGCTGCTCTGCAGATATATCGTGAACTTGCTGAGGTCGCACAATGCACAACGAAGGCCCTGAAGGTCCATACAGCGAGTTATCTGCAATGTGTGTTCAATGGTACGGGTGGGGCTCGTGGAGCCATCGCGGCTGCTTCCCACGTGCACAGCTCGCTTTGGTGAATAAAACCTGATTGCACGAACTACTGCTATGGTTTAATGAAATTTGAATGCTTTTTTTAATTTAATGTAATATCACCATTTTATTTCCTCTGCATAATGAGAATTAATGTTCCTTCATTGGGCGGTGGATTTGAGACAGCTGCCGCGATCGCTGTGGACAAAAACATGCATGACCTCATTTGAGCTGGAATCAAAATGTAACTTTTTTTTTTTTACCTCAAAACGGTATGTTCATTTAATGATAGAAGGTGCATTGTTCAGTCTTCTAATATACACGAGGCCTTCAAAAACAATCTGAGCTACGTGGAGAGAAAAAGATGGTGGTGATTTCTGGATGGCTGGAGGGCATGGCCTGGAGAATGGGCGGTGCTTATGACCAACAGACAGACAGACCCACAGACACAAACTCAGTTTTTCTACACACATATATCTTCTTCTTCTTTCGGCTGCTCCCGTAAAGGGTCGCCACAGCGGATCATCCGTATGATCCGCATTGTGATTTGACACATGTTTTACGCCGGATGCCCTTCCTGACGCAACCCTGGTCGCCTCTTACGACACAGGGATATGGTACACCTATTTTAACCGGGGTATACACCGGCCCAGTACACTGGTACTCCCTTCGCCGACCTCGGAAGGATGACAGGCTGAGTCAACCCCCTGGTGTATTAATTCAGTGGCCCAAAGGGGCTTGAACTCAGGACCTTTTGGATCCCAAGCCGCTGCCCTAACCACTGCGCCAACACCAGGCTCCTACACACACATATATATATATATATATATATATATATATATATATATATATATATATATATATATATATATATATATATATATAAATATATACTGTATATTTATATATATGTATATATTGTTAAGGCTGTGGAAATTCGCAAACCACCATTCAGGTCCCGTAGGTGAGATATCTCTCTAAGTACATGTGTAGTTAGCCCCAAACCCGTTGTTTAGAGGGAATTAATGTGATTCATTCGGGCTGCGATGCTTTGAGATAGCCGTTTTTCTGTTCTATCTTTATTTTGAACCAACCGCGTCTCAACCGCCATCACGCAACAACCACCTTAACCACCACGCCAGCCATCGTCACCAACTACAACCACGCTCCAACCCTCAGACAACAACAACGCCAACAGCCACGACCTTCACCTTCACAACTCAATCCCGCAAACATCGCATCACCGTCATTCCCAAACGGCACCATAACCATCAAACCACCACCGATAAACCCTCCATCACCCTCACCTCTCTCCTACGGTCATTCCCGCACCACCTGTGAACACTGAGCGTCGGGCTGTCTCGGGCCGGCGAGCTGTCTAAAACGGCGAGCGCAAGGCGAATCGGAGCAGTCAAGTCGGTCTGGAGAGCCGAGTGGAGCCTGAAGTCTGGGGAGAGTCAGTTTTTGGTTGGAGGGCAGAGTATGGCAGTGGCAGAGAGTGGAGTCGGGTGGCGAAGGCATCGAGTGGGTTCTGCAGTCGGCTGAGGAGAGTTGTGGGAAGAGGCCGAGGAGCTCGGGTCCGAGGCGAGAAGGACGGCGGTCGGCGATCGCTCGTCGCGGGACCCAAGCAAGCCAGCTATTCTCCTCCCCCAGAGCATCAACAATTCCCCCTTTCCCCCGCGCTGAGATAATGCAACAAAGGGGGCCCTGTTCCCACCCCACTCCAAACATCGTGCCAACGAAACCCGCGAAGGAGCACGGAGTCGGGGCACAGCCACGCGGCCACATCTGCGGCTCGTCCGCCAACGCGTCACGAGGACGCGGGTAGGACCCCCCCGGTCTCGCGGGCCTAGCCGCTCCTTCAAGTTACGCGCGCATATTGGCCTACAGGCCCGTCTGCCCCCTTGTCTATGAGGGTGGCTTCTTTCCTTTGCTTTTGAGTGAATGTGTGTTGGCGCCGTCTGTGAAGTAAAACTGTGTAAGTGTTGCCGTGTGTACGCGTATTCGGGAGAAGCTCTACATCGTTGCTTTTGTTTTAATTGATATAGGTGCATTTTGACTGTTTGGCTGTATATGTGTGATTTCCGTGTGTCGCGTAATAAATGTGCATTGTGTGAAATGTTTTCCCGTTTCGCTTCATCCTTTCTTTAATTGACCCTCCATCCTGCTTCACGTAAAGAGTTCGTATTGGGCTTAATCCGCCTGGTAATTAATCTGAATCGTCGAGGTCGACGATAACACCGCTCGGTTATCCCGATAGTATGGAACGGGCCGCCCAAGCGGCTCGTGTCCAGAGTCGACCTGCGGCGAGGTACGATCGTCCGGTTTACCATCCGCGTGGGTACTTAGGTAGGTCGAGTTTGGTGAACAACCCTATCCTACGCGGGTGGCCGATTGGCACGATTGTGGTGAGGTTGAAAGGCCCACCCGTGACTGGCTCCGGGCGATAGTTCCCGGAGGGTCACGACTGAATTGTCTGTCCGGTGGGCGAGGCGGCCGCCATTCGAGTCGAGCGGCCGATCGCACGCCGGACGGGCCAGAATTCGCAACAATATGTATATGTGTCGATGTGTATGTATATATTGTTGCAGAGCCAGGGTCAGGGGCGAGAAGACCATGAGGGGGGAAGCTACCTCGGGTTCCCACCAGACTCTCCGGAATCGCAGGTGTCACACACGAATAACTTTGTGACGCAGCGGGTCGCTAATCGACCCTGAACACCAATAACTCGACCACGTGACTTAGGGTCCTCTGTCTAATGAATACCATTTACCTTATGGTCAAGTGATCTAATTACCGGGAGACACGCCCTCGGTACGCCTTATTCAAACCTGATCACCTTCGCGGATCAGATGCAGCTGAGCGTAACTGGCCAAGGACATACCGGCTAGAAAAACAGATCGTTGGGGAATAACGTCCCGGCTAGGCTCGGATATGAACCATGCTGGACCAATGAAGGAAAAGACGAAAACGAGTTGGGAACATTTCTATACAAAGCATTTATTTACAATCAAGCGAGGAATGGTATGTGGCACAGTAAATGGGTTTATTATTATGTACAGCAGAGGATAGCAAGGAAGTTGTGGGGTGTGACAAAAGGCAAGCAATTTACAAAAGCAGACACAGAGCAGACTTATCCCTTTAGAACTTCTGCAATCTTAACTTATGCGATGACAGGTGCCATCACACACACACACACACACACACACACACACACACACACACACACACACACACACACACACACACACACACACACACACCTGAGGATGATGAGATAGCCAGAAAGAAACGGAGCAGATGAGGACTAAAGGCCTCGCAATACCTGGCGTGGTCGGCCGACCAACGCAACCCAGTACACTTTGGGGGAGGTAGGAGAGAGAAATACTGGTGTCTAAGGTGTGGGAGTGGGATGTGTGTTGTGGTGCAATATGAGGGGGTGCAGTGTCATGCCAGAAGAAACTGTGATTGTGAATCAGTAGGATGATCTTTTTTGCATCCAAAGGGGATGAAATAGATAGGTGGAAAGAGAGAGAGAGAGAGGAGAGAAGATGCGTGAGGCAAAATATTCCTCGCCTAGTCATAGATAGATCTATAAGTGGAACATGTACCTCCGTGGGACGATCCGCTTGAGCGTTCCCGCCTCAAGAGTCGGCACGTTATCTCCTGCTTAGTCACTTTGCCAGAGCTCGTGGAAACGTGTGCTCCGCCCTGGTCCCAGAAGAACGTCTGTCGCACACCAACCACGAATGTAGATCCAGCGATGGGCAGACAACGAGGAGCAGTGAATAAGAGGGTGGAGCAGAGAGGCGAAGGAGAGGATGAGGCAGACAAGCGAAAAAGAGGGTGAGGTAGGCAGGCGAAAAAGAGGGCAGATGCTCCACGATGCACCTTTTATAAGCCCCGGGTGAAGAGTTGGGTGACGACCCGAATCCCACTTCTCTATTGGGCCACAGCGGTCCTAGATACGCCCTGCAAGGCTCCTGGGGCCAAAAGCGGTCTCTTTCACACATCCGACGTGACACAGCCTGGAGCTCTGTACTGAACTCCTGGACTGCTCTTCCCACGCGATCCCCACCCCACCCCCTTCGCCGCCCATCCTGCCATGTTCTGGTGAGTGGACGAGGGTTGTATCAATCCTGCGTGCCCATTTGGGACATCCACAGTGAGATGCGGTTGCTGCTGTTAACGTCTGTTGCCTGTGCCCGTATCATGCGGTCCGAGTGACCTGAGCCGTGCAGCACGCCTCTGCTTAGTGGCGAATTGTATCGATACAGAGGTACGAGGATGTGCGGGGATATTTTTCCCGTGTGCGGGAGATGTTGATGGTCAAGTCGGTGAGTTTTGGTGAGCGAGGGGTGAGCAAGGTGAAATGCTGTTGGAAATTAACGTGCAGATTTGAATGAAAGGGTGCGCCATACGCGTGCTGGGCAGCGTCTTCGTTCTTATTGTGATTTGCTCATGGGAGGCTGTGTGGGTGTTTGTTTGCTTGCTTGATTTGATTTGTACCATGACTAAAAGGAAAGGGTTGGAATGGAAATCAGAATAGAATGGAAGATAGAGATATAATTAGATGTAGCTATAAGACCCACGCAACGCACTTCGTCCCGTTAACCCCCGAGACATGAGCCATAGCAAACAACTATGTAGACCTGGGCAGTAAACTTCCACTAATCCATGACATAGACCAACTACTCTCCAGGTCTGATTGTGTTCACCTTGCACACCTCCGCTGTAGACACCACCCGCAGCTCTTAAATTACAAACACAGACTCGACGACACCACTGCCGACACCTGAAACCTATGCCAGGCCGCCCACCCCCCCCTCCCCACGCACCAAAATGGAAGACTGCGTGGTCCTGGCTCCACTAAGGCAAGAGCACAACATCATAGATGTGAGGGATGTGTGGGTCGCTCCTGGGAGATTGATTGATTGGCTATCTCCGTGACGTGGACCTGTTCGAGCAGAACTAACCGAGGACGATGACGATGATGACCTCTTGTAGACCTGTGACACGTTGCAGGTAAAAAGGATGAGGACCATGTTGAGAAAGCACAACAGAAAGCAACCAGACTAGTCGCAGATCTACAGAGACTAGAATACCCAGAAAGATTGAATTAAGGTGCTGTTCCCCCTAATCATCGCATATAGACGAGAGAGGGAGAAAGAGCGTGGAGATGTGATCCAGAATTTCAAGATCTTCTGAGGGATGGGTAACGCACAGACAATAAATTAACACGACCAGAGTACCCGCCCTACGGGCGACAGAATTTGTGTCCCCCCTCCTCCCCCCCCACCTCACCCCGAAGACTACTGGCAAAGACAGAAACACCCCAACACATTAAATGACCCAGAACTGTAGGAGTAGCACGACAAACAAACACTAGTCCATGAATTATAGTAAAGGATAAGAGGAGTCATCCATGATGAGATTGAGAAGATATTCACTCAAGCTCAAAACGTTTCATTTTTAGCTCACCTGGACTGTAGTCCGGTAGGCTCACACGATCGAGCAGAGTCCGGAGGTGAGTCTGTGTACGTTTCAGTCATTATCACTTGAACCAAAACACATGATTTTGATGAAACTTGGCCACAAGCTTTATATCTGATACCTAAGGAAGAGGTATTGACCGCATCAAAATCTGCACTCATTGAGGGGGATATACGGGTGGTTTTTGACACCCCCCCCCCCAAAAAAAAGGTATTTGTTCTTTTCTCCAAAACTACGCACATCATTTCGATGATACATGACCACAACTTTCATAACCCCATGATGTACCAAAGTTTGTTCATGGCAAAAATAATAAATCAGGGTCTAGGGGGGGGGGTCTGCGGGGGTTTGAGCCCCCAAAATAGGTATTTGTTCTTTTCTCCAAAACTACGCACATCATTTCGATGATACATGACCACAACTTTCATAACCCCATGATGTACCAAAGTTTGTTCACGGCATAAAAAAGAAATCAGGGTCTAGGGGGGGGGGTCTGCAGGGGTTTGAGCCTCCAAAATAGGTATTTGCTCTCTTCTCTGAAACGACGCACACAATTTCTATGAACTTAACCGCAACCTTCATCACCCATGACGTACCAAAGTTTGTTCACAGTATAAAGAAAAATAATGGCCTGGAGGGGCCTGCGGGGGGGGGGGGCAGTTAAGTGACTGTTGCTCCTGATCCAGGTGTGCTTCAGGACACACGGTCCTATTTTTGAATGAAAATTCGAGCGTGTGTGATCTATCAGTGGTTTATACTTATACATCCATACATGGGTGCACCGGGGCATGGTGAATGGGAGTCACGTGACCCGCCCATGTTCCGATGTGCTGGTGTCCAGATTAAACATATTGTTCCCACTTCGGAGTCTTCATCCCTGTTCATCGAGTACATTACAGTGTGCCATCACTGGAACTCTCTCTCCCCAGTTTAATATGTAATTGAGTCAGTGACTCCAAAAAGTTTAATTCTGCGCTTGGAATCCCTTTAAGTACAACCCATCCGTTAAAGTTGAGTTACAGCTTCCAGACATTGTACGGACAAGCATCGCTTTACGTCTCCACATTCAGTAATTCCAGTCAATTATCTTCATCCAATCACACGTCGACATGGAATCACCGAAGTGACCGAAAACCACAGGAAGTCAAAGTATCAGTCAGTCATGGCATCAAAAGACATATAATGGAATCTAAAGCAAACGAAATAATGTCACCGATTCGGGTATCATCATCTCATACTATAATGTCACCGATTCGGGTATCTATCTATAATTCCAGAAATCTCTGTGTGTCTGTCTGTCTGTGACCGCTGTTTCTCAACAACCACTGGTCTCATCTGATTGAAACTTGCAGTGAGGCAGATAAAAGCAATTTTTGAGAGGAATCGTGCAAATGATGATACAAGCATCAAATTTGGCACATTTGTTCTCCAGGGGATTCTAATCAAATCTGCCTGATTGGCCATTTGAAAATCCAAATTTTGAAAAAAATAATAATTAAAAAACTTCAAAAAGTCAAAATCACGAATCAATGTTGGATGCTGGCTGAGATTGGTGAATGTTTCAGAAACATCATCGAAGACGTTCCAAGTCTGCCATGCAGTTTTCTTCCCTTTATCGTGGAAGGCAGACACGACGTGACATCCAGTGAACGCATGGAAGTATGGGATCCCTCTAGCTTTCTCAGGCCCTATTGCAGAAACTACCTCATGGACTGGAATCCATCGCGCCTTGGCTCCTTGGCCAAAGGCAATCCACATGTTCTCAAGTCCTAGTTCCTGTAAGGATGGCAGTACAGATATTGCTATGACTAGTACGTCCGTGTCATTAGCCTTAATGATAATGGACTTGCTACCATCCGTTGTTGCATCCCTGGCGTGTACAAATATTCGAGTGTCAGCTTCTTCATGACAACATGGAGACACAGCATCCAGTGACTTCCTTGTGTTGCTCATGGCATCTTCTCCTTTTGTGACAATGACTGTGCTTGTCGTCTGTGCTTCACACATCTTTTCCGCAAGGAAGTGAAACAGCTCAGTCTTGTTGCTGTCATCCCGAAGAAAGCTTCTCCAGTTACTTGGGGTCTTACTGGTTCCTGTCACTCTTCTTCTGATTCCTTGCCCCCTTTTCGACCTTGCCTCGGACTATAGACTTGACTTCTTGTACACATCAAACACTGCGTCCACCCTCTCCTACCTGGCACCATAGGATTCCACCTTTGGGATGATGTCTTCTTTAGCATAGTCATCAAATATCTTTGAAGTGCGTGGAGGTAGGGCATTGATATGTGCTGAGCCATCAATGATGACTGCATCGCCCCTTGGTTCTCTGTCTGGGATGTTCACTTGCGCTTCAAGAATTTCAGCTAGCTGTTACTTCAATTCTTTTTCTTTTTTTACAAATTTTTCAAAATTTGGATTTTCAAATGGCCAATCGGGCAGAATTGATCAGAAATGCCAAATTTGATGCTTGTATCATAATTTGCACGATTTTTCTACTATCTACTACACTATTGCCAGGTATATTGCTTGGGCCCTGTGGATGTGCCTTTTCAAGGTTTGATATTAATCAGACAAGTAGTTCCCAAGTTATGGCCATTTATTTACCAAACCAATGACAGGACACGGTGCTATGTGTAATGTCCGGGGAGCTGTGAGGGTTGTCGTAACTCTGTTCATTACGTTCCCGGATGCACACTACTACGAGCCTCGAGCGGGCGCGAACAGCTATATGCATTGCAGACACGTGACTATTATCACAACTGCTCCACGCCCCCTCAACGCTCCATGCCAATACACCACACTATGACGTCACGATTGACGTCACAATTCTTTTTTTTTTGCACGTACGACCACGCACGTACGGGCACGCACTAGTTATTAAAATTCGGTGATGATTTTGCACGGCAACGCCGGCACTGCTGCGGCTTACACCGTCATGGAATAAAACAGCGCATACAACGTGTGAACAGCTCTCCGTTCTTTATACACCTCCCGTTGAATGTATGCAGTGCGTTCGTAACAGCGCTTGTTACCTTCGCATTCTGCGAAAGGTTATGTTTTGGTCGCTGTGTATTTATTTATTTGTGAATATGTGTGTGTGTGTGTTTGTTTGTTATTCGCATAACTCAAAAAGTATTAAACCGAATCGCATGAAATTTGGTGGGATGATTGGTTATTATCCAAGGAACATTTGATTAGATTTTGGGAGCGATCGGGTCAAAGCTCAAGGTCAAGGTCATGAAAAGGTCAAAATCGTCTTTTTGCCATAGCGAAGTCAATTTTTATCCAATTTGCATGAAACTAATGCCAAAATGTTCAGAATTTAATGCCCGATCTATTGATATGCGACATGACACAATGACGTCATTACTCTTGTCAGCGGTTGGGGGGGTCAAAGGTCAGGGGGGTCACGACCTTGCTTGCGCATGTGCGTTTTTTGGTCATAACGTGGTGAATTCTGATCCGATTCACATGAAACCAGCACTAAAATGTTCCCTGCTCTGTTCCCTCCCCACACTCATGCCGAGAGCAAAGCAGTCGTGGCGGCGAAGGTATATGCTCTCTGCAGCTCGCAGAGGTATATGCTCTCATGCTCTCTGCGAGTGCCCGTTTCACAAATTCGTTTTATGCTCATGCCTCGTTCTGTAGTTTTTAGCAGCTATTCATGGAGAACTCAGTGTTAGCCTTGTCGCTATCGCTACTATCGCTACTATCGCTGCTATCGCTGCTGCTGCTGCTGCTGCTGCTGCTGCTGCTGCTGCTGCTGCTGCTGCTGCTGCTGCTGCTGCTGCTGCTGCTGCTGCTGCTGCTGCTGCTGCTGCTGCTGCTGCTGCTGCTGCTGCTGCTGCTGCTGCTGCTGCTGCTGCTGCTGCTGCTGCTGCTGCTGCTGCTACTACTACTACTACTACTACCTTAATCTCGAGGACTCGTCTCCTGTATATACAAGATCCGGATCTCTTTAAATATTGAGCACATGAACACATCCTCACATAGACGGTGCCTTTTGAGAGCGTCTATCATGAACTTTTAAATATATTCGGACATTTGCTTTAACGTTTCGAAAAGTTCACGTCACTATTTAAAGATTATTCCATTTATCGTATTGTAATTTCGTAAATACACGATTTATTTCGTAAATACACTATATATCGTAAATACATTATGACGCGTTTCGCTATTGGCTTAATCAAGGCACGTGACGAAATATCGGAAGTTGTTGTTGTTGTTTTTTTAGCCGACAAAATCTTTAGGACGCTGCTCGTGGACACATTTATCCTTGTTTTATTTCGGGGTCTTCCGGTGACTCGACCCTTTAAAAGTCGTTTGCATGAGCATTGGTGGTGCATTTGGTGACTGTAGAACCGACCGACCGACTACTGTCAATCAGGTGTTGGAATGTGTGTGCGAGATGCACTCGTGGTGGTGATGCCTCCACGTGGTTGGCACGCCGTGTTGCAGTCCCTGCGGCAACAACTGTCTCCACTGGGTTTTGAATGTTATCCGTTCCAGGTACGAAAGTTGTTCATGCAAATTAAATAATGACGTTTACATTGACTGCAGACAGAGGGAAGTGGACGAGTATCGTGGTCAAGGCGTTGCAGACGACGACGACGACGACGAAGAAGAAGAGGAGGACGACGAGGGTGAGGAAGAAGAAGAGGAAGAAGATTTATATTGTTGAGCAGGCCCCGCGTCCGAAATGCAGATCGTGTTGTGACGGCTTATACATTCCGGCAAAATATCGTTAAAGCTGACTTTTCCAACCGGAAATTGTCACCCGGCCGCGTCGACGCAACTTCCGGTAAAATAGCCGGCTCCTCATGGCGGCTAAATTACACGAGGACAGCATGAAAACGTGCAGCCACGTCATGACGTCACGTGTTCATATTTTCGAGTTCTCGTGGATTTGTTGGACGTCAATGACGTCACAACAACCGGTGTAACCTGCGCGGCGCAGAGCGACCGTGACAAAACGGTGTTGTCGATGCGGATAGTGAGGATGATACCCCATGACCCGTGGGTTCGAATCCAGCACCTTTCTTTGTACATTGGTTCGTGGACACGTACAGGTCTGATTGTATAGATGGGTCCGGAACGTGAGCAGCGATAAACTAATATCTGCGATAAAAAGTGCGGAAACTTATTATTTAATCGATAATTTGCGAGAAATTTAAATCGCACCGTTTGAAAACCTTCATCCCTGAGCAGTCGCCTTCGACCCTGCAGGGATAATTACCAGTACACTGGTGCTCATTTCGCTGACCTCAGAAGGATGACAGGCTGAGTCAACCTCCCTGATGTTAATTCAGTGGCCAGCGGGGCTCGAACTCAGGACCCCGAGGATCCCAAGCCGCTGAGTCAACCCCCTGATGTTAATTCGGTGGCCAGCGGGGCTCGAACTCAGGACCCCGAGGATCCCAAGCCGCTGAGTCAACCCCCTGATGTTAATTCAGCGGCCAGCGGGGCTCGAACCCAGGACCCCAAGGATCCAAAGCCGCTGAGTCAACCCCCCTGATGTTAATTCAGCGGCCAGCGGGGCTCGAACTCAGGACCCCAAGGATCCAAAGCCGCTGAGTCAACCCCCCTGATGTTAATTCAGCGGCCAGCGGGGCTCGAACTCAGGACCCCAAGGATCCAAAGCCACTGAGTCAACCCCCTGATGTTAATTCAGCGGCCAGCGGGGCTTGAACTCAGGACCCCAAGGATCCAAAGCCGCTGAGTCAACCCCCCTGATGTTAATTCAGCGGCCAGCGGGGCTCGAACTCAGGACCCCGAGGATCCCAAGCCACCGCCTTGACCACTGAGCCACACCAGGCTCTTGTGAGAAATTTAAATGAAGGGTTTATATTTGATCAGCTTCATAATAAAATACCATTTTGTAATGTACTGTACTCCATGAACAGGGACGAAGATTCTGAAGTGGGAACAGTAGGTTTAATCCCAATGCGGGCACCACAGCATAGCACGGCACAGCGCCGCATCAGAACATGGGCGGGTCACGTGACTTCCCTTAACCACGCCCCGGTGCACCCATGAACAGTATGTATGCATTAGTATAAACTGACACATCACATCTCCCCCCCCCCTTTTTAATTGTAACAAATCGAGACACTCAGGAGGCTTACCGACACGAGCTGTCCCAGTAGAGGGCTGTCGTTGCTTGCGACTGCTGTGGGTTTCTCAATAAGGGGTACAGGGTCGGGAAGGAGTTCAGTCAGGTACATTGATGAGTGAAAAGCTTTCATGAGGAAACACCTCAGGTTCAAACTCAGGTTGGTGTTAATCCAGGAGTGGGTGACAAAGGCACTTGAGCCGGTTCAATGTTTGACTCCTCATGACGTAACCTGAGTTGGTGAACATGTTTACGTATGCATCTTTCACACAACTTCACAAGAAACATCATTTCATGAATGTTGTCTCACGATGCCAGATAACCACTTGGTTCCACATCCGGAGTTCAACGTGTGTACAGGATTGTTGATCTGGAAGTTGCGGTATACAGACGTTCGGTCGTGATTGCGTTTCTGTTGATACCTGTTATTCTCGACCTCGACCGTTACACGAATGGTAACCGTGTTGTCAATTCACGACCCATCAGAAGCTTGGCAGGTGAGCGACCGGTGGTTTGATGTGGTCTGGTGCGGTAGTTGTTCAACACACAGGTGAGACAAGATTGAATGGAGCCTTCCTTGACGCGGCTTAGACCATTCTTGATGACCTGAACATCACGTTTGGCTTTACCATTACTGGAAGGTTTGTAGGGGGCAGATGTGCGGTGCTTCATGCCATTCATTTTACAAAAGTTATGAAACTGAACTCATAAATGATGATCCATTATATGACACAACGGAGTTTGGAATACCATGTTGTGCGAACATGGTACGTCGAGCTTCAATTGTTACAGCAGAGGATGAGGATGGCACCACGAGAGCTTCAATCCATTTGGAGTGGGCATCATCTATGATGAGGAAAAGCTTCCCTTGAAATGGACCAGCATGGTCGACATGTAGTCTGGACCATGGTTTTGATGGCCACGATCACAAGGCCAATAGAGACTGTGGCGGTGTCTTGGCATGGGCTTGACAAGTGTAACAATGGCGTGCACTGGACTCGATGTCACTGTCCAAACCAGGCCACCGAACATGGGCTTGGGCAAGACCCTTCATGGTGACTCCGCCTGGATGAGCATTGTGGAGTTCACTGATAATTTTCCCACGGAGTTTAGGCGGAATTATCACTCGGCTACCCCGAAGCAGGCAGTCTGCATCAATAGAGAGCCCATCCTTCCGGATGAGGTATGGTTTCGTTCCTTCCGGTAGTGATGCCCAATCACCTGACATAACACAGCATTTAATTTGGGATAAATCTCGATTGCTATTGGTAGCACAAGCAAACCGCTTCGCGGTTACGGGCACCTCATCGTGAATGACGTTGGCCATGAAATGAATATCACCAGATTGCGGAGGTTCTGGGATGGTTATGGGACCCGGCAAGCGACTGAGCGCGTCAGAACAGTACATTTCCTTAACCGGCAAGGGTCAACGCCCAACGTTGTACACGACCTGAGGATGTGGGCAGAATAACTCTGGTTCCTCCCAGGAGACCTAACAAGGGTTTGTGATCAGTCTCAATGGTAAAATGTCTTCCAAAGACTTTATTGATGCATCTTTAAGGTGGCCCAGACACACGCCAATGCCTCTCGTTCTACTTGAGCATAGCGACGTTCAGTGTCAGATAGGGTTCATGATGCACATGCAACAGGCTGGAGATTACCGGTTCCATATGTTTGCAACAACGCACACCCGATGCTACATAAAGAGCTATCATAACTGAGAACAAGTTCCTTGGATGGGTCGTAATGGCAAGGAGGACAGCACGGTTTTAGCGGCCTTGAACGCTCTTGTTTGGACAACTTCCCAGTTCCAGACAATGTCTTTCCTGAGGAGAAGATGCAGAGGCTCGACGGTTGTGTTTAGTTGAGGCAGGAAATTACCAAAGTCGGTCAACATACCCAGGAATGCACGAAGTACTGAAATGTTTTGTGGCATTGGTGCATTCGCAATTGCTTCAACTTTGCTCAGAGAGGGCAAAATGCCTTGACAGGAGATTTGATGACCCAGGTATATAACTTCACGTGCTATAAAGGTACACTTCTCATGCCTTAGGCATAACCCAGCTTGTGACAGCCGATTGAGGACTTTGTTTCGGTTTGTGAGGTGTTCATGTTGTGACTTGCCAGTCACTGGTATGTCGTCCTGAAATACGACTGTCTTTGGTGCAGTTTTCAATAATGTCTCCATCTTGCTTTGGATGATTGGTGCAGCAGAGCGCATGCCAAATGGGCATCTGTTGTACATGTGGAGTCCTCGATGAGTGTTGATTCATGTATAGGGCTTGGAATCATCATCCAGTTCCATTTGAGCATCAGCATTGGTCAAGTCAAGCTGAGTGAATGTCTGGCCACCCATGAGAGTGGTAAACAGATCCTCTGCTTTGGACAAAGGGTAGACATCCAGCTTTGAATGGTGGTTGGTTGTTGTTTTGTAGTCCCCACAGATGTGCAGTGTTCCATCTGCTTTGAGTATTGAAACGATAGGTGCCGCCCAGTTGGAGTACTCGACTGGTGAGATTATGCCCTCACTTTGCGGGCGGTCAAGCTCACATTCGATCATTGATCACATCATGTAGGGCACAGGTCTAGCTTTATGGAACAATGACTAAACATCTGCAGAACCAGGAATCCTCACTTTGGGCCCTGGAAAGGTGCCAACACCATTGCTGAACAGGCCAGGGTACTTGTTCAGCATGGTATCGTATCCAGCATCAGAGTTGGAAACTCTGTTTACGTCACTCCAATGAAGTCTGATTATTCGTAACCAATCTCAGCCGAAGAGTTGGTCCTTCTCCACGCACTATCAGTCGTGGTAGGACATGAGTGCTGTTTCCATATCCTACAGTTATGTTACCTGAGCCAACGACAGGAACCACCTTTGGTGTATGTTCTCAAGTCAGTAGATGCAGACCAGAGTGCAGGAGCCTTTCTCGGAGGGTAGATGAAGGTGAATTTGGTGACTTGCAAACACAGTTTCGCTTGTAGCCAAAGGTTACCTTGTTAACCGATGGGTCCTGCTAGATAACTTTTGACTTGTTAGAGATCACACGCAGGCTCTCAGCAGTTTGCATACACAGTGGCTATTTCCATGCTTTTAGCCAAATTGGGGTCGGATTCAGAAAGGAGTTTCCGCAGAATTGAGTCGTCATTGATGCCAATTATAAAGAAATCACACATCTCTTCGAGATTATCTGTAAACTCACAATGTTCGGCGAGTCGGCCACAAACTCGGATGCTGACTGACCATCTTGACCATGGTGGGTAAAAAATGTATATCTCGAGACTATCTTACCCGGTTTCGGGTGATGTCTTTTCACGAGAATGACGAGCTCTTCGTACGACTTGTCAGAAGGTTTGGCTGGGGCAAGAAGATCTTTCATGAGGCTGTACGTCGGAGCGCCGCATATGGTCAGTAATACAGCTCGCAGTCTTTCAGCGTCCACATCAGTGTCCATTTTGTGTGCTACGAGGTACTGCTTCAGATGATCAGCATAGTCTTCCCAATCATCCCCCACTGCATATTCACGCAATATGCCGATGCGCAAAGACATCCTCGTCACCACTGTAATGTACTCAAGAAGAGAGACGAAGCCTGAAGTGGGAACAATAGGTTTAATCTGGACACTGGCACAGCACAGCACATCATGGGAACATGGGCGGGTCACATGACTGCCTTAACCACGCCCTGGTGCACCCATGTATGCATGCATTATCATAAACTACTGATACATCACACATTTAGTGAGGCCTCACCTGGAATAGTGTCCAGTTTTGGTCACCATGTCTGAGGAAGGAATAAAAACTGGGATGGAGATGGTTTCAGTGTATACTGTAGAGCACTAGTTCTCAATCTTTTTTTTGACTACCGCCCCCTTCTGCCCTCTTGGACCGGCCCAATGCCCCCTTGTCCTATCGTTCGTGGTCCGACACCCAGTGGGCAATAGGAAAGTCCGAATTTATGTAGATAGGAAGCAAAAATAACAGAAGCCAAATATTTTCTGAATAATATTTTACTTTACTATTTGATTTTGCACTACCTACAATGTTTCAGCAGAACAGGTCCAGGTGAGGCAAACTGGGAATCTGTTATCACAGGTCCAAATACCGTTAGTGTGAAGGGTGGGCCTGGTGACTCGCGGCGAGATTACGAACGTCTGGCTCCATCTCGGTGAGGGAGAGACACAGATCGCCCCTCTTGGTAATGTCAAGGCGGTTTCGATACTTGGTCAGCAGCACCATCACGGCGCTGAACCCTCTTTCAACGAGGTATGATGTGGGGAACGCCATCAGCAGCAGTTCTGCCTCTGTCCACATTGAGGGGTATTCGACCCGCTCCAGAATCCAGAATTTCCCGTATTCATGCTGCGAGAATCTTGCCTTCACCTCATGATCATTCCACAAGTTGATAATTTCGTCCTGTAATTCGCGCTTCACATCTCGAATGTCACATTTGAATGGGTTGATCACCCATGCTGGCACCGACAGTTCTAGCATGTCTCTGAAACGCTGCTCCATATCTCCACGAATCTTCTCAAGGTGATTGCAATAAACGAGCAGCTCTTCATCAGAAACAACAGTGTCCTTTGCCAACCGGGGAAAGTGGTACATATCTCTGCGGCCGAGGGTTTCCCTGTGCAGAGTCGCCTTGGTTACGAACGCGCCGATCACTTTCTTTGCTTTAATCAGCGTCATATGGTCACCCTGGAGTTGTTTGTTGACATCATTCAGTATACTGAATATGTCCGCGAGGTAAGCCACATCATGCTCAATCACATTCACTTTCTCCGATAACTCGGTATCAATTTCCGACAGAAACTCGACCACTGTCGAGAAGAGGGCATGGAAACGGGTCAAACAAGTGCCTTTGGACAACCATCGAACTTCGGTATGCAACAAGAGCCTCTCGAATGGTTCATCATTCTCCTGGCAAAGCTGACGAAACAGCCGATCATGCAGAGACGACACCTTGATTTTATTCACTGCTTTGATTACTATTTGGAGTGATGTATGAAGTCTGGTGCCGAGAGCTTTTGCTACAAGATGCTGGCGGTGCACGACACAGTGAATGGCGAACACGGACGGTACCTGGTTCTTCAGAAGCGCAATAAAACCACGCTGGCGGCCAACCGTCGCTGGTGCCCCGTCCGTCGCGCAAGCGAGAATGTTCTCCATCGGTATGTTCTTATCAGTAAAGTACTTCTCCAACGTTTGGAAGATGGAAGAACCCTTCTTATCGGTCTGGAGAGAGTGGGCAAACAACAATTCTTCCACCATTTCCTGATCATGGATGAAGCGAACGTAGCAGAGTAACAGAGCTTCACTGTCACGCAAAGTGGACTCATCGAGCTGGATGGAGAAGTGCGTGCTTCTCAGCTCACAACACAGCTTATCTTCTACATCTGATGACCTTTCATCAATCCTCCTGGCCACGGAATCATTGCTGAGCGCAATCGACGAGAGAACTGGATACGGATCCTGGCCCAAAACAGTTTTTATCACTTCCCCAACAGCCGGTTTGATCAACTGTTCGCCGATTGAATACGGTTTTCCAGATCTGGCGATGAGCAATGACAGCTTGTACGACGCTTCCAGTCCTTTATCCACGAGCTTTTGGCTGCCTTTGAACATTGTCGTTACCGTGGATCGCTTCTCAAATTTCTCTTTCAGCGATTGGAAATAGCTGACCTCTGCGCGAGCCTTATCACTGTGCTTTTTACTCAGGTGCTCGCTCAGGCGAGATGGTTTCATTGCTTCATTGGACAGCGTGATACCACACAACAAACACATCGGTAACTGCGTGTTCGTCAGGGATGGAATGAATCCATACTTGATGTATTCAACGGAATACTGATGACACTTTTTCTTTGAGGCCGACATCTTGAAGCCGACCGGACGTGAAGCTTTTTTGAATCACGAAATCAATACGCCAAGATGGCGAAAGACTAACACCAGTGATAAGGCCAAACAATAATTATATATTTACGGTCTCTGGTCAACGCGCACATCGATTTTTCACCCTGCGCGTCAAAAAAAATTTTCTTCACATTTCCAACGGTAGCTACAACAGCGCATGCCTAAACCACAATGCCGCGCCTAAACCACAATGCCGCGCCTAAAACACAATGCCTCGGACGCTTTCTTTCTTTCACAATGCTTTCGTGGATGCCATGAATAGAAGGAGATATGTTTGTAGGCCTCAGTACTCGCGCCTCGCTGGGAATTGCGCTGCCGGATCATAACACATGCATAAGGTATTCACACCATGTGTGCATTAACAAAAAACGCTGACTTGCATTGTTGGTAAACAGGTCTGTAATATGCTTGAAGAACTTAATGATTTTCAGAATAAATACATTTTAAAATGTGTTCATTATTTACAAAAAGGCCTACCTGTCCCATTGCCTGTCTTTAATTTCTCTCTGGACGGCGCCACGCCAAACGAGGAGGACCGCAACGGGCATTGTATGGCCAATTTGCCGAATGGCGCCGGGTAACCTGTTCAGGCTGCAGGAAGCCCAATGAGCGCTCCTAATCGCCGCTGCTCCTCTAAATCACCAGTGCCCCCCAAATCATTGCCAGCGCCCCACTACCACTCGTGGAGTCTAGAGCGCCCCCCTGAAGGTTCCCAGCGCCTACTGGGGGCGGTAGGGACCACTTTGAGAACCACTACTGTAGAGCGACTAGATTGGTCTTGGGGTGGGTGGGGAGGGAGGGGGGGTCACTGGACTATGCCATGAAGGAGATGTTCGAAAGGAGTTAATTACGAAGAGATATGATGGAGATGTTTCAGATAATGAAGGATATAAACAAAATAATTTCAGAAGATTATTTTTCAGCATGATGGACCAGAGCCTGAAAGTAAACAAGATTAGAGTTGGGACAGTTTTAAGGCAAGGGTCTTTCACTTGAAGAGTTCTTTATACATGGAATGGTCTCCCTTGAAAAGTAGAAGGGGGAAGACAGGTTTGAATTTGATAGGTGTCTACAAGCATTACAGTTGAAGGAGTGTGGGGATATTGGCAGGATTTGTAGGTAGTGCTTGTGTGTGTATGGGTGATGGATACTGGGGTGGTGAAATGCAGACCTGGTAAGTTGAATGGTGGCCTCCTGTGCTAAAGTTCATGTGTATATCCTTGGTAATGTAAGTCATATACGTGAAAGTGGAGGAATTAATGTGTCTAAGGATAGGCTCTTTGCTCGTATACATAACATCATTGCTGTTCTTGTGTTCGTTTCTTGTATCATTTTCTGTATAGGTTTCCTGGTACAATGAACAGGTAGTCAGTGCGTTCCATCTTCAACAGCCACCTGGATCTTTGGCTGTACTCGTACTCAGCACACCTGCCATGTATGACCGTGCATTTTTGCCCTTTTTGGAGGGTTTAAAGGAGCGAATGGAGGCACCCCCACGTGACCCCGTGGACAGCTGTGTGGCTTTTTACCTTGATCAAGCAGCTAAGGTGTGTGATTGTGATTTTTGGGAGGGGAATGAGCTACATATTATTGTCTGACGATAAGAGTGCCAACACATTGGAAGAGAAAGGGAAACAAAAAGCTGCCTTCATGCTACCGACGCACTTCTCCGGCACATGCTCCCATACCTGACCTGACCTGATGCTACATGGCTGTCTTCATGCTTGTTTTAAAGATACCTTTACGATCGAAATTGGCACAGCTGATTGATTATATGATGCATCACCATTCCCATTATTAGAAGGTTGTGCCTCTTTATATGCATTCAATCAATCGGTGTACAATAATTGACAGAGTTGCTCCTGCAGAAGCAGTTTTTTGTCAAAGGTTAAGTTGGGTGGTTTGCCATTGCCTTCCCAGCAGTCGGTAAAGGCAGGAATTTAAAATTTGTTCAGGGTCCTTCTGATTAATTGCACTCGGATTTTTTGACGTCCATCTACATTCTACAACCAGTGTTGGCAGATGTCCGTCCATCGGTTATCGGTTTTTGGTACCATGATAACTTGAGAACCACTGAAGGAATTTCAACCAAATTTGACGCAGGTATGGACTATAACAACGATGAACCGATTCGATTTTTGGGTGCAACAAATCAAAGGTCAAAAGTCTTCACTTTTGCCATTTAATAATCATTTTGCAAACCATTATTCAAGCTCGAAACTTCTGACATTCTTCAACTTGTCTCTCGTGACCTTTTATTGAGATCAAACATAACAATGGGTTGACATCTTGCGCGGGCGGAGGCATAATCGATCGACCTATTTGCTTGTAATTATATTTCCAAGTTTTACTCTGTTCATGTTTTTCAAAAATGATGTGAAGGCATGTGCGATGTCCAAGTTGTTTTTCAAAAAGGTGAGCAGTTCATGCTGTTCCACAAGTGTGTGCACCTCTTGCATGCGGGTGTACAGGCAGTATGTGGTGGCGATCCTTGGATCGTGCTACACGATTATGATATCGAGCCAGTGAGCCGGAGGCCATGCATACTGGTCCAGACGGTTGCACATGTGGCTGGCGCAGCCTTTTACTACCAGCGTCGTGATCTTCTTGAAGATCCGTGGAGCGACAGCACGGTAAGTTTGCTGTTCGATTACAGGGGAATAAACAAGGTGCAAAAAGGTCCTCTGCAGCTGTTTCCGAAGAATCGTATGTAGAGAACGGCACAGTTGCATGTCTATAACTTCCAATTGTTGGATACTTAATTCTTATAAGACTTCTCCCCACCCCCCCGCCCCAACACTTTTGCATCGTGACATCTCTATTATTCATAGCTGTATAAAAGCAATTTTGATATATTGAAATTCCTTCATATGCGCTTCATACAAGTGAAACATGAACTGCAGGAAATTGACGATTATTTTAATTATTTTCCTTCGAGTGCAGAAAATTTACGGCGTGTGTATGCACCCTCACTACGGTGGCTGGTTTGCGCTGCGGGGTGCCATACTTTTTCCCAGCACCGACGCGACGAGCCTGACCCGCCAGCCAGCCCCAGACTGTGTGCCATCGCAACGTGATCGTGTCCTCCTGTTGGAAAAATTCAACTTCCACTGGCAGGTGTGTTGCACATTTACTTCCACTGGGGTCCAATTCATAAGCTTTGTTGCGACAAAATGCTTCTTCAAGGGGTCTCTGCAGGACTTGCAAATGCTCAATCCTATCAAAGGTCCTGAGATGCACGTGATCATGTCGGTTCGTGACGAGCCTTGCAGCTCAACCCTTTCATATAACTTAGGGCCTTTCCACGTCCAAATCGTAGGCTGGACGTTTATTCAAACATCTGCTACCAATTGTTACTTACGAAATCTAAAGATTTCGTAATTATATTGATGACTTCCATCCTCTGTTTGTGTGTTTGTGTGTGTTTGTTTGTTTGTAGGCACGATAACTCGAGAACGGAAGAAGCTACCAATGTCAAATTACACCACGTGATTCAGGAGGGTGATGGCTAGGGCTGATTAGATTTTGGTCAAAATCGGTCAAAGGTCAAGGTCACAGTGAGGTCAAACATCCAAAACATGATAACTCGAGAAAAGTTACCACAGGTATTGTTGACGGAGCATGAGTTTAGAAGATCGAGGTAAGTTCGGCGGAATTTGTGTGTCAATTCGTCGACTTACGGCTGTTTTAAAAATTTCAGTGTGATAAAATAATATTAAATAATTCCGTAAATTCCTGTGGAGAAATGGAGTATTTGTGCTTCGGTCGACGTTACGAGTTCGTTTTAACTTCGATTTTAATTTTGTCTTCGGTTTTTGCGATCGCTTAGGACGCTTAAAACTCGGTTGTCAAAATTCTGGTAAAAATCGGATGTTTTGGAGACGTTTTAAGATTGCATAAAAATATTTCACCTGCCGCGTCACGGCTCGTCACGTGGCGAGGTTTTGCGTGTGCGCGCTGACGTCATCGCGCTCGCCCCGGCGTCCTTTCGAGTTGGGGGGGGGGCGTCGAGTGTGACCTTTGTTACGCTAATCCGCAGTAACTCGAACGGAAGAAGCTATCAATGTCAAATTACACCACGTGATTCAGGAGGGTGATGGCTAGCGCTGATTAGATTTTGGTCAAAATCGGTCAAAGGTCAAGGTCACAGTGAGGTCAAACATAATTTCGTAAATTAATGTGGAGAAATGGAGTATTTTTGCTTCGGTCGATGGTACGAGTTCGTTTTAACTTCGATTTTAATTTTGTCTTCGGTTTTTGCGATCGCTTAGGACGCTTAAAACTCGGTTGTCAAAATTCTGGTAAAAATCGGATGTTTTGGAGACGTTTTAAGATTGCATAAAAATATTTCACCTGCCGCGTCACGGCTCGTCCCGTGGCGAGGTTTTGCGTGTGCGCGCTGACGTCATCGCGCTCGCCCCGGCGTCCTTTCGAGTTGGGGGGGGGGGCGTCGAGTGTGACCTTTGTTACGCTAATCCGCAGTAACTCGAACGGAAGAAGCTATCAATGTCAAATTACACCACGTGATTCAGGAGGGTGATGGCTAGCGCTGATTAGATTTTGGTCAAAATCGGTCAAAGGTCAAGGTCACAGTGAGGTCAAACATAATTTCGTAAATTAATGTGGAGAAATGGAGTATTTTTGCTTCGGTCGATGGTACGAGTTCGTTTTAACTTCGATTTTAATTTTGTCTTCGGTTTTTGCAATCGCTTAGGACGCTTTTTAACTCGGTTGTCGAAATTCTGGTAAAAATTGGATGTTTTGGAGACGTTTTAAGATTGAAAAAAAAACATTTCACTCACTGCGTCACGGCTCGTCACGTGGTGCAGCGCGCTCGAGCAGAGGCATCGTTGAGTCGCGTAAAGGTTTTCCGTGTGCGTGCTGACGGTGTTTTCGATAAAGATTGTGTTTAAAAGTCTTTTTTTTATCCCAATAAAGGTTATCGTCGCATGCCTGACTCGCAAAGCCGTCGGATTATGTAAAGATTGTTGGTGGATGGCCGAATATTACGGTTTTGTGACTGATAAAATAATATTAAATAATTGCGTGGAGAAATGGAGATTTTTGCTTCGGTCGACGTTACGATTTTTGATGGTTTGGTATAGAATCTTCGTAGAAACTTCTGGTTTGCGTCGCTACCTTCTCTAGAGACGCTTTTATTAGACAAGGTCAGAGGTCAAGTTGATGATTTTGTAAGTACCAGTCTATGACTGCTTGTTTTGTTTGTTGTTTTTGAATTGTGTGGTCATTGTTTCAGGTTATAATTGGCATTCAAACGTACCCCAGAAACCTCGCCATCAGACTTTAACAATGTGTACTTGGAGTCTGTGCTTGGCAAGAACCTCTTTCCTTGGTCTCTTCAAACCCAATCTTCCATCTCTGACTTTGCTGGTGATGTACCACTACTATCCATGATATTGTTACGTTTGAGGGGGGGTATGCATTCAAAGGGTAATTAGGATGTTTAATTAGGTATGCCATGCTGTTCGAGTTTACCAGGATCTCGATGTAATAAGTAGCAATTCAGTGGTGATAAGTTGTCTAGTAAATGTTCATTTCTTCAAGGGGGAAATGATAATTGTCACGTAATTAGATAGGGACACGGGATAGGGTAAGTGTGTCTGCGTAAACCCCTTTTAGTTGTCCCTGGAGGCTGGCCGTGACATCACAGGACAGGGCTGTGGATGGCTCCGCCCCGTGATCACGATTGGCGGAAGGCGACGGCGGTGGGCTAATAAAACGGCTCGATTGGAAGTGACGAGGACAGGAGGATAAAAAGGTTCTGTTCGGGGTCGAAAAAGAAGAGGAAGAAGATCGGGACAAAAAGATCGTGTTTTTTTGGTGTGGAGGCTGTTGCGCGGGAAGCGTACTTGTTGTTGTGCTGATTCGATCGTGTTCTTCATCGTGTCTTGGAGCCTTGCTGAGCCTCGTGCCTCACCTTGGTGGGCTCTGGGGTTCTGCTGACTCGGAGTACGGGGTCGAACGGCGGGCGGACCTGCCTCCCTCTCCTGCTCGCAATTTGGCGCCAGAACTGGTTCCCTGGCGGCTGTGAGCGGACTTGGGCCAGGACCAGGAGGTCGACAGCACCACGGTTTCTCCTGCCCCCCCCCCCCGAGGAGAGCAAGGCCAGCTCGTCCGACGCTGATCCAGGGACAGTTGCGTCCACACCACGGTCCAGCCTGACCACCAGAAGTAGCTACGTTTTGTGTGTGTGTGTGTGTGTGTGTGTGTGTGTGTGTGTGTGTGTGTGTGTGTGTGTGTGTGTGTGTGTGTGTGTGTGTGTGTGTGTGTGTGTGTGTGTGTGTGTGTGTGTGTGTGTGTACTTGGCGCCTTAGAGGGTTTGAGATCTATATATTCATTGGAATTGTCTGTGTTTTCCCCACGCCCGATCCCACACCATCCCGTCGAATCGCCCCGGATCCCTCTTCTTGCCGAGTCTTGTTATTTCTGGTTAATATTAAAAACAAATAAACATCATCAACTCAGTGAAAAGCGACTCGTGCCACCTTCCTCGTCCCGTTTGCGGTAGAGCGATTAGAACCGCCATGTTTGGGTTATAAATAAATAAACCGCCTCCATCGTTTCGGCTCATTCTACGTTGGCGGGACTGTTCAAGTCCCGTGGACGTCACAATATTTTATACCTCAGCCTCTCTCCACCCCCTTCCACTTAGTTTCAGGTTGCTGTATTTCTTTCCTTCTTGCTCTCTCGTTTGTCCCTATGTCCCTCTGATCGAACTGACGATTTGTTGTTGACTCAAGACATTTCAGCTTTTCATTTTTAATTTGTGAATTTCTTTAAAAAAAATATAAAATTCCAGACATTGTGGAGGTATTCTGTGTAGATCGGTGACAAAATTTTAATTTAATCCATTTTAAATTCAGCCTCCAACAAAACAAAATGTGAACGTCAAGGGGTGTGAATACTTTCTGAAAGCACTGTATGTACACAACCAGGGTGGTCTCTGCCTTCTACTGCCTCCTTTCTGGTCTTGCACCCTCTGCTCTTTCCATGCTCTCCCCCCCCCCCCAGGTTTTTGCAATGCGCACACAGTCCACCATCAACCCCCTTCTGGAGAAACTTTCAAAATCCAGGATCACTGCTCATCTCCAATCATCTGTCCCCATTTCCCCCCACGTGTGGAACCAACTTCCATTCTCTTCAATCCCATTCTTCCCTCCAGGTCTTTAAGACAGTATTTTACTTCCATCTCAAGTCATCCCCAATCCAAAACAATCACCTTTTTCTACCCCAGTTACCCCCCAAGCCCACCTCCTTCCAAATTTCCAATGTTTTCTTCCATCCCCACCTTGTCCATGCCATGCATACTCTCTGACCCCTCGTTCTTCCCCACGTCTCCCTCTATTTTATCCCTCAACACTGTCACTGGTGTCATTCCCTCTTTCTCTTTGTTCCTTTTTTTTGTTGCTGTTGCATCCTGATATATTGTGTCCTAGCTGTTCACTTTATAGATCAAAAAATTGGGACAATTGAACATTGGGAGTAACTGGTCTTGGGATTGAAGAATGTAGTGTGGCTTGCAGGTGTCCATCATCATCTTCTTTGACAAGCTGAATACCAAGTGGCACCAGACAGATTGGATGACTATATGCTCTTGCCAACATGAAAGCAAATTAACAAACGTCCATCTGGAGAAATGTTCTTGTGGCACAACTGCATCGTAAAGTCCAAATATTCCAAATCTTTTCCACGGCAGAATATGCATGCCAGGCTTGAACGATCAGCCATTGCCAAGAAGTTGCACCCAGTATTGAAGTCGAGCTGTCGTTACATTACTGGCTGTCTGAAACTCGTCAATACCAGTCATCTATATCTGCTTGCTGGTATTGCACCAACCAATTATTAGGACGGTAGTAGCAAACTAGATAGAACACCTGAGACGATAAGAGACACCCTATTCATGGCCACCCAGTAATCCATCCACGGCTTATACTCGCAGGAACTTCCAGTCATCAGTCCATTTGATAGACTGCAATCCAATCTCATTGAGGCTGAACATTTGGAATGAAACATTGCAGCTGGCCTAAGAGGATGAGCCAATGAACCTTGACCCAACAGAGAAACTCCCACAAGGCACTGATCAATCATTGACAGCCTGGCACAGCTTGAATAGACCATACTCATGGCAATTGGAAGGTCAAAAGCAAATATGCTGAGATTGGGGATACAGCAAAGATGATGCCAACTGTGAGTGAGTGGGTCTTGGACCCCAGACCATAGAACATCTAATGAGATGCAGGGTGTTCGTCAGAGGCTAACGACAGGGCCCTTAAGTGTGCCCACCAATGGAAGAGTTTTGTGACGACGAGATGAACAAGTCTCTTCCAAATTTGAAACAAAAGTTTTGGCAATCCAGTGCATTTGGGTGTAAGTAACTGAAGAAATCTTTATTTGTGGCTTTATGGTGCAAATTTTAAGATTGAATCATTATTTTCATATTCTCACAAGTATCTCTTAAACACAGTAGTATTTCTATCTTTTGCACAGCGAAGCTGAAACTGTTTTGGTGGCTAATCCATCTACCTACTCCCACCTTGTACACTATGTTAATGCCAGCATGGACCTTGCTGTATCACAATAACAGGGAACTTCACATCTTGCTCTTTTTTTTTTTTTTGGAGCTCGTTTACAGCTGAAACCTGGGTAGCATTGAGGTTAATCAAGTGCATGTTCCTGTTTTGTGCACCACAGAGTGCATGGACACCCGAAGTAGGATTTATTGATGGAAACACAAATCAAAATCTGCTTAGGGGTGTTGTTACAAGATGCTTATGCAGGATTGGCTCAGGGTTTAGGTATCTCGAACACTCACGATCATCGAATTGGAGGTGTTGATTCTGGCAGTCAATTATCAACTCCTTCCCCTATCATAGGAAACTGGGCAATGAGTTTCATGCTTGTATATTACATCTGTTGATGATCATAGTTCTGCAAATTAGACACTGGTGTGTAATTATGATAACTGGAAAGGGTTATCATGGGGCTGAGAGGTATGCTGTCTCGTCCCAGTTTGAATCCTGACCCAGCCATAAACCGTTTCATTCATCAATGTGTTGCCATCCCTCCAAATGGGCGACCCATCTGCCAGCATTAGTTTGTGGGCGTTAAAGATCTCATGGTGTCTTTCATGAAGAGTCGGTGAGCTATCACCGTCACCATGGCCAAATTGCAAATTCCTGCGCTGACAAGCAGAGGACTTTGCATCAGTGGCACATCCGTGCCCTCAGCCAATGATGCTCCGCCGCAGTCTTGTTGCTTCTGAACGAAGGATGTCATGAATTTTTTTGGACAAGTGCAGTGTGATACCCTTGGGAAAAGCGAGCATTGGCAGGTCAACAACGATATGAGGATATTGCTATTTTTATTTCCGCAGGACTGGACCTACAGGGACGTCGTTCCAGTGGACGAGTGCTATTCTGAGACTCAAAAGGTCTACTTTGCAACACCACCAGCTGAGCGTTATTCCCTGCTCGGCTTACCCTCACCCACATCATCACCTGTGACAACTGTGTCTGCAACAAGCACTCTTACAGCCTGATGAGTAGGAGGCGATGCTATGATAGTCTCACACTTCCATAAACAAATTCTGAATGTGATGTGAATATCGAAACAAAACACAAATGACCTTTCATAACACCTTTAAATGTATAACCGTGTACAAAAGAAAATGCCCCACATTGCAAATGTCAAGTCGGTGAAATTGTTGTAAAAAGCTATTTTTTTTAAACATTTGATTGAAGGCTCATGGTGGAACGAGTACATAGATCACATGCAGGACAAATACAGTATGTATCGACAAATTCATCTCAGTAATAGGATCTGAACTTTGGTTGTGAGCTTCGTCACCTATCGGTTCAAGATGCGAACACTAAACGGGCACTTAAATTTTTTTTATTTATAATAAATCCCTCCCGCCCCCCCCCCCCCCCACCCTTCATTCAAACATATCTTATTGTAACTGTGCAAAAGGAATCAAAGCTTGTAAAAGTGAATTCGAGCAACTTTAAATGTGGAATCATCCCCAACGAGTATTTAGTTAATGATATGAAAAAAAATTAAAACTTGTACATGTTTGTTCATTTTCCGTGAGTGGATGTTATTACATTAATTGTTCAAAGGAACACCGGGTGTCAAATGCTTCCAAATTGGAAAATGCAGGACTTTAGGGAGGGGGTGAGTGGCAGAAAGGCAGGGGGGGTGAGTGGCAGAAAGGCAAGGGGAGGTGAGTGGCAGAAAGGCAAAGGGGGGGTGAGTGGCAGAAAGGCAAAGGGGGGTGAGTGGCAGAAAGGCAAAGGGGGGGGGGTGAGTGGGAGGAAGCGGTCATGAGAGTAGAATAGTTTGGGGGTGGGTATGGGAAAAAGCATGAGGTGACTATAAGCAGCACACACCTTTCAATGGCAGAGAGAGGGGTACGAGACAACAGACAGATAAGAGCGTGGAGAGATGAAGGAATGAATGAGCATTCAGCATAGACTTTGGGAGGCTGGTCATATGTGTGTTTCTGGAATAGTGACATGGGGGAAGGGGGTATGTTGGAGTGCATCGAGGTAAGACAGAATAGATTGAGTAAGGCAACAGAAAGCACAGTCTCCAAACCGGTCTATGGTGGGCTAAAAGTAGAGCTTAGCACTTGGCCTCCAGCAATGATGATGCCAATAGTAAGACGCGGCAATGATGATGCCAATAGTAAGACGCGGCAATGATGATGCCAATAGTAAGACGCGGCAATGATGATGCCAATAGCAAGACATGGCAATAATGATGCCAAGAGTAAGACACAATCGCTCCTCATGAAGCAATGTGGGAAACAGCTGCACAAGCCCAGAATTGGGAGTCCTACTCCACGGTACTTCAGATGAAGATCTTGTACACTCCAATGACCTCGATGAAGTTCAGAATTGACCTGGCTCTGTAAGAATAGCCAGCCAGAGGCCAGTTTGGATACATGGTTCACAAGAGACAGAATTTGACAAATATTGAAGCCACAGAGCTCCAGGAATTGTACCACTTCTAGTGGTCAGGCAAATAAATAAACAGGGATTTGACAGCTGATCATTCAGCCAGGTCCATCCTGAGCATACAGTTCCACAATGGAGTTGCTTGAAACCGAATCCTATATGCTGTATGAGGACATTTCTTTTAACGAGTTGCCAGCAGTTGTGTGATCAGTGGCTTACAACAGACAGGCTCCCAAGCAATGTGAAGCATTTTCATCACGTGCACATTTGTGAACTACGATTGGTTGTTACAATGTTGATTATGCTATTTTTAAGTCATTAAAAAGAATAATAATTTGTCGCCTGAGCATTTATTTATTAGCTGCTGCTGCTGCTGCTGTTGCATGGTATGGAAGGGTTGTGTTGGAGCAATAAAGGTAAACCATTTCAAATGTCTGAAATGCCTCATTCAAATCCACATTGTTACTACATAAATATTTTCATATTTAGGAATACGTTTTCGACTTAATTTAGCATTTTTTTGTGTTTTAATCGATGTTCTATGGTTTACAGTTTACACCATGCAGTACAGTATATGAAAATAATTAAATATTGTTCTTCCTTGTTTTTTTTCCTTACCTGCAAGTAGTTGTCTTTTCGCAAACTGGTTCCATTGCAGCACACACATCAGAGATGATAACAGGCAGGGCTTGTCTCAAGATTCTGTATAGATATCCATCAGCTGTAGCCAGGTGGAGCATGGAGTGCTACTCATGAGTCTCTCTTCTCATGGTATAGCTGCTCTGTAGTTCAGGTATCTTTCTTTTCAATTAAATGTTTTATCAAATGCAATAATTCAGTTGATCAAGTATTCATATGTAAAAGGCTTCTGTATTTCTCTTTATCCTCAAGCATCAACCCCGAGACCAGGGAATGATATGTCCAGTGTTTTTGGCGGCCTCGGTCATGATGTTGTTCAGTATTTCTGTGATTTAGCTTCTGCAGTCAAAATAACTACAGATAAGACAAAGATAATGGGATCTCTTAATCAGTAATTGGTGAAGTCATTGCAGACAAACTACCAGAAAGAAACGATGATGTTTATTCTCAACTACTTGTTCAGATGTGGACAAAGTAGTTGCATGTGATGGAGATGCATAATTTTTAGACCAGTTTCATTGCCCACCTGAGCACCCAGGTGTGCACCTGGTTTTATGGAGGAAGAGTGAGAGCTTGGATTTGTTCCAGGTAAGTGACTCATGATGTAATTTTTCCAGATCTGCAGACTGATGCTGTTGCAGCTTGTCTCACGAGAACTATGGTGTACTTTTGCTGCATAGGGTGAGTTATCAGCAAAATGGTACAAAGGATTTTTCAGGGAAGTCGATGATATAAATCAGGAAAAAAAGGTTGGTTCAAAAATGATGGGCTCATGGCACATTAGCCTCCAAAGGAAGATCATGAGACGATACCATCAAGAGAGACGTTGCTTTGTGTTTGTGGAGAAATTCGACAACCAAACCATTCATGGAGGATCCTTTAGAGTTTAGAAGTAAAGTGGAGAAGGAGAAATGTACTGAACCACCTTGACCAGCTGCCACTAGGCTTTGTAGGAAGGTAAGAAGTTTGATCTGAAGAGTGCTTGGTGTTGGGTTCTTGTTATTTGGACAATTGTTTGTTATGCAAGATCTATGTTCATGGAAAAGTGAGGAAACGGGGTAAAACAGCAACATACTGAGTGGACCACACACACACACATACGAGGTTAAAATAGGACCACTGGACCTGTAGCTTATCTGGGCCCTGGCCTAATGTCACCCAAATTTGGTAGCATGCTGATTGGTGGGTCTGGAGAAGATTTTTGAAGAAATTTACTAAGTCGTATATTTTGACCTACTGAAAATCATATGACCGGAACGAGCTTTGCAATTCCCATTACCATTCAGGAGCAGAATGTTGCTGCCAAATTTCAGCCGGATCGGCCGAGCAGTTTGGCCAGAGAAGTCAAAAAAAGGACATGGATGGATGGATGGACGAATGGTGCATGATGACAATACCTTGTCCAGAATTCCAATTTCAGATAAGCTAAAAATGCGAGTTCTCTAACAAGGAACTTCAACGCAGGAGGAGGTCATTAAGGCCACCAAGCCGAGTACCAGCTGCATGATGTAGCCACCAACAGATGGTTATTTGTCCTTGCTCTATAGCTTTAAAATGATTTGGTATGACCAGGCCAGGATTGGAACTGCCGACCTCCCAGATCCAGAGGGGACGCTCTAACCATTACACCACCGAGTCTGGTGATACATTGTTACAGTGAAAAATCAAAAAAAAATTTTTTAAAGCAGGCCACAAGTACTCATGATTTGTGAAGGGAGGGGGAGGGGTGAGGGAAGGGTAGGATAATAAGAGGGAGGAAGAGGGAAAGGAGATAATGGTCAGGAGTGCTGCAGGAAGGATCCAGAAAGGGTAGAAATGGGTATGGAAGGGAGAGCTGCCAAGAGTAGTATTTGTAACAGCCTGGGTTGCATTTCTACAATCCAAGATACAACACATGATCAGAAATATTGCAACAACGGTGGTAAGCAGACCATTAAATACCTAGAATAAAACATTTGTTTTTCAACTCAACAACGTTTGGGTTGACACATGCCCAATACAAGTGGGAAAGGGCATGAAGAGATTGGGAGAGGAAGATGGAGGGGAATGCACAAGAGAAGAAGCTTCAGGTCAGCAGGTTGTTTGAGGACCCCAGGATGTTTCATTTTTCAGTAAAAGACGTAGTTGTGGATAAAAGTTAAATATGAGGCTATGGCAGTATAGAATGATGCTTTCTGACAATCTGTTTTCATCGTAGGCAATACGTTGGTAGACGAGTCAGGCAAATGAAGAAATGATTGTTTGACGATTGCACAGTCGTACAGGAAAATGCTTCCCATTTGTGCTTGACAGTAATACTTGCACCACTAAATGAAGAACTGCGCAACAAAGTTAAGGATGCCGAGCACCATGAGAAGGCTATGTGGAATAGCGGAGTGCCATCTCAAAGTGCCACGCCGCCATTTCGCCAAGAGGTGTGTGAGATGTGGCAGAACAAACACAAAAACAAGACTGCAGGTAGCACCCACGTACCTGCAAGACAAGTGGAAAAATGTCTCGAGCTGAAATATCAAGTTTCCTAAATCACAACGCAACAACAACAGCAAAGAAACTGCGTGACAAATTCTTGGTTCGACCTAGCAGCAGCAATTTTATCCTTTTAAATATTTGATTCATGCAGATCAATACGATGCATTGTGCTTTATGCAAACATTGTGTAGATGGTGAAGCCTAGATATCGTTTGAGTATTCCATCTTAAAATGCTCAGGTGGTTCGAGTTGTGAGCAGAGCTGACTGTTTTTACTTCCTCACGGGCTGCAGGCAAAGCCACTGTGTAGAACATTGGAAGGAATCAACAGAACATCGATTGATGCATGTTAACCACCAGGGGAAGCAAGGAGAAACTGTCATTTCGGGCGTTAACCCTTCGTCTGAGCAAAAGACTGACAATGCCAAAATTGCTTCCCACTGTCGTTAGCATACCTCAATCGATGTCCTGTTGGTTTCATTCATTGATCTACCTGTTGGCCGACGCAGATCAACACTCATCTTCACCAGATCTTCATTCTTCAAATCGGTGCAACTGTGCAGGCAGATGTGTATGTGTACTTGACGAGCCATTGCAAGCCTATACCCAAGGATGGCATTAAGTTAATCATAGTACTCGCTTCCTTTTGGTGCTACCATGCTTTTAACTATTGAAATCCTTCATTAGTTTGTAAGCTAATTTCAGCTTTCACATTTTATCTCAATATTGCTTCACAGAACGATGCATGCCCTTGAATAACAGCTGTGCTGAAATGTAAATCAAGATATTTTCTTTCCTTGAACCTCAGTTCAGCCTGCGTAGTCTCTACGACCCCAAAGCATCGATGATTTAATCGTGAGACAGTGTCAAGGCGATGGCTTTGTTGCATCTCTGCAGTGTTACAGGGGACTGGGAGCATGATAACAGGAGGTTGGGAATGCGACGACGTCACTGTGACACTCGAGGCGATGAGATTGGAAAATATGCCATGATGGAAACATCACTGAAGGCAGGATTTCATTAAGAAAGGCGGTTTTTAGGTGAAGGCGGCCCTTATTAAACCTACTCCAGAAAAGGAAGAGATTGGTGTGAGAACGAGGCATTAAACTCTTGAGGCAGGTTCTTACCTTATTATTGTCCCAATTTGGGGATACAAACGGGCCATGGCCACTCCAGAAGAAATGAGGATGACGTTCAAGACGAAGACGTGAAGTAAACTGTAAGGCAGAAAAACCTGTTTTTAACTTTGCACACAACAATAGGCTGACTTTAAAAAGTAAAAACAAACAAGGGATCACAGTTGGCTCAGCACCTTTGAGAAAGTATAAGAGTGGTTCAAGATTAATCTGCACATTTTGCTCTAGGAATCTCAAAACCAAAATGAAATTAATGATTTGTACTCAGTTTTTACGAGACAAACACACACCCCTTTATGACGTAAGCATTTGTTAGACCGAGGCGTTTCAGGACACCTGTTGTCATAACATCATCACATTGAAAGCTGATGCCATACACATGCTCGGTGAGCGATCGGATGATATGCAAGTCACATGGTGATGTAACGTGATCATGATCATTTTCCATGAAGTCTCATCCAGACTACCAAGAACGAACAAATTGAATGTTTTATTTGGTGTCCAGTTTGCTTCAGCCATCTTCCGTTCATCAATCGCTTTTATGGGAGGGTTTTGTAAAATGGTGACTCGTGCTCCAAAACTTTGGAAATGTGCTTTATTGGCTATAATAATTACAGACTCTCTACAAATGAATAAAGCTTAGGTGAAATAATGACAAAATAAATGGATGAAAGATTGTTGCCTGGGGTAAGGGCTTGTGGAGTGGCTGGTCAGGTATCTAACTGGATTGGAAACCAGATTCGTGCCTGTGAGTGGAAGAATATCAGGTTGGGAAGATGTAAGGAGTGGGATACCTCAGGGATCAGTACTGGAACCATTATTATTCATAATTTACATCATGGATTTGGAGAGTGGGGTGAACAATTGGCTTTCGAAACGTGCTGATGACATTAGTGTGGTGTTAATATAGATAGCAGAGAGAGAGAGAGAGAGAGAGAGAGAGAGGGGGGGGGGGTGATCAGTTTCAGGAAAGTCTAAATATTTTCATACATTGGGAAAACAATTGGCAGTTGCAGTTTAACACAAGGAAGTGCAAGGTGCTGGTGATGGGTAAAAAATAAATGAAAATAAGGATTATATGATGGAAGAGGCAGTCTTGGAGCATGTCACACAGGAGAAGGATTTAGGGATGGTGCTAGATACGGTGGGGGTAAGCATATGGCTACAGTTAAAGCAAAAAAGGGTTTTAGGTTGTATTCGTAGGGGAATAAATTATAAATCAAAAGTAGTGTTGACTCTGTAGAGGAATTTAGTGAGGCCTCATTTGGAATATTGTGTACAGTTTGGGTCACCATATCTGAGGAAGGACATACAGTAGCTGAGATAGAGAGGGTTCAGCATAAAGCTACGAGATTGATTTCAGGATTAGCTTTACTAAGCTCTGAGGAGCATCTAAAGGAGACAGAACCTTATACACTAAAGGGGAAGCAATTATGAGGGGACCTGATGGACATGTTTAAGATAATGAAGGGTATTATATAGAATTAGTAGGGAAGAGATTTTTTTTGTTGTTGCAGAATTGATAGTGATAGGACCAGGGGCCACAGCTCGACAGTAAAGTAAGAGTCAAGTTAAGATGACGAACACATGGGTGTTTCACTCATGAAGAAGCTAATGCATGGAATGGTCCCCCTCGAAAGGTGATGCCAGCAGAAACAGGAGATTGGTTTTAATTAGAGTTAGAAGTATCGCAAAATGTATGGTTACCATATGGAAAAAAATGAAACCTGCATCAAGAAGTATGATACACTTGTGAGATTGAACTCCAACTGCAGCATAGGTGAGGTGTGTGACAAATAAGAATCGATTCAATTTTGGTGAAGATCCTAAACTGATAATTACTCTGGGACAAGTCTTCCAGAGAGAGGGGGGCAGTGTGAGGGAGAGGGAGAGGGAGAGGAGCCTTGATATCACATCTGACATTGAGGGCCTCCATCCATTGCTGACATGACAATAACAAGTATGCTTCAACTCAATAATGAATGTCACAAGAAAAAAAAACTTTTTTTGTTTTTCAGTGGTGGCCAAATGGTGATAAAAATGGTGGTGACTGGCATGGTTGAGCTTAATGGCAATATTTGAATTACTCAACTGTAAGTAACAGGATGAAGGACTTTAGATTCTCAGAATCTTTTAACCAAAGTCGTCTCTTGGGAATGAGTACCTCGATACATTTTCTGCTAAAGATAACCCCCGCTGGCTTATTAATGATCTTCGCTGAGGGGTAATATGCCTGTCCAACCTATTCTGGTCGAAAAGCGACATCGATCCACATGCTGTGGCTAACTTTCCATGTCATCACAATTTGCCTTGATGGAATCAAAATTTTAACTTTACAAGACAGTACAGCTCAAAGTGCCCCTTAACCGCGAAGGAAAATGTTTCTGGTATCTCCCAGCAAGCAAGCAAACAAAACTTTGGGCTGAACAATTATTTCATTGTGAAGTGCACAAACCTTGGATATGTATTCCCATAAATCTCAGTAAACAGCTGGACACGAAGAATGAAGGCCAGCAACGGGTAAATAGTAATCATCTGGAACAGGAAGAAAAGTCGTGCTACAAAAGCCAGGATGTCATCGTTGGGGAAGTTGTCGAGGAAGTTCTACGTAGAAGATGGAAAAAGAAAGCAAAATATATCAGTGGTCCACTAAAGGTAAATATATCCCTCCTGTTAACAATACCAAGACATGCTTATAATTATTACCACCACCAGAGGAGAGGGCATTGTATTTTGGTCCATTTGTCTGCACATAATGTGCTAATGTAGGCCACAAACACCACCTGGTGCAAGCCAGTATAACACGTGAACTTTTTTTTTTTTTTTTTTTTTTTTCAATCGAGTACCTCTACCAAGTATATACAATTAGAACGTGAGTATGTCAAAAAGGTATGTGCAATTACAATGTGAGCACATCAACAGAGTATGTACGAATAGAATGTGAGTACATCTATAAAAGATGTTCTATTAACAATGGGAGTACATCTATAAAGGATGTTCTATTAACAATGTGAGTACATCTATAAAGGATGTTCTATTAACAATGTGAGTACATCTATAAAGGATGTTCTATTAACAATGCGAGTACATCTATAAAGGATGTTCTATTAACAATGCGAGTACATCTATAAAGGATGTTCTATTAACAATGCGAGTACATCTATAAAGGATGTTCTATTAACAATGGGAGTACATCTATAAAGGATGTTCTATTAACAATGGGAGTACATCTATAAAGGATGTTCTATTAACAATGGGAGTACATCTATAAAGGATGTTCTATTAACAATGGGAGTACATCTATAAAGGATGTTCTATTAACAATGGGAGTACATCTATAAAGGATGTTCTATTAACAATGTGAGTACATCTATAAAGGATGTTCTATTAACAATGCGAGTACATCTATAAAGGATGTTCTATTAACAATGCGAGTACATCTATAAAGGATGTTCTATTAACAATGCGAGTACATCTATAAAGGATGTTCTATTAACAATGGGAGTACATCTATAAAGGATGTTCTATTAACAATGGGAGTACATCTATAAAGGATGTTCTATTAACAATGGGAGTACATCTATAAAGGATGTTCTATTAACAATGGGAGTATATCTATAAAGGATGTTCTATTAACAATGGGAGTACATCTATAAAGGATGTTCTATTAACAATGCGAGTACATCTATAAAGTATGTGTGCTGTATTAAAGAGCAGGTTTTGGGTCGCTGATGACTTCGTGTGATTCCAAGGTTGAAATCACATTAATAAACGTGGGGTATTTATTTTCTTACATTTGAAACTCAAAATATGCTAAAATTAACTTTTAAGTCAAAACTTTTCTCGGTGATCGAAAAACAGACCGGAAGTTACCGAAGATGCTATGACGTCACGTTCTCCGAAAACTTCGTGAACATTCGGAAACAGCGTGTAAACAATGACGAGATGCGAATCAGAGAGCGATTTCAGCGGTGATGAAATAGAGTGTTTTCATTCCGATATTGCCGAGGACGAGTCGGAGGATGATGGGAATTTATACTATGGAGTTTCTGGCCCTGAGCCATATAAATTTGAGCCACTTGCAAGTGCCAGAAAACGGCCTATTTCGTGTACAAGTGGCAGGACTGACTGTCCGGTAGTTCACACTGACAGACTCCACCTGACAGATTGGTTTGTAGATTTTCATTTTCTTGTTCGATGCATAAAATAATGTAAAGTTTGATTCGTCTGTGACTTGATTTAATAATATTTTTTACCCTCTAGTAGCCTGGTGTTGGCTCAGTGGTTCGGATGGTGGCTTGGGATCCTCGGGTCCTGAGTTCAAGCCCCGTCGGCTGCTGAATTGATACACCAGGGGGTTGACTCAGCCTGTCATCCTTCTGAGGTCGGCGAAATGAGTACCAGTTCCAGTGTGTGTACTGGTAGAGGGACACTGCATCAGCGACACAGTCGCGCTTCAAGAAATGATAGCTACCCCGGCAGCTAAGCTTCCAAACGACCACCACCAACCCTCTAGTCACTCAAGAGTCAGAAATAGAATGAATCAGTAATGGACCCGAATATAATGGACGCTTGGTGTTGAAGTCTTTCTGACAGCTGAACTTGACCCCAGCGAAAGTGATGATGGCATGGCCGATGGGGAAGAGATTCTCAGCCGCGTTCCCCATTAAGGGTTACAACGTACGGACTTCCAGATAGTGATGACTTACTCTATTCTAATAATTTCTCGATTTCTTATGCGCATTTATAGATAAACACAATGCCCCAATCCTTGAGAGGTGACACAGTGTGAGAAGATGAAGCAGGAGCCAGCTGAGGAGGAGGAGAAGGCTGAATGGTGGGCACAGCGTCACGCTTGTTTTGAAACCGAGCTCACTCATTGCGTTGCCTTCGTAATCCTCGGCTGTGAAATGGTCACCACAAATGACAAGTCTATCCAAAGTGTCCTCTTTACCCGTTTTCTTTGGGGGAAAATTCGCCCATTTTGTTTGTACAAATCTTATCCACTGCCGGCGAATGTTTGATTCCTTAGGGAATTGGTGGGAGCGATTACCCGTTTTCCAGCCATTTTCGCAAAACATGACGACACACGTACGAGGAATGATGTAAAAATATCCAAATAACTTTGTTCTAAAATAATTCAAAATAAAAAAGGATAATATAGACAGTTGCAAGCTCAAAATAAGCGAAATAACGGCCCGCTCAACTGGACACTTCTTCAATGAGCGAGTGAGCGCCGCTTTCTTTTGGTGAACATGACGTCACCATCCATATATGGGCACACGGCTGGTTTTTTTTTTTTTTCAACGGCCTCGAGAAATAACAACTTCGGAGTTAAATTTCATTAATTTTCCCGATAGTTAGGCAACCACAATAGTTTGCATCAAACTATTTAATGCACATATAATCATATTGATAAATTTTCAGAACATGTTTGGTGACCTGCAACCTGCTCTTTAAGAACGTGAGTGCACTGATAAAGAACGTATTTTAAAAAATAAATCGACGGCACTAAAATACCTGTATCAATATCATACCTGCATATGTAGAAGAGATAATGGGTAAATATACAGTATGGATGGAGGATATGGAGACCAGAGGACTGAAAGTGAATATAGGGAAAGCAAAAGTACCGATTACTGGTGTGGGAGAAGGAAGTGTAGAAAAAAAAAGAGGGGGTGGCCCTGTGCTGTCTGTAGAAAAGGTGTTGGTGGCAATTCAATATTGTACAAATCCTGCAACTGCTGGGTGCATAAGAGGTGTAGTGGCATCAGGGGTAGACTGCAGGTGTTTCCTGACTTCAAAGGTGCTGTTTGCACAGGTAAACAAGTGGCTCCAGTTTGAGTGGAAAGGTTAGTTTATAGGGATATGTCCTTGGAATGTGTAGATAAATTCTGTTACCTTGGTGATATGATTGGTGCAGAATAAATAGTGACTAAAAGAATTAGAAGTGGCTGGAGGAAGTTTAGGGAGTTGTTACCGTTGTTGACATTGAGAGACCTCTTTCCAGTTAAAGGGAAAACTTAATGCAGCTTGTGTTAGAAACGTGATGTATGGCAGTGAAACGTGGGTGATCAAAAAGGAGGATGAACGAGGGTGTGAACAAAATTAAATGAGAATGGTGAGGTGACACTGAAGGATAGGAAACCAAATGTGGAATTAATAAATAGTTTAGGTATGGAAAGCATTATTGAGGTTATGCATAGGGGTAGGTTGAGATTGTTCAGACATGTGGAAAGGATGGGGGTGTGCAGCTGTGTGAAAAGGTGTATCAATATGAATTGAATGAGAGCGAGAGGTCATCCGAGGAAAACATAGGACGTTGAAGGCCGAACAAAAGGGCTAGCTCAGGATCGTGCAGCCTGGAAAGCAGCCATCAAGTGAACCACGGCTTACACATGCAAGCATGGAAACGGCTGTACAACGATGAGGTACGTCAATAAAATACACTCGATTGTAACGATACGATGTACAATGAACCCATGTCACGTGGAAGGAAAGGGAGGGGGGGTTCAATCAATAGATGGATCACTTTAATACTTTAGCATGGACCATGTGATTGCACAGGTTAGATTCCCCTTGTAACAGGATATTTGTCAGAAGTTGTCTTGTAAAATGTGTACCGAGGAGGCAGCGAGTGTAAACTTTAAAGCAGATAGACAAAGATTTATCGTGTAAAACCTCCTGCTTAAGGCAAGGCCAGGCGGAAGGCTTGGGCACAAAGGCACATGGAAAACACAATGTACTTTAAAGGAAACAACATCATGAACTGTTTGGCCAGTGGATCACAGGCCATGGCAGTGAGTTGGGGATGTACAGCCCTGGCTGAGGGCGTAACACTTTTCTGATTGTCCACCCTGCTTGGTGGAACAGCCCAAATGGAGGTGCCACCCACATCAGTGGGTGGCCAATGACAGGACCCGCCATCCATGACGGCGGTCCCAGAGTTTACGAAGGCCATGGTTGCGCACGGCAGTTGGAGCTGGACCTTGAAGGGAGCAGCATCTCTCTCCTTGCTTTGGTCCCAAGGAAGACAAGATATCAGAGGCATCCATATTCTCGTCTCCTGGCCTCATCATAATCGGTCCCCATCACATTTATGCATGCCCGAGCCGCACTTTGCCTTGTGCCACTCCAGCCATGTGCTACATCATCCTACAGCCACAACCAGACTGTGCCTCGACAAGTCTTTGTTCCACTTTGTTGTGTGAATTGGTATTGTGGTGCCATTGGTGGGTTATGCCTTCATTTTTATTGTACGTAGGATGTGTTCCTCATTCCTACTTGTGTCTGTTGATCGTCAGATCTGTCACATTTGAATGTCTTGTCTACCCTTTTCCCCAAATACTTTGTAAATAAACACCCTTTTAATTATTTGAAGCATTTCCCCATTTTCCTGCCTTACTGCATGTTTCACCGCCGAGTTCGGCTTTCCTTTGGGTGATTGTCAGTGGTATACACACCTAGGGGTTTCCTTTCCATTTAGTGTACATATGTTGTTCGCAGTGCCAAACCCAGCCCGTTCTCCAATGACTGCAATCCAGGTTTGCATTCCACGAGTATGAATGACCGTACCAGTCGGCTTCTAATCATTTAGATCTTTGTCAGTTGGGGTCTGTAACTTCTGAGTGGCGTTGCAGTGATCACATCCATAACATAACATTTTTGAAACTTCTATTTCAAATAAACACATACAAAGTCATGTAAGGAAGTTCACCATGACATATAACGTCCAACTCCAACTGGTGATTCTCGTCCTGCTTACAGGGGAATTCGCGCATTGCGTTCCTTCAAGCCCTCGGTGTATTGCAGTTTGAGCAGAGGGTGGTGGGCTCTTGACAGAGGAGTCCAAAGTGAAGTCCCACTGGGCTGGCTACTTTGAGTGTCTGTACCAGGCTGATCCACCAGCTGGTGAGTTAGATGACAGGGGTGTTACTGTCCTTATTGCTGACCCTCCAATCAACTGTGATCCACTTCGTTTGTGGAAATACAGGCTGCAGTGAACCGGTTGAAATGGGGTAAAGCTCCTGGGATTTGTGGCATCCATGCTAAACTTCTCAAGGCTGGTAGAAATGCTGTACTTGTGTCGTTGCATGCAGTTCTGTGCTCTGCCTGGAACACAAGCATCATCCCAAATGACTGGGCGAGGGGCCTTGTTGTCCCTCTCTGGAAAGGGAAGGGTGATCACCAGGACTGCAACAACTACCGAGGGGTGACACTTCTCTCAATGCCGGGCAATTTCTTTGCGGGGATAATTCTTAAGAGGGTTTGCCGCCATCTGCTTGAGCACCAGTGCCCAGAGCAGTCAGGCTTTACCCCAAAGAGTTCAACGATTGACCGTATCCTTGCCCTTCGGGTCCTCACCAAACACAGACGAGAGTTTCGGCAGGGGCTACTTGCAGCTGATGTTGATCTCTGTAAAGCGTTCGATTCAGTGAATCGGGATGCCCTCTGGAGGATTCTTGGTCTTTGTGGGGTGCCACCAAAACTGATCAATGTGATGTCTGAACAATACTCTGGGACTGAGAGTGCTGTGAGATGTGGTGACACCATCTCTGACTTATTTCCAGTTGTTACTAGAGTTTTTCAGGGGTGTGTACTGGCCCCCACACTTTTCAGCACTTGTATGGACTGGATTCTGGGGAGGATGTCAGAGAGATCGAGCTGCGGTGCATTATTTGGGAATGTCAGGATCTCTGACCTTGATTTCGCAGATGATGCAGTCATCTTTGGGGAGACTCTGGATATCCTTTTGGGGACCCTTGAGGTACTTAATGAGAATTCGCAGCCACAGGGATTACGTGTTTCCTGGGTGAAAACTAAGATGCAGGCTTTCAATGACATCCTGGATGCTGCTTTCTTGTCTGTACCTGTTTGTGGTGAGGATGTTGAGGTCACAGAGAGATTCACTTACCTTTGCAGTGATATTCATGTCTCTGCTGGCTGTGAGCCAAAGGCCAATAGACGTCCGGGTCGGGCCTGGGGAGTCATGGATTCACTGGATCATGGGGTGTGGTACTGTCAGTACCTGTGCAGGAGGATGAAAATCTGAGTCTTAATGTTTTTGGTGCTTCCAGTCTTGCTCTACGGATGCGAGACTTGGACTCTGACGAGGGATCTGAGACACAAACTTAATTCCTTTGGTACCATGCCTCTTCGGAGAATCCTTGGCTATCGCTGGTCAGACTTTCTGTCTAATGAGGGGTTGCTGAGAGAGACTTGAATGAGATTTGTTACTTGCAGCATCCGTGAGCGTCGGCTGCGGCTGTATGGACATGTGGCTCATTTTCCTGACCTTGATCCTGCTCACCAGATTCTCTCAGCGAGGGATCCTCGTGAGTAAAGTTGGCCAATGGGCCGACCACGTGCCTCATGGTTGCAGGTTGATCGGCATCTCAAGGAGATGGGGATGGGCCAGGCATCTGCCTGGTGGATGACCAGATGGAGGCCCCTAGAGCAGAAAGTGGATGCAATGACGCTCTGCTCCGGCGCATGCTCCCATACCCGACCTGACCTCCAACTCCGATTCCCGCGTTGAGTTGTTTCCGCCCAGTGTCTCTGTCCTGTCGGCTCAACTCACGCTTGTTCACCTCATCCATCAGGGCTGTTGAACGAATGAGTCTTGTCACGTTGTTCTCTGTCATATGCTGGCCCGTCCAGGATGATTGAAGAGCTCAAATGAATTATTTATCGACACACAATCTTCATGAGTTTTAATCAACTTAATTATAACCGGATCCACACGTTAACAACTGCTCTGGAAACGAACACCTCGTTCACTCAGAGTTCAATCGAGCACGGGGACGATGGATACACACGTCTCATCACACGTCACCCATCTCTCTTCTCCTCCCTCTCGCGGGTTTACATAGTAACACAGAACGATCTCATGCCTTCCAGTAAATGCGATTCTCATCCATACTGGAAGTTTCATCCGAGAACGTTCCAGCACCTTCCCAAATCTCACCAGGTGGTTTACAATACAATACTGACCTCCACAATCAAAATTAGCTCATTGCATCTCGCAGTTTATATTACAATTTACTACAGCAAACCTATAACGTGTAACCATCAATTTTACACGTTCATGTATAAGCTTTTACGACTGATTATTCACAAATACCACAACATCTTGCTTTTAACCGACAGTGATTCTTGGGGAATGGTAAATAGTGAAGAATCGAACGGAGTAGGGTAAACTTAAACAACGCTTCGGGATTCACAGAGGCTTTTATCACACTTGTGGCTGAGAGCATTCTGTGTTATTGCACACCTCTGACGTGACTGTTTGTCCGTTGTATGAACATAAACCTGCGGAATAAATACATCGTCCATGCAACGCACAAGCACAAACAAACACAACAGCACACAAATACCACACAAAAGTCCTGGTGTGGGTCTGAAATCTGATTGCTATTCCTAGTTTAGAAATATGTCTGACATGCAAAATATGCAAAGGCTTTGCTATCAGCTCTACGAAGGTCATTTAAACACTCAGCAATCCGTGAAACGTTCAAAGATCTGGCCCCAGTTTTTTTTTTTTTAATAATTAGCTGATCAAAATTTCATCACTCAAGTTTCATGCAAATATTCAATCAAATTTGCTTTTAAAAGTAAAGTTTATAAAAAGTATGATGGTGGTTTAAGGTAAAAGGCACAAAGTGCCTTTTACCTTCCAAAAGAACAGCAGATTGCTGGAAAAGTTTGTCGAGTGGCATAGAAGCAACCCTTTTGTGAAGCGATATCATAGATGCACCTAAGCATTGTGGGTACTGAATTTCTAAGACAAAACCAAAAATGTGTACTCGTGTCACGACGTTTCTCGTGAACAGAGCAATGAAATTGCAAATAATCAAAGCTCAAATTGAAATTTACAGTCGTAATAAAAGCTGAAATTTACACGAGACTAGCGGTACAGTTCAGGCGATACCACGTGCCATGATGAAGTGCAAAAATGTTTTAAAAAAATAAGACCGCACGTCCTGAAGCTCACCTGGATCAGGAGTAAGTCATTCAACTCCCCCCCTCCCACCCCGCAGACCCCCCTAGACCCTGATTTTGTTAATGCCATGAACAAACTTTCAAACTTTGGTACATTACGGGTGATGAAGGTTGTGGTCAAGTTTCAATAAAATTGTGTTGTATGTAGTTTCGGAGAAGAGAGCAAACAGGTATTTGGGGGTGGGTTGGATCAAATTCCCCCCCCCCAAACCCTGTAGACCCCTTTAATGAGCGCAGATTTTGAAGAGGTCGATACACTTTGGTACATCACAGGTGATGAAGATTGTGGTCGGGTTTGAGGAAGGTTATGGTGTTCAAACAGGCCCAATAGTGGGATCAAAATATGAAATAAACAGCCTAACCTCAAAAAAAATTGCAAGAAAATGTTTTATCACGTTTTTCTGTCGTACTTGGTCCAGAGAACAACACATCAAAAGTTGGCCGAAATCGGACCATCAGAAAGGGCCAAACTTCGACGTTAAAAAAAGATGGCTGCCACTATTAAAAAGTGCCTCATTTCTTCTCATATCCCATCACCTTATCTGTTTTTACACATATAAGTGTAAAAATAAATAGTTTAAAACTGTTCAAACCAGTATCTCAGTGAATTCGCCGTTCTATATTGAACATTGCATACCCAAGTGACGTCATGAGGTGATCTATGACGTCATGACGCGACTTTTTAATTATTTCACAATTATGTGGCAAATTGACGATGATGAAGATTTTCGATGGTATCACTGAAGGCATGCAAGTTCATAAATTCTTCCTGATCAAGCACCTATAGTTACAGTGCTGCCATCTACAAACATCTTCAGAATATTAAGACAAAGGATTCCAATCAAAGAATACCACTTTTCAAAGCACGCCCTCTGCTGCATTAAGTTCCAACCCCTGCCATTGCTGAATGACAAAGACCACAGAATAGATCTGCTTTGGGAATTGTCCTTCCGATTTCATCTCCCAATCCCAAATTGGCAGGGAATGATGCACACACTGAACAGTAAGCGTGACCACCCAGGACAATCCTCTGTGCTGTTCCTGCCTATGATTGATATGTACCCTGGAGACAGGACAAGCATCTTGTCCACTCTCGAGTTCATTTGCAAATTTGCATCGAAGCACAACATTTCACCTGTAGTCACCTTCGACCAGCCTCTCTTTTGGAAAGCTTCTGAAATAGTGCACGAGGTTGAAGATAATAGTCCAGGAAGAGATGTTGTCTTGTTACTCGGGAGCTTTCACACATTTATGAACCTGTTGGGGGCTATTGGGACACTGATGGATGGAAGTGGACTCAAAAGATATCCGAGAGACAATCTATGGAGAAAACGCTGTGGTACACATGATGACTGGAAAGGCTGTGCAGCGTGCGTTTCGTTGGCATCTCCAAGTTGATCAGTGTCTTACCGACCAAATCATTTCCAAGATCATTGAAAAGGAACCAGAACTTGAAAGCCTGATACAGCAACTTGAGGCATTATACTCTCAAGCTGAGAATGGTGAAATAAATGTGGACAAAGTGATTGGATCTGATTGTATGGAAAAGTTTGTTCAAGTAGTAGCTTAAAAAAAAGTGCGAGTTATCGAATAATTCCAAAACTAGCAAACTCTGGTTGAACTATTAACAAATGTTAGAAGTGGCCCAGGAGCTCATTGAGGCTGATCGCACAGGATCGTGGGAAATGCACCTCTAATGCTGTATCGGATTGTTTGCCCATATTTGCTGCTGTAGGTCACCCAAATTACCTGAAATCTGCCTACCTGCATCTCAAAAAGATGAAGGCATTGAAGATTGAAAACTGCGACATGTTTAAGAAGTTCATGCGTGGCTACCATGTCATCCGGCGAAGCAACACATTTTGGGCTGGCCTTGGTCATTGAACAGACACTTATGAGGTCACTTAAAAGCACAGGGGGTTTAACAAGAGGGAGTGGGATGTCAGAACACCAAAGGGCCATCTAGATAATGTCTTATCCGGTATCCTCTGCTTACAACTTTGCCATGCAGGAATTTTGTGAAATGCGGTATACAACAAGTGAACAGCACAAAGAATCAACTACTGCAAGAATAGTCAGAGATAAAGAGGATCTGACCAAACTTGCCACAGTGCTTGGACACTATACACCATTATCAGATGAGACGACATTGCACAACATTATAACAGGGATAAATGCTGATGATGACGTGAACGTGCATGACCTTTTCATTGTTGGTAAGGACACTGTTACCAAAATCGAAGGCCAATTTATATTTTCATATTCGCACAAACGCAATACTAAAGTGAAAACCTTAGCATCAGCAAGAGCGGTCAAGGTAGCTGAAGACAGAACAATTAATCCGGCACGAATATTTCAGAGGTTTCTGGTTGTGTCGCAGTCTGGAAAGCTACGCTTAGATGAGGTGATGAAGTACGAACTTTCGCCATATCCACCCTCCTTATTCGAAGCTAAACATCAACTACGGAAACCAGACAAACCTGCGCTTCGAGGCTATACGGAACCATGCTGCGTCCGTGGATAATGCTGTCCTTCAGTCTATTCCCCAGACAGATCACTACGTCTTAGATGGAGGTTCCCTTCTACATCGCTTGAAATGGACAGAAGGAAGTACCTACAGTTCAATTGCCGATGATTATGCATCTTTTACAGTGGAACTGTATGGAAAAGCCACTGTGGTATTCGATGGATATAAGGGACCAAGCACAAAGGACAACACCCACCAGCGACGGAAGACAACAACTGTGAGAAATGCTGTCAACATTACAGAGACAACTAAATTCGTGGGGAAGAAGGATGATTTCATTTCCAATGAAAAGAACAAAAAGTCACTTATTGATACGATATCAGCATGCCTGAAGCAAAAAGGCTGCCATGTTGTCCAGGCAGAGGGGGATGCAGATGTGGATATAGTGAAAGCAGCTGTCACAATGTCCATTTTCAAATCAACTACGCTTATCGGCGAAGATACAGATCTTCTAATATTGCTTCTCTATCATGGGAAAATGGATAGTAAAGAACTTTACTTTCGGTCAGACAAAGGGAAACCAAATGTCTACAATATAAAGATTTTGAAGCAGTTACTCGGAGATGATGTTTGTACTGATTTGTTGTTTGCCCATGCCTTTACTGGATGTGATACTACTTCTAGAATCTTTGGGGTTGGGAAAAAAATCAGTGTTCCAAAAACTCATCAAAGGTGATTCTGTCTTGCATTCCTGTTCAAAGATTTTCTGTGTTCCAAATACGGATCAAGATGCTGTAGAAAGTGCTGGCTGCAAGGTAATGGTGTCATTGTTTAATGGGAAAACGTCTGACTCTCCAGCATCATTGTGATAGTTACCTCTGGAAAAAAAGTGGCGACAGCAAAGACATTCGTAACACCAGAGAGATTGCCCCCCACAACTTCAGCTACAAAACAGCACTCAAGACGAACTTATCTTCAAGTCATGGTATGGATGGGCCGGAGTGATAACATGGACATTACAAAATGGGGCTGGGACATTCAAGGGAACAAACTCACACCAGTAATGATGGACAACAACCCTGCTCCTGATATTCTACTAAAAATGATTCACTGCAACTGCTCTGCTGGATGGAACACACTTAGATGTAGTTGTAAGAAGTATGGACTTGAGTGCAAAGGGGCTTGTGGACCTTGCCAAGATGGCAACTGTGAAAATGTGAACCATGCACCCATTTTAGATGAAAACGAGGACGAATATGCTGACTTTTTTTTGCTAAAGCAGTAATGGGTGTCCCAACTGGAATGACTTCCTTGGTACCAACTACCCAGGTATTATTTCAAAGAAATTGAACACATTGGTCTCCATGGCTGTTGTTTTTGTGTGTACAAGACTGCACCTTAGTAAAAGGTATGGTGTGGCATCACGATCTTGGCATCATCATTGAATTTATGATGTCATCTGGTCATCAAACAGGATGAAAACTATTTTTGTGAACATGTTTTCATAAATTTGGAAGTTACCATGAAATCACATAAAATTACATCATGACGTCATGACACAATAAATGACGTCATGATGCGACTTCGGGACACTCCCAGCAACCTCACCTGTTTTGGTACTTATAAGGTAATAAGTTTTATCGTTAATTGTCACTTTTAAAGTGGTTGAGAACTGTTTGTTTCAAAGGTATGCATAGATATTAGGTATTTTGCTCTAATGGCAGCCATCTTTTTTGACATCATATTTACACCCTTTCTGAAGGTCCAATTTTGGCCAACTTTTGATATGTTGTTCTCTGGGCCAAACATAACTGAAAAACACCATAAAACGTTTTCTTGCAATTTTTTTTAGGGTTAGTCAGCATATTGACCCTACTACAAGGCACGGAGATAGCCAATCGGTCTGCTGGGAGCGACCCAAAGATCCCTCACATCTAAGAAGTTGTGTTCTTGCCTGTGCGGAGCCAGGACCGCACAGTCTTCCTGAATGTGTTTTATTGTGTGTGGGGTGGCCTATCAGAGGTTGCAGGTGTCATCAGTGGTGTCGTTGGGTCTATGTTTGCACTGTAAAAGTTGTGGGTGGTGTCCACAGCAAAGGCATGGAAGGGGAACATGATCAGACCTTGGCAGTAATTTCTCTGTCATTGATGAGTGGGGGTTTAATGCCTAGGATACTGTTTGGTGTAGTTGTTGTTGCTGCTGTCGTCATGGCTCTGGTTGTTGTTTGTGTGCTCCTTCCATGTACTACTAGTAATCATCCTTGACCATGTTGGGGAATGTCAGCCGAGGCCCTCACTTTTTCATCTTTATTTGCTTTTGAATTTGTTTTCTCTTCTCCGCAACTGTTCGATTGAATGAAACGATACTTTTGACATACGAGCGCCTACCCATGGAGATTTTTTTTTTTTTAAATGAAAGTTCCATCATGATTGGAAGGAAAATGTAGCCGGTGTTCCAATAAAATCTGTTTTCTGCAGTCATGAGTTGCAGAGTGTTTCACGTATCAGGAATAAACGGCCTCGACATCGCTTCACTCGGCCTCAGCTGAATTGTATATTTTTACATTACTTCGAGAAGTATTCCTCAATATGATTTTGTGTGCTCCTTCTATGTCTGTGACTATTTTAAAGGGTTCCTGTTGTTGTTAGAACTGCTACATTAAGGTCCAAATCCTGCTTCTTCCTCTGGACTTTGAAAGGAGACAGCCTTTTAAAACAAGCATTCAAATGATTAAACAGACACGAATATTTGTTCCAAGTAAAGCTTTCCAACGGTATCATTTTTATGATTCTACGACAACTGGAAGCCTTTAGAATAAGCGTGACGGACAGACGGACACTGCTTCTTTTAGTAATAGATGAGGATGTGTAGGCAGAAGTCCTGAAATTGCTGTCTACCTGTTCTAAAGGTTTCTGTGCTTCTGGCATCAAGGCATGACCACACCAATATGAGAAATGCAAACAAGTAGGTGGGACTACCAATAAATGTCAGGAAAGTTTCATTAGCTTCACTTCACTTGTAAATTTACGAAGTGAAAGTTAACTTTGAATCACCTTCGTCTCGAATGTAAGAGAAGCAAACCCCACCTGCTGTATACATGTCTTCCACAGTGGAGGAGCAGGGAAGGTGGAGAATATGAAGATACTGATGTACATGTAGGTACTCCCGACCAGGCCATACGCAATGGAAAGGTCCCTGACCTGTAGGCCACAAAGGAAGGATGAGTGCAAGTATATGAAGGCTTAAATTTCAAAGTTTTGCAATGTTTAAATGACAGTGACGTCGATGGTGCACCATCGCAAATCCCCACACCTCCCACATCAAGCAAAGTTGAAAGATGACACCAGGAATGACCCAATATCAAATTTTGAGTTAATAATCATCTGTTTTGACCCTTGGGACCTTAGTCCCCACCCCATGGGGCATGAACCGGGGGTCAAATCCAAAAATATTACATTTCATATGTCCACCAATATTGATTGCACATGCAAAGTTTCATTTTTAAAAATTTTGGTATTTGACCTTTTGACCCCACCCCAGGGAGCGGAGCCAAAAATGTTACTGCTCTCATACGTTCTTGCAATGTGTTGATCATAATTACCAAGTTTGGTGAATTTCTTCACAACCCTTTAGGAGGAGATAGCGTGACGGACGTACGGACACAGACAGACACCGATTGCATTTTACCCCGTTTATTTAATTTTAAGCTTGTGGATAAATATATATTAAACACCACTTAACACTTTCATCTTTATAAGAAAAGAACGAGCATTCACTCAGAAATTCGGAAGGCGTACGTTGTTTTCCTGATGCCGATTGTTTTTCATCACAGTGATGATGCAGTTGTGTAGAAAGAACGCCTGACTCAAAATCCCAATCATTGTGGGAAAGGTTTTGCGGAATTCTGTACACAGGTAGAATGGAAAAGGTGCGTTTCATGTAATTCACAAGCAGCCTTGTTTTCTAAAACGTGGTCAAACAGATTACAATCAAATCAAAACCAATGCAAATTGTTACCCACAGCACACAAAGAGGGAAGTTCAAAGTAACAAAAGTGAAATTCTGCAAAAATCAGAATCTAAAGTTCCAAACATGATTGGCATTTGCCACGATGAGGTAGAAGCATAAGGCCTATGTAGTGACTCTCCTCCTGTCTAATCTCTTCTGCTCTCTCAACCCTCCAAAATGCACATGTTCTTACAGTCGCCCCCTTCCCCCATCCCAAAATCCAGGCTTTCTGAACACCTCAACACACTTGTTCGTCTTTTCTCCAGCTTGTGGAATTGACTTTCAGAGACTGTCCCAATCCACTCTTCCCTCTGCAGCTTCAAAGCAAGAAGCGCACCACAATCTCATGTCATCCCCAAACCCTGAGCCCAATCTTTTCTACCCCCATTAAACATATCCGAGTCAACCCACTTACTTGCAGGTTACGATTTCCTCCTCTCCTTCCCCTTTTCTGTGTTCATTCATTCCCTTGCTCGTTTCAAATGGTTGTTTCACTGCCCTATAGTAAGTACGTTGCTTTTGTCCTCCGTCAGCTTGCAATTGCACGAGCTTCGTTTTTGTATTGTTTTTCACCAAAGATATTACATTTTATATCACGACATTCGCGGGGGATACGTTCCTGAAAAATTCCACGAATGTTGAATCCGGGAATGTTGGGGCATTGTTTAATTGGAGAAAAAGGAGGCTAGGTTCCTGGCAGTTCGTGATTCATAAGGGAAAAATCAAAAATTCCACGAAAAACCACAAATATGCAAAAAATAACAACAACAAAAAAATGGCAACACGAAGCACAGGGCCACAAATGTAAAAGCAAGTCACATTTTATGAACCGTGAATACACAAGGCTCACGAATGTCGGGGTCCGACAGTACAAAGGTAAATAAATAAAATTATTACATACACAAAGCATTCGGTGTTGTGTTCAATGCAAATGGAGAGTCCATTAACAAAAAGAAACATCGTCCTCTGAGAAAAACAAAAACAAAAAAAAAAACATTCCAAACTTGTCCAGAAGATGTGCTGGTGACGCTTCCATCACATAAATACAGTGTGTTAAAAAAGAAACTCAACCCAAGCATGTATCGTATATCATTGTAACCTAACCCTGGTATTTCTGTTTCAGTGATCATTAAGTACAAGAATATCTGATTTTCATGGGCAGCTGATTTCAAAAGGATTATGGCCACCATGTTCTCCAGAATGTAGCCTACCTGATTTATTTTGATGGGGGATTTTGAAGAACACATTGCATTCAAATCACCCTCTCACACTGGAAGAGCTACAGATCTACTGTACATTTAGCGTGTAGTAGACGGCATATTAGGAGAGACATTAAAGCAAGTGTTCGATAACACGATTCATCATACGTACACTCGTGTGAAAATCATGAAGGCCAAAATGTTCAACAAATAAGACCTAAATATGTAAGCCATTATTTATTATCTGTGTTCCAAGTTTGAACAATATTGGCAAATGCAAGTCTGAGAAATGGTTGAGGGCGTGTTCAACATCAGGCTTTTTTGTTGTTTTTTTTTTTTTTACAACAAAGACGGCTGACTGGCAGCCATTTTAGATCACCTCGTGAACCAAAATGATGTGCATTTGTACACCATCATGTGTTATCTTTGTGCCAAGTACAAATAAAATAGGTCCATACACGTCCGAGATATGGTTGCGGACGCACACACAGACACGAAAATCGAGACCAAATCCATAAGCCCTCGTTTCGGACCAAGTCCAACGGGGGCTAATAATAATCCGAAGAAGAAGAATAGGCTTCCCACCTGTCGGCTTTCAAGCCTACTTAAAAGGTTTATAACACTGAAGTATATACCTTGTTTTCTAAATAAAAGGCAAAGAGATTTTGATAAACCAAAGACACCAATGGGTTACCAGGAATATAGTGCAGGTCATTACAGCTGATCCAATGGAAATCCATGTGGAAGCCCCAGTGAGACACCTTGATGGTCACAAGAATAATGAGATAGAATATGGCCAATGTACCTAAATGGGCAAAAGGGCAAAAAAGTCGGTAAGGGCCACAACTTCCTGGGATAAGTAATAGAAAGGTCACATTTTGATTAGTTATGGAAGAAATGTGTCAACAAAACAAGAGTCAAAGTAAAATATTTCTATTTACATGATCAAAAGTTAGGTGGAATGCACAATGCAAGACAGTCATCTAGCTGCAAAGACAAAAAAACAAAGGAAAAAAAAAAAAGAAAGAAAGAAAATAATCTCACCTTTTGTTCACTCTTCCAGCCATACTGGCTCACTATGTTCATACAAATGAAAGCGCTGACATCAGTCATTAAGAAATCCCATTTTGCTTGCAGGAATGAATGTGGCCTTCTCAGGTAGTGTAACGTAAAACAGTTCCTGCTCCATGTTTAAGTGCAGATTACCAAAATAAGCTTTCTCCGGAACCGCTCATAATGAGAAAGAATCCAGATTTACCATTCAACTAGGTCGCCATGGACCTATTCTGGTTTGAGTCAAAACAACACGTTTTGGTTGTTGATTATTATTCAAAATTTATAGAGGTACGTGAGCTCAAGGATATGAGAAGCCGCACAATGATTGATGCTCGAAAATCCATCTTGAGTAAACATGGTATACCTGAGGGGTCTTAGGAAAGCCAATGTATCCTTGTTCGTGTCCAAAGAGTTCTAATCGTTCTGTTTTGATTACGGTATTCACCAAATTACTTCCAGCCCTCGATTTGCTCGTGCTAACGGTGAAGCTGAAAGAATAGTGCAAACTGTAAAAAAATTGTGGAAGAAAGCGGAGGACAAACATCTGGCTTTGTTCGATTATCGCACCACTCCCATAGGAGAACTACACTTGTCCTTTGCACCGCTGTTGATGGGTAGAAGACCACGTAACAAGCTGCCTGCAAAGCGCAGCTTCCTTGTACCAAAACCCTCCAGCTTTCATGAGGTTAAACGGAATTTTGACATGGAAAAGACCAAGCAAAAGTTCGATCATGATCGAGCAACACGAGAGCGGCCACCTATTCAGGGTCGGCAAGTCCGTATGGAGCCACTTTCTGGCACAAGAGAATGGGTTCCTGGTGAAATCCTACAAAAACACGAGTCCCCTCGGTCCTACATGCTCCAAGCAGGAAACTGCAGAGATGCCAACTTTTGGAAATCAGAATTAGGGAGGATTTGCAACCGACACCAAATAATGTGCGCGAAGCGCACATCTCGAGCGCGGAGCGCTCGACCCTTGCGGCGGGGTCCAGGGCCCGCCTTAGGGCCCTGGAAGCTCTGGGGTTCTAGACGCTCTCTAGTGCCCTCTGAGCCCTATTTTGGAGCATTTAACATGTTAAGAATTCCCACTTTTTGAACAAAAAAAGGGGAAAATTGTGCACTTTTTAATGTTACATGTATGTTAATATTAGTAAGTTAGGGGACAATCAAAGATTAACAAAAAGCACAAAAGAAGCAATATTTTTCTTACCTTACTGGCTGGTACTACTGCTGCTTGATTTTTCCATGGCAGCTTTGCTGATTGACAGCTGTGTGGCTCTTTTAGCCCTTCTGATTATGTCTTTGCTGTATTCTCTCTGGTAGCAAGGGGTGCTATGAGCTAGTTTTTCAATTAAGAGAGCTTCCAGGGTTTTGACACTCAAATTGGGACGAAATTCAGTATGATTCTTCCGTACAAGACTGAGTGCCCGCTCACATGATGCGTTCGAATGAGGAATGACCAAGATTCCCTTCATCACTTTGCTCAAATTAGGATACTTCTTGGCACCAGTGCAGGGATCTGTGAGCTGTGAAATCCGATGCCACTGCTCATCCACTCTCACTGTCTCAGTAGCAATTGTAGCTATGGAGGCGTCTGCCTGGTAGTGAGCGAATTCACTCTCAAGACTGTCTATGTCACTATCACCGCCACTGAACAGACAGGGGAATTTCTTGATGAAAAACTCCACACAGTCAAACCCCACTTCTTGGTGTAGCTTAACATCCAGCACCTGAGCATGCTTGGCTAATTCATCATCTAGCGGCCAGGTTTTGAAGATGTAATTGCAGGCTTTCACATAATATGAGCGAACTGCACTGAAGAAACCTTGGATGTCTGACTCACTCAGAGTGAAGGTGGATTTCTTGAGACTCCTTTGTTCCCTTATATACAGTTTGGCATCGTTCCCAATCATGAGGTCCTCATCATTCTTCTGATGATTTCTGTCAGAGAAGGGTACATTTACCAGAGCAACCGATGACACCGATGGTTTCAAAAACCGTACGAAGATATCTTTCAGAAGATCATTCAATTCTCCGTGCAGGAGATGAATACAGGGTTCGTCTCTTTGGAGCAGAAAATTCCCCTTCTCAAAAAGCTTGTTAGCATATCGAAGGAAGAAACAATAGAGTTTTGTTTGTGGAGACAAGAACATCCTGTTGACACGTTTTTCTCTAGATTCCTGCACAGTGTTTGAGGAAGATGCGCTTTTAGTTGTAGAACTCGTAGTACACTTAGCCGCAGGGCGATCACACTTGCGTTTACTGCCAGCAGAAGAGGTCAGACTCGTAGTACCAGATCCAATTTTACGTTTGAGGAGAGAGCTTGAGGTAGGTGCAGCCAAGGAAGAAGACCTCTGATTCGAAGGTTTTGCTGAGCTTCTATCAAGTGATTTGGCAAAAGCAGAACTTAACTTGGGTCCTTCTTTGCCTGTAGATGGGACTATCACAGTCTTTCTCGACTCTGAAGGGATCTGCTTTGTAGATCAACGTGATGAAGGGCCGGTGATGCTACCTGCTCTCAGCATTGGTTTTGGTGCTGTCCCTGCTGTCTTCCTCGCAGCAGATACTGCAGTGGTAGTGGTGAATGCTGCTCCACTAGTGCTTGATCCTGCAGTGCCAGTACTGGCAGTAGATACAGTGCCGTCCTTCTTGCTCGTTGTTGGAGTCTTGGCTACAGTTGGTTGCATTTTTCTTCGTACTTCTTCTTTGAAGAAGAGGCGAAGTGGCTCCCACTGTTCAATCAGCCTGTCTAGGCACTGACCAAGGGACAGCCACCTTGTTGCGACATGCTTCAGAATCTTGTGTGTCGGGGCATCACAGAGTTCTTGCGGTGCTTTCACTCCTTTGACGCGTTTACTACTTTTGTCCAAGTAGTAGTAAATATCGATGAGAAAGTCATCTAATTCAATGGGTAAGGCCTGAGCCGCCTTCTTGGCCGTATTGTGCATCATATGGCAAGGGCATCCCATGATGTAGCACTCTGGATTTTGTTTGTGGATATAAGCAGCGACTCCTTTGTGCTTGCCCACCATGACAGAGGCATTATCAGCACAAAAGGAAACACAATTTCCCCACGGAATTTTCCTGTCACTGAACTCATGATCAAGCAGTTTGAAAATGTTTTCTCCAGTGTAATCTTGTTTGCACGCAGGCAAACTTAGAAAACCTTGCTTCACAATCCCAGCACTGTTGTCATAGTACAAAATCAGGACAGAATATAGCTGGGCCTCACCACTGTCATTGCTACCGTCTGTAGCTAGGCTAAATGGAGCTAGTCTAGCAATATCGGCAATAGATGAAGCAGTAACATTTGACAACTCACCAATTATTGCTGAAGTTTTTGTTCTTGCACATCCATACTTTGAAGCAACTTTTGAATCTGGAAACATCTTTTGAAATAGAGGTCCAGCATGATCTGAGACTGATATGGGCAAGTTATGTTCCACAATAAATCCACTAAAGAGAAGTTCCGCTCGGGTAACATCCTCTTCCTCGCTTGTCCCTTGTTTGGTGAAATAATTCAGAAGTGTACCGGTACTCGTGCTCGAAGATCTCTCCTTTGCAATGTCTGTGTGCCGTTTGCTTCCAACGTGCTTCCGAATATCATCGCGACCTCCGTGCTCAACTGAAATATCAACGCTGCATACTGTACAATACGCATGATGAATTCCTCTTTCAGACTTTCGAATACACGGGTATTGGAGACTGTATTCGGTCTTGTACTTCTGAGACCATTTCTTGGTCTTCGTAGCTTCTTTTCTGCCATTTCGTAATCAACATCGAGGGCTTGAAGCATCGGTAACTTCGAAGTCGATGTTCCACAGCTGCAGCGCGACTCGTAGAACTCTAGCGGCTGTTAAACACCGCACGGTGGTCGCGACCGCCGGGCTGGTACGGGGCCCAGCTGCATGAAGTGAGCGTATCGCATGCATATACACTGTGCATACATACCGCATGCACTGTATTGCACACATACCGCATGCACTAAATCTCAGTGCATGATCGCATAAGCGAGATCCAGACACAATGTTTCGCTGCTCCTCATTTGAATTTGCAATTTTTTACGTACAATTTGGTAGCAGCGAACGTTATGGAGTTACCACATGCTATACGTAGCAGACGATGCTTTTCATTCAATTCTCATACTAGTACATTCTGATTAGTGAACAGTACAAAAATATCAAAATTTCGGGAGGATAAGGATACTATAGTGATCGTAAGGGCGGGAGTTTGGGTGAATTTTCGGAAGCCTCCCGATGAAATCGGGAGGGTTGGCATCTGTGAAACTGTTTGTTCTGCAGGAATCGCCAACATCTCCGGTCTTCGAACAAGCTGGCCAACCACACTGGCTATGTGTACGAGCCAGAGATGGGAAACTCAGACGATGATGAACACAAGGATACTTCCTCCCCTTTTCTTACCAGCAATGGTGATCAGTGCAATGTTTCTTCTTTGCCCCCTTCCCCTTTTAATAAATCTCCTTTGCCCCCCCCCCCCACCGTTTTGCCCCCCACTGTTGTGCTGGATGAACAGCTCCACGAACCTGTTCCTTCCACTACTAGCTCAAGCCGTGTTGTAAAATGGCCAGACAAACTGAATCTTTAATTTGCTTTGATTTTGAGTTTGTGTGATACTATGTGTGGGTTTATTATTACTACTACTGCAGTACTAGTACGTGCCCGTTTAAAAAAAAAAAATTCAAACCGCGACCAAGAAACAACAACCACACAAGCCGTTCCATCGCTCTGGCATGCCCGTACGTGCGTGGCCCAGAACTTCGCATATCGCAGTTACGATTATTCGCAATTTAGTTTTAATACCCAATTATTCAATTAGCGCCAACATATTTTGCCTTTTTACAGTCATCGCAAGGAAAAACAAAAAGAGAAGAGAAGAGAAAAAAAATTACTTCCTGGTTCGGAGCATACCAGCACTCTGATGTTACTGAAATTTATGCACCGTCTAATCTGAAAACGATCATAACTTGCGGAATTGTGTTTATCTATAAAACACGGTCATCACTCTCCGAAAGTCCGTACGTTGTAACCCGTAATGGGGAACGTGGCTGAGGTTCCCTTCCCCCATCGGCCACGCCTACGCGGCAATGTGTCTTGTCATTGGTTGGTAAATAAATGGCCATAACTTGGGAAGCACTTGTCCGATTAATATCAAACCTTGAAAAGGCACATCCTCAGGTCGTCAGCAATATATCTGGGAAGTTTCAATTAGATCGGACCAGTGGTTGTCGAGAAACAGCGATCACAGACACACACAGACACACTGGAATTATAGATAGATGTGTGTTCATATAAATTGTTTATTTGTTGATTGTAAGTGAAATCCAATCGTTAAATTGATTTTCATTCTGAAGGAGAGGAGATATAATGTAAAGCAGTTCCTGCTCATGTCAGAGATGCCAACTTTTGGAAATCAGAATTAGGGAGGATTTGCAACCGACACCAAATAATGTGCGCGAAGCGCACATCTCGAGCGCGGAGCGCTCGACCCTTGCGGCGGGGTCCATGGCCCGCCTTAGGGCCCTGGAAGCTCTGGGGTTCTAGACGCTCTCTAGTGCCCTCTGAGCCCTATTTTGGAGCATTTAACATGTTAAGAATTCCCACTTTTTGAACAAAAAAGGGGAAAATTGTGCACTTTTTAATGTTACATGTATGTTAATATTAGTAAGTTAGGGGACAATCAAAGATTAACAAAAAGCACAAAAGAAGCAATATTTTTCTTACCTTACTGGCTGGTACTACTGCTGCTTGTTTTTTCCATGGCAGCTTTGCTGAGTGACAGCTGTGTGGCTCTTTTAGCCCTTCTGATTATGTCTTTGCTGTATTCTCTCTGGTAGCAAGGGGTGCTATGAGCTAGTTTTTCAATTAAGAGAGCTTCCAGGGTTTTGACACTCAAATTGGGACGAAATTCAGTATGATTCTTCCGTACAAGAGTGAGTGCCCGCTCACATGATGCGTTCGAATGAGGAATGACCAAGATTCCCTTCATCACTTTGCTCAAATTAGGATACTTCTTGGCACCAGTGCAGGGATCTGTGAGCTGTGAAATCCGATGCCACTGCTCATCCACTCTCACTGTCTCAGTAGCAATTGTAGCTATGGAGGCGTTTGCCTGGTCGTGAGCGAATTCACTCTCAAGACTGTCTATGTCACTATCACCGCCACTGAACAGACAGGGGAATTTCTTGATGAAAAACTCCACACAGTCAAACCCCACTTCTTGGTGTAGCTTAACATCCAGCACCTGAGCATGCTTGGCTAATTCATCATCTAGCGGCCAGGTTTTGAAGATGTAATTGCAGGCTTTCACATAATATGAGCGAACTGCACTGAAGAAACCTTGGATGTCTGACTCACTCAGAGTGAAGGTGGATTTCTTGAGACTCCTTTGTTCCCTTATATACAGTTTGGCATCGTTCCCAATCATGAGGTCCTCATCATTCTTCTGATGATTTCTGTCAGAGAAGGGTACATTTACCAGAGCAACCGATGACACCGATGGTTTCAAAAACCGTACGAAGATATCTTTCAGAAGACCATTCAATTCTCCGTGCAGGAGATGAATACAGGGTTCGTCTCTTTGGAGCAGAAGATTCCCCTTCTCAAAAAGCTTGTTAGCATATCGAAGGAAGAAACAATAGAGTTTTGTTTGTGGAGACAAGAACATCCTGTTGACACATTTTTCTCTAGATTCCTGCACAGTGTTTGAGGAAGATGCGCTTTTAGTTGTAGAACTCGTAATACACTTAGCCGCAGGGCGATCACACTTGCGTTTACTGCCAGCAGAAGAGGTCAGACTCGTAGTACCAGATCCAATTTTACGTTTGAGGAGAGAGCTTGAGGTAGGTGCAGCCAAGGAAGAAGACCTCTGATTCGAAGGTTTTGCTGAGCTTCTATCAAGTGATTTGGCAAAAGCAGAACTTAACTTGGGTCCTTCTTTGCCTGTAGATGGGACTATCACAGTCTTTCTCGACTCTGAAGGGATCTGCTTTGTAGATGAACGTGATGAAGGGCCGGTGATGCTACCTGCTCTCAGCATTGGTTTTGGTGCTGTCCCTGCTGTCTTCTTCGCAGCAGATACTGCAGTGGTAGTGGTGAATGCTGCTCCACTAGTGCTTGATCCTGCAGTGCCAGTACTGGCAGTAGATACAGTGCCGTCCTTCTTGCTCGTTGTTAGAGTCTTGGCTACAGTTGGTTGCATTTTTCTTCGTACTTCTTCTTTGAAGAAGAGGCGAAGTGGCTCCCACTGTTCAATCAGCCTGTCTAGGCACTGACCAAGGGACAGCCACCTTGTTGCGACATGCTTCAGAATCTTGTGTGTCGGGACATCACAGAGTTCTTGCACTGCTTTCACTCCTTTGACGCGTTTACTACTTTTGTCCAAGTAGTAGTAAATATCGATGAGAAAGTCATCTAATTCAATGGGTAAGGCCTGAGCCGCCTTCTTGGCCGTATTGTGCATCATATGGCAAGGGCATCCCATGATGTAGCACTCTGGATTTTGTTTGTGGATATAAGCAGCGACTCCTTTGTGCTTGCCCACCATGACAGAGGCATTATCAGCACAAAAGGAAACACAATTTCCCCACAGAATTTTCCTGTCACTGAACTCATGATCAAGCAGTTTGAAAATGTTTTCTCCAGTGGAATCTTGTTTGCACGCAGGCAAACTTAGCAAACCTTGCTTCACAATCCCAGCGCTGTTGTCATAGTACGAAATCAGGACAGGATATAGCTGGGCCTCACCACTGTCATTGCTACCGTCTGTAGCTAGGCTAACTGGAGCTAGTCTAGCAATATCGGCAATAGATGAAGCAGTAACATTTGACAACTCACCAATTATTGCTGAAGTTTTTGTTCTTGCACATCCATACTTTGAAGCAACTTTTGAATCTGGAAATATCTTTTGAAATAGAGGTCCAGCATGATCTGAGACTGATATGGGCAAGTTATGTTCCACAATAAATCCACTAAAGAGAAGTTCCGCTCGGGTAACTTCCTCTTCCTCGCTTGTCCCTTGTTTGGTGAAATAATTCAGAAGTGTACCGGTACTCGTGCTCGAAGATCTCTCCTTTGCAATGTCTGTGTGCCGTTTGCTTCCAACGTGCTTCCGAATATCATCGCGACCTCCGTGCTCAACTGAAATATCAACGCTGCATACTGTACAATACGCATGATGAATTCCTCTTTCAGACTTTGGAATACACGGGTATTGGAGACTGTATTCGGTCTTGTACTTCTGAGACCATTTCTTGGTCTTCGTAAGCTTCTTTTCTGCCATTTCGTAATCAACATCGAGGGCTTGAAGCATCGGTAACTTCGAAGTCGATGTTCCACAGCTGCAGCGCGACTCGTAGAACTCTAGCGGCTGTTAAACACCGCACGGTGGTCGCGACCGCCGGGCTAGTACGGGGCCCAGCTGCATGCAGTGAGCGTATCGCATGCATATACACTGTGCATACATACCGCATGCACTGTATTGCACACATACCGCATGCACTAAATCTCAGTGCATGATCGCATAAGCGAGATCCAGACCCAATGTTTCGCTGCTTCTCATTTGAATTTGCAATTTTTTACGTACAATTTGGTAGCAGCGAACGTTATGGAGTTACCACATGCTATACGTAGCAGACGATGCTTTGCATTCAATTCTCATACTAGTACATTCTGATTAGTGAACAGTGCAAAAATATCAAAATTTCGGGAGGATAAGGATAGTGATCGTAAGGGCGGGAGTTTGGGTGAATTTTCGGAAGCCTCCCGATGAAATCGGGAGGGTTGGCATCTGTGTCATGTCATGTGATTGGTTCCGGGTTTTGGAAATATGATGAATACTCTTGGCGGCTCGATCTGGATCATGTGCGTGATCTTGAGAGACCGGCGACGCTGCTTGGGCCTGCGGTCAACCAGTTTTCTTACAGGTAGTGAGGCTGTTTTCCCAGCATGCACCATGTACCGACCGATTCAAACATTGCCTTCATTGATTTTTTAAATATCAAGCACCTCTGCAATTTTGATTCTCAATTTAATATTAATGTTACCATATATCCTCTTTTTACTTTTCCTCAACATTGCTGTGCGGTTTTATGACAAAATGGAGTCACAACCACTAGAACACCCCTTCCAAGGACAGTCCTCACAACCTTGTATTTTTGACAGTGATCAGAAGTCCTACATTTTACACGCTGTATTCACAGGATCTCAAGCCTAAACTGGAGGCATGATCTCCCATGGCCACACTTACTTGCATCTACCCTATGAAAAATAAAAAGACACAATCTAAATAACCTAAAAGGGATAAACAGTGTTGCAATGTCTGACTTCATTAACCTCGTTTGTCTATCTGTCTGTTTGTCCACACATAATGGTCTAACGTATGCCACAAACTCCACCTGCTGGTAGCGAGTATTACACATCTATTTTTCAACCAAGTACCTCCACGAAGTATGTACAATTAGAAAGCGAGTTTGTCCATAAAGTACATACTATTCGAATGCGAGAATCTCCATAAAAGGAAGTATGATTAAGAATGTGAGAATGTCTACAAAGTATGTGCATTAAGAGTATGAGTGCATCTCTAAAGTACGAAAGCACTAAAAAATACGTAGACGTTAGTAAAGTACGTGCATCTATAAAATACATACGATTGGAATGCGAGTCTATACAATAAAAGTGGAAATGTTTGTTTGTCCGCTGTATGAATATAAACATAAACATACATCGTCAATCCATTGTCTACACAACAGTACACAGCACCACACAAAACAAGTCATGTTGAGGGGCCGTAATCTCAGATTTCTCTTTCTAGTTTCAGCTGTAGACGCAACTCCCAGTGCAACCAAAGTCACAATGGTAACGAAAGAATGACGAGAGTAATTAAGTAAGCAATCTTAAATAATCCACCTGGGGAAGGTCACCAGGACTGCCATCCACAACACACCAATATTGTTGAATCTCGCAAAGAAGTTGACCGAGTGAAAGTTCAGCAGCGGCAGGATGAGGGCAATGAGGTAGAATGGCACAGTCTCCTGCTTATGCCAATAAGAGGAGAACGTTTTCAGCGATGCTTTTAGGGACATGCTCACATTATGTTGTTGTGGAGGCGTCGGGCAGATAACTGGGAACAGACAGGAGAGGAGATTAATTGTAGCTTTTGATTGAGCAAGACATTTTTAACCAAGAACAATACAGAGGGTGATGCATCACGGAATTTGTGACAAACATACAGGATGTGTGCCTCACCTGGGCTCGATCCGTTGTATTTTGGTACAATGTCTATGAGATTCACTCCATTGACTATGTCTGTGTGACAAACAAAAGAAAGCACATAGATCCTGTCCTGAATGCAACCAAGGTATGGTAATAGTTGATCATTTCCATGAAAGGTGTCACTACACATGTTTATACAGCAGAGTCTCCTTATAGCAAAGAGAAACATTTATGTGAATTAATCGTATTGAAAACTGGTTACATCAGGACTCTCCCATCCCCTCCTTCCAACTGTTTGTTTTAATAAAGGGCAACCCATCCGCATTCAGGGAACATGAGCATGACATACCACACCACCTTGACATTGTCTGGAAAAATAAATAAATAGGTGAGATAAATTTGAAAATAAAATAAAATTCTATATTTCATGATGCATTGTGGAGAAATCTATGTTAAAACAGAATTGTCCACCAAGAAGGCAACTTGCTGAAACACCTTTTACATACAAAGAGACTCCTGTAATAAGACAAAAACCAGCAAAAAAAATATTTGCAACCTGTAAGTAATAAATGCCAACTTTGTGAAGATGTAGATAATAACCGCCCCCTCCCCGCCCCACTAAATTGCTTGATCGAACTGATGCTTCTGTTCATTACATGCACATAAAATGAGGGGGAGGAGGGAGAGAGTAAATCAGAAAGAGGAAACATGAGGGTTAGTTGGGGAAGAAATGGGGATATGGAAGTAACAGTGGGTAAAGATGAGAAAGGAGGTTTGGATGAGCAAACAGAGGGAAGGGGACAGCATGTATTTTGTCATATGGGTGGGATGGGGAGATGTTGGGGTTCATCTCAGATCATCCCCCCCATCCAAAACCATTATATTTTCTTCCTGTTAAAACAACCTCCACCCACCCATGCCCTTTCCACCATCTCTCCCCCCCCTACACTTCCTCAAATTTGCAGTTGTTCCTTGCTGAGAGAGTTTGCTTCTGTGTCCATCCTGTGCACCGCATGCATCCTCCCTTACAGGATACATGGGGTGCACAGGATGGACACAGAAGTCATTCTTACCCATGCATCCCTTATTTGCCCATTTCCGTCCATTTTGTCACTTGGCCCTGATGTTGGCACCCCCTCTCTTTCTGCTGTTCTTTTTGTTCTGTTGCGTCCTGGTCCATTATGTGTTCTCGCTCTTCCATGAGCCTTGACTTTGTGTGCAAAAAAAAAGTGACATTGAAATTACACCATTTTGGCATACATGCATTTCATGTTCAAAACGCTTTATTAAGAGTTATCATAGTCCAGACTGACAGAATAAACTGGAAGTACGCACACTCGCCTCGAAGCTGTCTCGCCTGGGTTCGTATCCCAACCCAGCTATAAGCCTCTCATCCCAGTGTTTCACAGGCAGGTTGATTCATCGAAGTGTGTGCCATACCTCGGATGGACGTTAAGTGGGTATCCCGTCTGCCGGCATTAGTTGGTGGACGTTAAAGATCCCACTATGACTTTCACAATGAGTAAGCTAGCAATCGCCGGCACCCTGGCCAAATTCCAAGTTCCTGTCCTGAATGACTGCTGGGTACGCAATGGCAAACCACCTGTCAAGAAACTGCTTTGGCAGCACCATCAACTCTGGAGAGAGCAATAGTACATCTCATCTCATCTCATATCATAACAGTCCAAGATGCAAAAAAAAAAGAAAAATAGTTGGGGGGTTTTAAAAAATATATATTTATATATTTTATTGCAAATTTAAATATAGTGTAGTTGCATTTTGAAACTAGAATGGCACTCTGTAAAGTGCATACCGGTCAGGCTGAACAGTTTACGTTTTGTATCCCACAGATAGGTCGGATCTGGATCCAGACCTCAACGAAAATCTATTCGGCTTGTTCTCATCACCGAACCAACTCATCCACAACTATTTGAGATATCGTGTTGTATATCGTTTTTGGCCCCCATCTCTTAATGGTAAAGAATCAGTTAAAAATTCTCTCATCCAGATCCGGATCCAGATCTTCTCCAGAATCGAATCGAGTCGTCCGTGTTACACAACCAACCTGTCCGCAAGTTTTGTCTGAATCTGTCCATAATGTTTTGAGATATCATGTTATACTGTCGGACCCCAACATTCACGAGGGAAGTGTCAGGGCATCGATTCAAGGGGAAAAAGGGGGACAATTTTTATTTATTCATTATAAACGTGCTCCGGGCTCGTAGAAGAGCGATGACACGGAACAAATAAGGACACAACATAACAAAGGGAACAACAGGAGAAAGGGAAAACACCAACAGCAGGGCAGAGGGAGAGAGTAGATGGAGATGGACAAACAAGGGATGCAGGTAATGATGAGAGGTAAGGGGAAAATGCAAAGGGTGAACAATATGGAGACAAAAGTAAAACTAGAAGGTCACTCGGTCGAGCACATACCTCCACCACTCAATGCCTTATCTACGAGAATATATCGGGCCCAATACATTTTTGAGATATCGTGCTATATATCGTTTTTGGCCCGATCTCTCAATGGTGAAGAATCACTTCTGGGATTCTAATAGTCGGATCCGGATCCGGATCTTCAGCAAAATCTAATCAGTTTGTCATCGTCACACACACAACCTGTCCACAAAAATTTCATCCAAACCGTCCATAACTTTTTGAGATATCCTGCACACAAACAAACAGAAAGGGGTGAAAACATAACCTCCTTCACCTTCAGTGGTGGTGGTAATTATGTTTGACCAGTTTGTGATTTTGTCAAGGTCTGAGGAGAGGGAAGAGGCTGCTGCCCGTCTGTCAGAAGGATGAGAGATGCCATGGCAGCGAAGGGAGGTCATCAAAGAGATGAAGAGGATTTTCCAGAGTCAGTGAGATCATTGATGAAGATTAGGAATAGGATGGAGGCCCAGAACACAGCGTTGTGGTGCTCCAGTCTTGACAGTGAGAGGAGATGAAAGGGTTCCGTTGAGAGCTGCACGTTGGCTACGCGAGTGGAGGAAGTCATAATCCAAGAGTGGAGTTGGCCTCGGATTCCATAGGCAGACAGTTTGGCGAGCAAGGCAGGATGCCAGACTGTATCAAAAGCTCGAGATATGTCCAGAGAGACGGCCCTGATCTCATGCCTGATATTGAGGGCCTCCATCCATTGTTGGGAGAGGAGAAGTAACAATGTCCAAGGTAGAGTGACCAGGTCTGAATCCGAACTGATGATCTGAGATGAGGCGGTTGGAGAAAAGGAATGATTTTATATCAACTGCGATGATGGATTCCATGATCTTGTTGATGATTGGAAATAAGCTAATTGGGTGGTAATTAAGGGGATCAGTTTTGTACCTTTTTTGTGCACCTTCAGGGGATCTGTTTTTCGGTAGTTAAGTATTCCGTTTTTTGCAATGCTGTGATGTTGGATTATAATTTTCAAACAGATAGAAGATGACCTAAGGTAAATTTCAGGGTGAAAAGGGCAAAGAGAGGAAACGCAAGAGCAACAGAGCAGGTTTTAAGGACATGAGAGTTGATGTCATCCGGTACAATTGCAGAGTCAGAGTCGAGGGTTGTCACAAACTTTCCCCCTTTTCAGGTGCAAAAGACAGAATTCAGGAGCAGTTGGGTAAGGAGAGAGAAGAGAGAAGAGAGAAGAGAGACAAGATTTTGGAGCAAACAGAATTGAGACATTCTGCCTCTCATGACCGGAGTCAGCTGTGGTGCCATTTGAAGTGAGGGAAGGGACGGAAGGGGAGCATACACCAGAGAGAGACTTGACAAGGCAACACATGGTTTAGAGGAGGGAGACAAGTTTGAAAGCCCATTCTTGAGATTGGACAGATGTTGCTTTCCTGATCTCCTGAGAGTCGACCCACACTCGTTGTGGGCTTTATTGAATGATCTTCGGTTGCCTTTGGTAGGATTTGCCTTCCAGGAGGAGAATGCAAGTTGTTTCAAAGCAATTGCCTCACCACACCATTCAGAGTACCAAGAGTGGGAGGATGGGTAAGATAACTGAAGACAAGATGGGATGAATCTGTGCATAAGAGGGAGCAGATTTCTGTGTAAGAATTCCCAAGCTGAATTAAAACCATCGGCGGTGGATATCGGAGACCAGTACTGAAGTGTTAAAAGGAAAAACGCGCAAAATACCCAAAGCACAAATGTAGAAGCAGGTCACATTTTATGACCCACAAATTGCATCAAAATTCAACTTTGTACCAAGTTTGTTAAAAAATCCCTTCAATGGTTCACAAGTTATTGCGGCAACAAAAATTAATCATGGATAGCCACATGCATGAACAGACAACCCGAAAACATAATACCTCCGGCAGCCGAGGCATTAAAAAAAAAAAATTGGCGTTTCCTGGATGATTGTATGATGTCCCTAAAATATTTTTCATGCTCCTTGTAATAAATCGTTCCCACATTAGCTTGTAACATTAAAACATTATCATCATAACAGCTTCAACTTGGCAATCATAAAACAAAGAAAATGCCTCGAACACAGAAGGTCAAAAAGGTCAAAGCACTCACCGAAGATGTACTTTCCTGTGTTATAGAGAAAGTTGGACATGAGGACCCAATAAACGATGAGTGCACCACAAATGGCAATCATAGAAAAGGCCAAAACCAGTCCACGGCCCGGGCGCCCAAAGTACCATGCACACACGTCTGTGAACTCGTATTCGTGCGTGTTTCCTGCTGTTTGATGATACAATTATACTTATGTCAGCCACATTGAGAAATTCTGCAGCAATCTTGGACAACTTATGCATTATCTTCAAAGTTATTTTCCAATGAATACAATTTTATGACCTTAATTTTTCAAAAAGTTTTCAACACAGCAACAATGTCCATATCTTGTTGTACTTCTTTTTCTTGTATCCGTACCTTGCTGCCAAAGCACTCATTGCAATGACTGTGCCACGTGGTTAACCATTGCTGTTCCTGCAGTCAGTCAAATCAGAAATTTTAATTTGTTCAGGGAGCCGGCGATAGCTCTCTTTGTTCTCGATGAAAGTCATTGTGGGATATTTTACGACCATAAACTAATGCTGGCAGACGGGACTCCCAGTTTAACATTCATACAAGGCAGTGGTTTTCAAACTTTTTTTTAGTGGCGACCCAATTACAGAACCTATCTCCATCGCGTGACCCAAAAGATTCAAAACCCAATTCATAATATACAAGATAAGATTTCATATGACACAAGAACATTTACTGTTTACTTTATTCACCATTGTCATGTTTTCATAGACGAGTAAACGGAGAATAGCCGACAGTATCCAAATGGTACAGTTGAATGTTTCAGAAGTTTAATCCGAATGACATTTAGATATATCAGTGAGAAGGATGAGCCTGTTTGTCACAAACCAACTTCTCTATTCGTGGAGAAGTAGATGACAATGCCAGTATCATCTCATGCTCCATTTCTAGGCGATTTCTGTACTTTGTTTTAATCACCACCATGGTGGAGTACGACTGCTCACAAGAGTATGATGAAGGATATGGCATGAGAACCTTAATCGCGCGCCCTGACAGGGTCGGGTACGACGGCAGCATTTTGCACCAGAATGTCGACAACGAATTTGTCCGCGCAAGAGCCTGCGCTCCTGAATCCTGCTGGAGCTGTACAAGCTCTTCCTGTGCTGTATCATCTTCATCAGCAATCGAGTCCAGTGGAGCCGTGAAAGGGTCCCGAACCACAGAAAAGGACTGCGCATCCAGCTCAGGGAAATAGTGCTCGAACTGTTCAATGAGCGACCGAAGGTGACGTGCTATCTCCCCAGAAAGACTGTCGAGCTCAGTATCATCGTACTGGCAGGTCGTTAGATGCTCCACCAGACGGGGGAAAAGGCTGAAGTGCTTAACAGCTGCTTTGTCTGCCAGTAATTTTAGAGTCGCCAGAAATCCGCTCATTTTGTCGTGAAAAATCATGAGGTTGGCATCTTTGCCTTGGAAAGAGCGGTTGAGGACATTGAGACGTTCAAAGATGTCAACGAGATAGCACAGTTCTGACAGCCAAGAGGAACTTGTGTGCGTAGGAACTCCTTCAGTTCATCTTTGAGCTCGTAAACACGTAGAAGAAGGTTTCCTCAAGATAACCATCTGACTTGAGTGTAGAATAGCAAAATCTTATGGTCAGGGTCCATCTCCTGGCAGAATAGCCTGAATAACCTAGTTTTGAGGGCACTTGATTTGATGTGATTCACCATTTTTACGACTTCTTAGAGCACGCTCTGCAAGGTTTCTGGCAAAGTACGAGAGGCGAGCGCTTCTCGGTGAATCATGCAGTGTACCATGGAGGTCTGAGGAGCCACCTCAAGCAATTTAGCCTTGAATCCAGAACGCACTCCTAACATTGCTGGCGCGCCGTCTGTTGTAGAACCGAGCAACTTTCCGAAGCCCAGATCATGGTCACGATAAAACTGCTCTACTTTCCCAAAAATGTCCTCGCCTTTGGTGGTGGCCTCCAATGGTTTGATGAGCACAGGCTCATCGACAAAGTTATCAGCATTGATGAAGCGGACCCAGATGATGAGTTGCGCGTACAATGCGATATAAGTGGACTCGTCCAACTGTATGGCGGGCCACGGCAATTCCTTAATCTTCTGTACGACCTGAGCTGTTACGTCCAGACTCATATCTTCAATTCTGTATTGGATGGTGTTGTCAGAGAGGGGTATAACTGCCAGTTTCTTCGCCGCTTAATCTCCAACCATCAGAGATACCATGCCCTTTGCACATGGCAGCACGAGTTCTTCCGCAATGGAGTGAAGATTTTTAGTCTTGGCAACATGGAGCGACACTCGATACGAGGCCTCTAATGCCCAAGAATTGATCTGATGGCATGTACCCTCTCTGTCAAGACGCGTATTCTTGGGTGCAAGAAGTTTCCTCTCAAAGAACGCTCTCTCCTTATCCTGATAAGGTGCATGTTTTGTAGTCAAATGCCTCTGCAACTTATTCTGTTTCATAGACTCCGTAGAAAGCACTTTGAAACAAATCACACACTGAGGCCTCTGTGCCCCATTTTTATCCACTACGTAATAAAATCCAAGGTCCTGAAATTTATCCTGGTAAGAACGTTCTCGAGATTTGCTGGTGGCCGGTGCTGCCATCACAAATAAGGTCTCGAGTCGTATGTGGAGACGTGAATAGACATTAATGATAGAGTCAGAGTCTGAGTCTGAGAGGCCGTGGATCAAACAAGTGGAAGTCCATGCATTGCGTGTCGAGCCATTGTGTGTTTATGATGCAACATAGATGTGAAAACAGGAATCTGTATCTAAGACAAGGTTTTGATTAATTAGTGTTGGGGGATTAAGATCATAGAGTGAGTGACATGTAATGCAGGATAACAACATCAAATTCAATGGTTTTTAATTTTTTTTTATTATTAAATGCGACTGACTTTAATTATACATAAAGCAAATGTGTTCTCATAACAATCATTCCAGTCATACTTTCATACATTTTATTATAAATCAAAAAAATACCAGTGGCATCCCCATGCTTAGTCGTATCTAAAGATCGACACGCAACAAAACAAAAGTTTCCAGAATTCACTGAACATTAAACTCATGAAGAAACTTTTTTTTTTTAACTGACGAGAAAATGGCGTTGGACCTGGGTTAAGGCTCAGAGTCCGGCACTTAGCGCCCTCACCGCGGCGCCCTTTGCACTCCTTGTTATAATAGCTTTCCTTCTTGCAACTCTCTCAACCTCTGCTCTCCCCTTTTCCTTACTCGTCAATGAGACGATCAGGCCTCATGAATATTCCGGCCTACAAGGCCTGACAAAACAATAAGATGGCGGCTTGTAAGACAAATCGTACGTTCTAACGACATTACGTACACGTCTCAGAAGAAGGTGTGAAAGCAAATTACGTCATCGCGTAATTTGTTCCGGGATATCACAAACGTAATGACGTAGGGGGACAAAGTGATTAATGATGTAGGGGGACAGACAAAATTACTAGACACCAACAATACCAGTGGCATCCCTATGCTTAGTCGTATCTAACGATCGAAACGCAACCACTAACTTCCCGCCAAAATGAACTGCCTTTCAGTGAGCCCGTGCATCGGCTGGATCCCATTCTAAGTGTCATGTTGTGCCGGTTCCCATACTTTGAACGAACCGTTTATATTACATCCCGTAAAAGCGAACACCGATCGAAAATAGACAATTTTTTTTCGCTGCAAGCAGACGCCCGCGACCCCACAAAATTTGCTCGGCGACCCCATTTGGGGTCGCGCCCCCGGGTTTGAAAAACCAAGATATAAGGGATGGCGTACTTTGTGATGGCAAAGCCTTGCCTGTGAAACACCAATCTGACAATTTTTTGTTTGGCTGGTAATAAACACAGGCTATACAGCTCATCGGTAAGTGTGCTACCTTTGCGTCGTCCTGTCAATTCATGATCGTTTTGTCAGTATTGCATTCTCAAAGTTCTCCATGTGATTAACAGCTTTTAAAGGGGGGCATCTAAATAATAAATGCATGTAAAAATGGTGCAATTTTTGTCCCTCCCCTCCCCAGTCTTGAGACACTCACTTTCCTGACTCTGCACATAATCCTAACTAAAATTTACGAACCAGTGTTTGTGTGTTTGTTTGTCGTGCCACTCCTACAGTTCTGGGCCGATTACATCCAGACTTGCTACATAGGATCAGCATGACGCCAATTAATGGAAGGGGGTGTTTTTATATTTACCGGTGGTCATTGGGGGGGGGGGAGGATGCAAATTCTCTATGTCAATGTGCACTCATGTAGCGCCACCTCAAGGTGGGAGAGGGTATTACAAGTCTTCTCCATTTACAGTTCAGTATTCCTGTCCCCACGTTTTCCAGTGTAGTGAGGTGTTTTGAATTATAAGCAGTAGGTATGTTTTTGCTTCATACACCTAACATGGGTTGTTATTATTTTTTGCGTATACAGAGCTATCAGTTGTCTATACACCGCCCAAATAAAGGTATGCGTCAGAAGAACGTGTTGCATGCTTTGAACAAGATCACCAGTCGGGCGGGTACTCTACTAATATGCAAAAAGACCCAAATACTGTACCGTGGTGCCCCCAGAATCCGAACGCCCCATTGTTTGAACAAATTGGAATCCGAACAATTTTTTGAGAAAATTTTGCCCTAAAAACCGAACACATTTTCGAAAACCGAACACAACGTAGCGTTCATGTTTGTTCACGCGTCTCCCCCGCCTGTTCGACCCGCATCTTCGCGCTTTGTTTTCAGTTCGTCGGTGGAAGTACTCGTGAAAGCATCTCTCGTGTGTCGATCGCTACTTTACCTCGTGTTTTCACCTTGATTTGTGCATTTTTTTTTCAATTATCACCCTTGTGCATTCAGCATGGCACCCAAAAAGAGCAGTGAAGCAAATAGGAATAAGAGGAAGTCCGTGAGAACGACAATCGAGTTGAAGAAAGAACTTATCGCTAAGCATGAGAGCGGTACGCGTGTGTCTGATCCCGCTGCCATGTTCGAGCTGCCGAAATCGACCGTGTGTAGGATTCTGAAAAAAATAAAGCGATAAAAGCGCAAAAACCCGTCGTGAAGCGAACTCATTCAATGAACCCTCTGATGAATCGGCTTTAACGAACTCAACGTTTTTTTTTCACGAGCATGGTAGTGACGTCATGCTGCGTCACCCAAATCGCTTCACCTCTTGATTCTCTCCCGTGGAACCGTGAGGTGAAAACGGCACATTTGTGTCTCCACAGAGTGTACTGGGATATAAAACACCATTTGATGCTTCATGGTTAATTACATTCCTCCACCAGGCTGAACAGTTTACGTTTTGGATCCCAATGGCCACTGATAGGCCGGAGCTGCATCCAGACTGATGGAAGAAGCGACAACGCTCCTGCTCATCCCCCAGGCTTGGAAAAAGATTCATGACTCAGAAAAGGTCATTTGCTCATCTTATTTTACCTTAAACATGGGTAATTTCAGTTGAAAGTGTCTTGAAAGTGGGTTTTCTTGGGGTCCAGGAACGGATTAATTCACTTTCCATTATTTCTTATTGGGAAAATAGTTTTGGAATCCGAACTTTTTGGAATCCGAACAGCCTCTTGGAACGAATTAAATTCGGATTCTGGGGGCACCACTGTATTTGCAACAAATATGTAAAGAAAATTGAGAAGGAAGATGAAGCGATAGGTAGCATAGGTAACTCACCAATTTCCTTGGGGGACTGCAGGACACGATAGGCACTGTACAACATTATCAACCCCACCACAAAGATCAGAATAATACCCATGGTGAAACCAGACTGCAGGTGAACGCACACACACCCACACCACATAATACAATGAATGTGTGCAACTTGAGATTCTTGGACAAAAATTAAAGACATTTTGTAGCATGAATATTCAGTTTAAGACTTGGATTTTGTTAACTTTTTAAAAAGCATATATACCATCCAACAGTTGAGAAAATTTCCCACTAATTTTTCAAATCAAGATTTTGTTACTTTTGTTATGGCTGTTTCTCCCTGAACATAAAATACTGTATTTTCAACATTCCTTCTAGTTCTACATTTTCAGGTATTAAGGACTCTCTTCTGGTCTACTGAAACCTTCCAGCTTGCCTCAGCAACAGTCTACAAACAAAGATTCCTTGTTTCATTAATTGAAATATTATATCCATCACCATCAGTAATCATACCTTGCTGAATAAATTTAGAAAACAAAAATATTATCCAGACATAGAAAGAAGCAAACCTGCATTGTTCCCCATGGGATGCTCAAAAGTGAAGTCCCCATCATAGTGTTCCAGATTACAAATCTGGGAAACAGAAGAAGAAGAAAAATCAATAATTAACTGACTTTTTTTTTTTCTATCCATGTGAATGTCATACATTTATGTTTTGAGAGTGAATGGTGTCCTTATGTACTGGATTTCAAGTGAACAAACATTTATAAAAGAAGTTAACATATGTTGGAATTTATTTCCAATAAATGTGAAAGAGAAGCACAAGCAACTGTAATGATTGAAAAATAAATCAGAAAACAAAATAATTTATTAATAAATAATCACCACATCCTTTTGTGTACCCTTTGTAATGAGCATTCCCCATGGCCAATTTGCAAATGTTCTCACTCAGTCTTGAAAGACTTGACTAGAGCCTGGCCTGGGTAAAGGTAACTAAATCAAGATTCTTCTTCCTTCATTTGCAGCACAAGGCTGTGGGATAGTATCTTTGGCTGAGGGCACGGTGGTGCCACTGATGAAATGCCCTTAGCTGGTTAAGGCAGGAATTTGGAATTTGGCCATGGTGCCGGCGATAGTTCGCCTATCTTCGCAGAGGACACCATGGGATCTTTAACGTCCACCAACAAATGCTGGCAGACAGGATGCTCCTTTAACGTCCAACCGAGGGCACCAAATTGAAATTATATCACAAGAGAACCGTGTCACATGTCATGACGATGGATGACAAAGAAAGTTTATTGATCCCAGTGTCTGAATTTGAAATGCTTTATGAAGTAGCGTGCATGCTATATTATGCTCTATTTAATAAGCATTTTGAGAATACAACAAGAATTGATTAATGTAAAATGTGTTGGAAGAAAACTGAAGACTTGGGTGTATTTGAGTGCGGTAGAGTAGACTATCACTGAGAACACTCGTGTGCATGACACCACAAATTAGTGTCTCATGTGATGACTGTCCGGTACTGATGACAGACAATAAAGACAATGGTAGCTTGACGTTTTTATAATATATTAATGAGGATGTCTCAGTGTTTCTTTTGACATTGGTGATTTATTTTCAATGCACACTCTCATTTACAAACACGTCATACTTGGGAGACGGTGTCACGGTCGTTTCAAAAGACGGATGACAGTTAACCAAGGTCTTTATTGATATCTTGGTTGTTTAGTTGTCGTCGTTCACAGACAACTCACTGTTGCCGCCCACTGCTGCTTTGCAACTGGAGTGAAGAATGAGAGATTGGTGCTACATTTGTTAGGCGAGGTACTGTTGGGCAACCGTAAACTCTGGGACTCGTCCACCCCAAATGCATCCGACTCCAAAAACTTTTGGATGCAAGACTCTTGAGAATCACTTTTGAAGGATAGCAGCTCCTTCCTGGTATTAGTGTAATGAGTGGTTCCACGATAATATTCCTGGATCTAGGCCATGCTCAATACATTGTGCCATGCGTCTGCTACCTAGTGCACTGTAAATGTGCTTCGATACACCTTTGATGCTCTTGTTGAGCTTATGTGGATAGAAACGCAAGTAAATGGTAATGGTCCACATTCGGCCTATTTTTTTTTAGGTCTTATATTTTGTTGCTGCCCTCATCCCTGCTGGAGGTGCATGAGCACAGTGCGAACATCAAGTTGAAAATGAAGACAGTCAATCAGCTTGCAGATAAAAATAAATATGAAAATCAGCAGACAGTCAAGATGCCACATAAATATGACTTTCTGGCATTTGTCCTGCGTCACAAAGCCTGAAGCAGAATAATGGAGAAAGAAATGCAGAGAAAGATTCTGAAAGAGCATGGAAAGTGTGGCCCTCGTTTCATTCATCAGCATCTTATTCCACTGCATCCTTTTGAAAATTTTTTTTAAGTGACATGGGAGAGGTAGCAGTTGAATGTTATCGAAAATGATGGAAATATCTGCACCTGGAAAATGCTTTCTCCAAGGAGAGGTCCATTGCTGGACTTCATTTCATGGAGTTATTCAAAACATTTCTCATACACATATTCAATGCTAAGTGTGAGCATCAGGTCTTCAGACATCACCGACAACTTGCGTCATTAGGATTGTACGCTGCATGGCCTTCGCGCAGAGTTTGATGCCTTTATCAAAAAGAAGTGCAGTTTACTTACTGATGTTATGGCCAGGTCACTTTGTTTCCTTTGTTGGTATACAACAGACACCCCAGAACAACTAAACAGGCACGACAGCCATACTCAGAGGTGCAAATTAGAACCTGCAAGTATAATGTGTACATTATCTAAATTACAAGAGAGACGTGTGTGTGTGTGTGTGTGTGTGTGTGTGTGTGTGTGTGTGTGTGTGTGTGTGTGTGTGTGTGTGTGTGTGTGTGTGTGTGTGTGTGTGTGTGTGTGTGTGTGTGTGTGTGGTCATTTTCTCAGAGATGGCCAAAACAGATCTTCAAACTTCCAGAGGTTCATCAGTGAGTGCGGGGGTGTGGTTTAGGCAAAAAAAGAAAAATTTGAAAATAAAGAGTTGGATTTATTTATTTTATTTAAATTGCTCTGTAGTGCCTAAGCCTTTGTTTCTGTGTGAAAGGTATTATCAAATGATCTCTGACCCCTTTCCTTCATGGGTGTTGGAAAGTGTGTTAAGCCCCTACAAAAAAAAACAAGATAAAAAGAGAAAATTTAATTTCTTCAAAATGATAACAGGATGATAACAGCACCGGGCAACACCAGGAATCCTGCTATAATTTGATAAAACAAATACAATTCTGCGGCTTCACAATTTAAATTTGGTGGTTTAATTGTTTCTGCGTTTCTGTTGACATTTGGCATCTCTGTACCTAAATTGCTCCAAATGGAATTGTAGTTCAATCATCCAAGGCTATTCAGCTTAGCAGCTATCCAGATGTCTTGTAGAGAAGCAAAATGTACATTGCTGTAGAAATGGATGATCAAAAGCAGTGTTTAACTTTACGGTAATTATCATAGTCAGTGCGTGTCATATTTTCTTAACGACCACTGCAATTTCGCCAATTTATCATAATCAAACTTTTTTGAAAGCCGTCATTAAGAATAGAATACAGCAGTTTCCATGGACCTTATCTGTTTCAACTACGGAGAAGGCAACAAGATATGGCAGCATTGCACCCCTTCCAGTTTTGTTTCCCAGTTCTCACATGGTGACCAGACTTGACTGTGAGTCTGCAGGGTGTTTGAGTTTAAAACCAAGAGGAGAAAACGTGTACAATTCTTCGGAAGAAACGTTGACATGATCTGCTGCTTGCTGTAGAAGATGGGGAAAGGGAGGTGGGAGATGAAGAAAAAGAAACAGTATGACATCAACAAAGAATGCTGACAACACTTTATGCTGATACAAGACAACTCAAAGTGATTAATGCCAGCAGTCAATTCCTGCTATGACAATCCTAGTTTCCAGTCACAGTTAGAAATAAAATTAACGTCCAAGAATAAGTATGAATGTATTGCTTGTTCTAACATGAATATGAAGGAGACAAATTATTGCAATCTATTTAGATTTAATATTATGACTGATTAAAGTGAGGCTTTATGAGTATTTACATCATAGTCTTACTTGATATAAGCCTGGTGTTGGCTTAATGGCTAGGATGGTGGCTTGGGATCCCAGGGTCCTGAGTTCAAGTCCCGTTGGCTGCTGAATTAACACCAGGGGGTTGACTCAGCCTGTCATCCTTCCGAGGTCGGCGAAATGAGTGCCAGTGTACTGGTCCCGGTGTATGCCCCGGTTAGAATAGGTGTACCATATCCCTGTGTCGTAAGAGGCGACCAGGGTTGGCGTCAGGAAGGGCATCCGGCCATAAAAAAACATTGCCTCAAGAAAAAGCCAAACCCCTGCACAGCAGGGAAAAATGGCTGTAAAAATGGTCATTTTTTTTTTAGTCTTACTTGATATAAGACTACCTTCTGCTGTTCCAGGTGTCACAAATGGAGAAGCACAAAACAGATAAATGAGTCATCTCACTCATCGACCATGGCCTACAAGGGAGTGTTCCGAGGAAAGCGGCAGTGAGCATATCCCGCCAAATGGACCACAATCATTGGTCTTGATGCAGGTGACCAGAAAGCATGCATAGATGTGTGTGATGCATGAAAGGTGCAGTGCTTGCAGAACAGACATGAAGCATATAATTATTAGCTCACAACAACATGATGTAATTAGGATATCTATATTAATATTTCGGCATGCCCCTTTCTTTGTTTCACCATCAGATTTTTGTTACTGCATGAAATCAAACAAGCTTTGACACATATAGTAACGATATTATTGTCTTCCTTAAGAGGCCCCTCAAAATTCGTTTTGATGATTATGGTAGTTAAACAGTTCATGTTCTCCATTTGCAAAATGGGAGGAATTATTGCACAAAAAAGAAATAAAAATGTTTCCCATTTTTTAGAGGACCACTAAGATGAGTTCGTAAAACCTTTTGTAGAGTATGTTATTATTAATCACTATACGCCATAGTAAATTGCTCATGTTATTGAGCTGTCAATAAGCCATCAACCATAGACATATAATAAACTCACTTGAGTATTCATATCTCTTTTTCAATGCGTAATATCAAGCGGTACCTTCATGATGACCTAATGAAACCGGTCTCGATGTCCGTCCGTATAACTGTTCACAATCAAACCGATCGTGATGCATTTTAAGGCTTTCCGAGAGCTTTGGAGAGATTACCTACACTCCCGCACGGTGCTGTTTTTATTATTCCTACTGCACTTCATTAGAACATAGATCGTGGATGGATGTGCAGATCCCAGGAGAACAACGATAGCTGTACAGAACAATTCATATTATCAATGGATAAAAATGATATTTAATTGATATTATAATAAATTGTTTATTTAAAATATCTTCAAATTTTGTGAGTTTTAGTTTGTTGTGAAATATTAGGTCCTCGGGTCTCCGCATAGTGGCGTACAGGCTTAAGTCTTACTTCTGTTTACTACCGTAGAAAATCACAGAACCATCCGATCGACATGCTGTTAACAGTTTCAGAATCAGCTAAAATCTACAAGATATGAATATGTAGACGAAACTGATCTGGCCTTTTGGATCACTTTAAAGTAGGGTGCCCTTTAATTTTAATGCACTCTATGGATCCTCCGGAACTCACGAATGGTACACGTTGTGTAGTCACTACACTATGTGGTAATGTCATCGAAGTGGAGCTACTGCGGGACAGTCGAAGGGGAAAACCTGAATGATAATAATCAATGGATAAAAAAATAAAATGACCGTTTTTACAGCCATTTTTCCCTGCTGTGCAGGGGTTGGCTTTTTCTTGAGGCAATGTTTTTATGGCCGGATGCCCTTCCTGACGCCAACCCTGGTCGCCTCTTATGACACACAGGGATATGGTACACCTATTCTAACCAGGGCATACACTGGGACCAGTACACTGGTACTCATTTCACCGACCTCGGAAGGATGACAGGCTGAGTCAACCCCCTGGTGTTAATTCAGCAGCCAACGGGGCTTGAACTCAGGACCCTGGGATCCCAAGCCACCACCCTAACCACTAAGCCAACACCAGGCTTAATCAATGGATAAAAATGATATAATATATTGTTTAAAATACATTCATGCTATCTGTCTTTTACCATATGTTGCCAGTGACGCCCGTCCAAGACGGGCACCTTTACTAGTACATCTATATAATAAGATACAATGGCTGTGTGTCAGTTTGGCATCTCCTCCCAAATAAGTGGTCTTGCATAGTTAAAAATGGTACCATATTAATTATCTCCAAGGACAAAGGCTGTGAAGGGTAAAGAAAAATTTGATCTCGACAAAAAAACATTTTCATTATCCACATCAATAAATGCCCAATGTACTAATGAACTATGTTTGGCACCAAGTTGCAAGGATCTGCTGAATGGCCATGTGAGGCTCTGCCTTATTCACAATACTCCTCCACTACCTTCTATTAACAGCTATTTCACTCTCTCCACCTCCACCTTTCTGACATCCCTCTTCACACACAGTCTTCCTCATATTAACCATGGTCTATCCCTTTCTCCTCCTCTCTCCCTCTTTCCACTTGCTTGCTCTCTTTTGATGACTGATCTTCATCTGCACCAAGTGCCCAGCCCAATTATTCACTAATCCCCCTAACAAACTCGTCTGCACACAAATCTCCTTCCTCAGTTCGTCCATCCTCCTATCCACCCTCTTAACTCCCACAATCCTCCTGACCCAGTCTTCACAAACATGCAGCCTCTGTTGTTGCCTACTCCGTCAATGCCATTGTCTTCAGACTGTGTAGGCATGCCAGCATTACACACAAACTCAGGACTTTGTCTGCCACAACCCCCCCCCCCCATGCATTCACACCCCTTGTGCCCTCCTCTACACCTCTACCTCCAAATGACTACCTCCAGTTACCATTACACCAAGGTACACAAAGCTATTCCCCTGTCCAATCTCCTTCCCCTCTAGCCTCATGTTAAATGATTTTCTCTGCTGCCCGACCCACATCACCAGTCTGGTTTAGGCTCATCCTCAATCCATGCTTCTTGAACGACTACTTCCACTCCTTCAGCATTTCTTGCATTTCCTGCTTTCTCTCCATTACCATCACCAGATAATCTGCATGCAGTATCTTCCTGAGAATGTATTTTATGCTGAACCTCAGGCCGATTAGCTTCATCATCATCATAATGACCATTGATGGGTTGAGTGTGCCTCTCTACCCCCAAACTAATATTAACTCGGAACTCCGACATCCACAGTCGAAACACTACTCTTCCATTCAGTCCCTCGTACAGATCTTTTACAGTCCTACCTTTTGTTTCAATTCTTCTCAAGGTCCACATATCTTAGTGCTATATCCTCTTGCATCTCCAGCCTCTTCTCCACGAACTATCTCAGTGTAAACCCACCATCCATCGTCCCTTTTCCAAGTTTATGAACTTTTGTCGTTTTTCACCTACCTCCTGTTCTATACTCTTTCATATCATCTCATCCAGAGTCCTCTCTAGTAGCTTCATAACACGACTTAGAAGCATGATGCTTTGGTACTTCCCTGGATGTTGTAGTCTCTCTTCCTCTTCCATATTAGCACAATTTGATTGGTCCTCCACAACTCCAAAATCTTACCTTCTCTTATATACATATTTGCCAGCCTCTCATCTCTCCCACCACACTTAATCAATGCCTGGCACACCCCCTTCTTCATACTCTTGAACGTTGTCTGCACCTCAGTCTCCATAATCAACACTACTTCTACTTTTCTCTCTACATCGTGGTAGCTGCAGCTAATCGTTGTTGCCTCCCTTGCTCAACAACCTCTTTAAGTAGCCTTCTCATACCTTCACACTGCTTCCCTTTTTGTCAGCAAGCTACCATCTCCATCCTTGGTTACTACCTCTCCCTTTACATCCTTAATGTACTCAGACCTGTCTTCAGCTATTTGATAGATCATTCTCCCCTACCCTCTCCCCCTCCCTCTCATCCTCATCTAACATCCTATGCATTCAAATAATATTGTTCATTTTTGTACAAAGAGTTGAGCCTTGTGGAGGAACAAAAACACCGAATGGATCAGGACATGACAAAACAAAAGGAACAGCAGAAAGAGAGGGGAGGGAACACACCAAAAGCAGGGTTGAAGGACAAAATAGAGGAAGACATGGAAAAATAATGGATGTGGAGAAAAATGAGGGCTGGGGAGGACACGGGAATATGCAAAAAATATTGGGATATCCATCATTTAAAAGTTCGGTTACACATGTAACGAGGGGATAAAAGGCAGCACATGAAGCGCTGTTGGATATAGTATGTCAGAGATGGTTTTGCTTGAGGATTTTACACCTTTGTTGCCAGGTGTTGTACTGTTATTTGACATCTCCATTTCCCTTGCTGTTCTATTTCGAAGAATTTATCCAAATGTCAAATAGACTCATTGATCGGGCACACAACATCTGCTGATGATGAGTTGCTTCAATATGCCTTCCTACGGTGTGTGGCCGAGCCGTCTGAAAGCCACGTGGATCATCTTGACCCCTCACCATGTGAGAATTTAAAAGCAGATTTGAAAATTATCTTAATGATCCAGTCCCAAAACAAAAAATAAGTGTCAAATCCTTGAAATTATACTGCTTTATATTTAGAATTATTTAATGTTTTCCAATACAGGTCTTCAAAAGAGCATGGATTCAAGCCTCTGCATGAAGGAAATTATTTGCAGGATAAATTTGTTGCATACACAGGTCTGGAGAGAGGGTATTATTCAATGGTAAATACTTTTATTTACAGGAGTGAGGCTCATAGAAGAACAGGCTATAACAGACAGTCAGACAAACATCAAGGGGATGAATGAACAAGAAAGAGAGGAGAGGAAAAAGAGGGGAAACTGAAATTAGCAAGTAAAATGCTCGAGTTAGGAAAGGTTAATGGGGGTAATAAACATCGTGGGTCAAGAAGGGGGTTGACACGATGTGGCGGTGCACTGCTTGCATGAAGTACGGAAGGAATGAGTCAGTCAGAACAACTGGAAGAGTCTGGAAGGTAGTTCAATAGATGTGAGAAGTGAGGAATAAAAGAGCTGAGATGTGCAGTCAGTCTGCATATTGAAAGTGTAAACAGAAGGGGTTAACGGAAGAATGCATGCATCCTGGAGTTGCTGTGGAAGGTCAGAGGACAGAGAGCAACGATGTAGAATCGATGTTTGAAAACAGAGAGACCACTGACCTGCCTGCGATGCAAGGGCAACAGATCTTGTGCTTCGGCCTCATCACGGGAGATTCCAATAATTTTGAGAGAGTTTTAAATTAAACACGTCTGAAGACGACGATGGTTCACGCGCGGTATTTGACGATGTATACTGAACAAAAATATAAACGCACCAACCTAAATATCTAAGTCAAGATTGCCATTATGGGAAAATGGTCAAACCGATGATATGTTTGAGCAATGGTTCCTTTGTTTTGCTCAAGACAGATGTTCCTATTGAAATTGACCACTCTGAGTGTGTGGACTCACACGTTGAGTAATCCTTCCCATGAGCACCATGGGGCTTGACAGAGTGATGGTCAGTGAGCGTGACCAGGACACAAACACTCCCTATAGCTTGCCCTATAAAAGGCCTCCCCAAAATGTGGACTGGTGCCAAATGTCAACATGCCACAGATGTCACAAATCTTGAGGGAGCGTGCCATTGGCATGCTGAATGCTGGGACGTCAGTACGGGCCGTTGCAGCACACTTCAGTGTCCACCACTCCACCATTAGCCGCCTGAGAACGCGCCTCAGAGAGACTGGAAGCACCGTGAACCGCCCACATGCCCGGCGACCACGTGTGACCACCGCCGGTCAGGATCGTCACATGAGGCTGCAACATCTCCGGGATCGACTCCGACCGGCCACGAGGACTGCCGATGAGACTGTCGGGCTGCATAACAGGCGCATTTCAGCCCAGACGGTGCGTAACCGCTTGAGGGAGGCCAAGCTTGAGGGAGGCCAACACCCGCTACTGACTGTGTGAACTCTGACAGTGACACCTCGGTTGTGTCGGCTGTTGTAGCGCAAAGACTGTCGCCAGAATTCTCAAGGAACTCTTCGAAATTTAATGCTCAATTGTCATGGATTCTATAACCAAATTGTTGTGAAGATTTAGTATTAATGAGTTCGAGGTAAAATAGTAACAATCGCTTGGTGCGTTTATATTTTTGTTCAGTATAGATTGTTTCAGAAGTCAAGGATGAGACAATGTGATAATTTTTGACCAAGTTATAAAAATGATCAACATGATGTGGTACGAGTGACAGCTTATTAGCTGCAAAATGTCGAAAACCCGGTTTCGTTCAACAACTTAAAAAATTTGACCTTTGCATAACCTTTAAAGGTCACAAAACAATGTTGTGGACATTAAAATAAGGAAACAGGATACGTGCTATAGCTTAATGGAGTTAGTTCGTCGAAGGTCAAAAACCCGGTTCGATTCCCACAACTTTGAAAATTTGACCTTTGTGAACTTTAAAGGTCAACAGTCAAGGATTATGACCTTTGGTGCAAAACTTCCTCTGGAACATTCCAGGAACAATATAACGTCAGATAGGCTATATGGCATTTCACACTCCACGGATTACCCATACTTTAATGAAATCAGCGTAAAAACAAACTTGAAGGGCGCGCCACGGGCAAGGTGTTTGAGATAGAGCAAAATGGTTTCAAGACTTTAGGTGGGGAATGACCTCAAGATTATGCATAAAAATATTCTCACCCTAGCTCTCAAAGTTTGGGCGGTCGTATGATTTTTATGTCAAAATTCGAAATTTTCTAAGTTTGTGACCTTGTGACCTTGCCTTGTGACGAAAATGAAAAATTGAGCTCCGTGGGGCTATGCAGGTGCCATTGGGCTAACCAAATACCGAAACCCCTGCCAGATTCGATAAACCCCTCAGAGAAGAAAATTTTTTATGTCAAAATTCGCAATTTTCTAAGTTCGTGACCTTGTGACCTTGACACGAAAATGAAAAATCGAGCTCCGTGGGGCTATGCAGGTGCCATTGGGTGAACCAAATACCGAAACCCCTGTCAGATTCGACAAAGCCCCTAGGAGAAGATGCAAATTGAAATCGGCAACCCCCTAAAAACACAATTCGCAATTTTCTAAGTTCGTGACCTTGACCTTGGGATGAAAATGAAAAAAAAAAAAAAAAAAAAAAAAAAAAAAAAAAAAATCGAGCTCCGTGGGGCTATGCAGGTGCCATTGGGTGAACCAAATACCGAAACCCCTGTCAGATTCGACAAACCCCCTTGGAGAAGATGCAAATTGAAATCGGCAACCCCCTAAAAACACGTTTTTTGGGCGTGGCTCCGCCCATAATGGGCGCACCACGTCCATTTTCAGGAAAACACAACGAGATCATGATATAAACCTCCCACCAAAATTTTGTCAGGATCGGATCAAAACCCACGGAGCTATGCTCGGGACAGACAGACATTGAAGGACCAGACACCAGAGTCTGATTTCCAGATCAGGGGAAAGGAGGAGAGAGAAAGAGAGACAGACAGAAAGAGACAGACAGACAGAAAGAGACAGACAGACAGAAAGAGACAGACAGACAGACAGAAAGAGACAGACAGACAGAAAGAGACAGACAGACAGAAAGAGACAAAGAGACAGACAGAAAGAGACAGAGACAAAGAGACAGAGACAAAGAGACAGACAGAAAGAGACAGACAGAAAGAGACAGACAGACAGAGACAAAGAGACAGAAAGAGACAAAGAGACAGACAGACAGAAAGAGACAAAGAGACAGACAGAAAGAGACAAAGAGACAGACAGACAGAAAGAGACAAAGAGACAGACAGACAGAAAGAGACAAAGAGACAGACAAAGAGACAGAGACAGACAAAGAGACAGAGACAGACAAAGAGACAGAGACAGACAAAGAGACAGAGACAGACAAAGAGACAGAGACAGACAAAGAGACAGAGACAGACAAAGAGACAGAGACAGACAAAGAGACAGAGACAGACAAAGAGACAGAGACAGACAAAGAGACAGAGACAGACAAAGAGACAGAGACAGACAAAGAGAAAGAGAGAGACAGAGAGAGAGACAAAGAGACAGAGAGAGACAGACAAAGAGCCAGACAGAAAGAGACAGACAGACCGAGACAAAGAGACAGAAAGAGACAAAGAGACAGACAGACAGAAAGAGACAAAGAGACAGACAGACAGAAAGAGACAAAGAGACAGACAGACAGAAAGAGACAGAGACAGACAGAAAGAGACAGAGACAGACAAAGAGACAGAGACAGACAAAGAGACAGAGACAGACAAAGAGACAGAGACAGACAAAGAGACAGAGACAGACAAAGAGACAGAGACAGACAAAGAGACAGAGACAGAGACAGACAAAGAGACAGAGACAGACAAAGAGATAGACAAAGAGACAGACAGACAGAGACAGACAGAGACAGACAGAGACAGACAGAGACAGACAGAGACAGACAGACAGAGACAGACAGACAGAGACAGACAGACAGAGACAGACAGAGAGAGACAGAGAGAGACAGAGAGAGACAGAGAGAGACAGAGAGAGACAGAGAGAGACAGAGAGAGACAGAGAGAGAGACAGAGAGAGAGACAGAGAGAGACAGAGAGAGAGAGACAGCTGAGTTTTCTTTGCAGAGGGATGGGGGTATTGCAGTGGAGATATCTGCAAAAAGGAAGAGGGTTTTCCGAAGTAATGGAGAGGTCATCAATATAAATGAGGAACGAGAGTGGGCTTGAACACCGCCTTTGGGAACACTCCAGCCTCCACTTGGAGAGGGTTCCATAGATGACAACATGTTGACTGCATGAGTGGAGGAAATCAGAAATCCAAGAATGAAGGTTATCTTTGTCCCACTACCCTATTGTAAATTTAAACTTGCTCTTCCATGAGCCTCGCTCATGTATAAAACCCTAATGACATTTAACACCTCGGAAATATCCCCAATATCACTATTTTTAAGGCCAACAATTCACTTCAGATGACGATGTTTCAAAAAGTCTACAAAAGTGCAGTTCATGTGTTTGTTTCTGTGTACATGTGGTGACTACTACACTTGGTTTTTCTGGAGTAACCATGTTGCCAGCAAAATTATTTGTTCCGTTTTTTTTCCGCTTACCAAAACAGAATGCAAAAAAGCACCTGATTTTAGATCATAACCAGTGATGCAATGGCTGTTTTCAGCGATTCTGGCGATCAATCGATGTCTCATCTGGTAATAAACTGTCCTACGACAATAAGTAATAGCAAATCATGAGCTCTATTTCCAAAAAATTAAAAAAAAAAACCCGTATCACAAAACAAAAGGACAACATAGCACGAGCAAGAGTGTGGACACAAAAAGTAGGGAAATTAAGTTTGTAAATTTCAAGGATATTAAAATTCTTCGTATGGACAATATCGTCTCTGAGAATAATCTCAAAAGAACTTCAAAAATCATCCCAGGGGTACGTAAACATGAGAAGCTGTCCTCGAGGCCAGGGGTTGGTTATCTTTGACCTTTACCCATCACAATCAGCCTGGATGACATTTTATAATGTGATTTTTTTTGTTTTTTTGTTAACCAAGTAGTGACCTATTTTGGAATACAAGATGTACACACTTTATACCAATTTTGCAAAATATGCCCGATTGTCCATAAATGTATGAATTGTAGTGCTACATAGCTAAATCTGGAATCAAAATGACTGCATTAAGGAGGCCTATGTTAGTAATCAATACATACATCAACAAGAAAGAACAATCGAAGATTGCAGACCCTTGCCAGGACTTATTTTGTATGGTGTTTGTGTAGTTTTGTGTACTGGTATGTTACGTAATTAATAAGGGACATAATTAGAACTGCTGGCAGTGATGACCGGGTACCAAGACATCCCGCTTTGATCGGACACCTGACCCTGATCTATGACGTTTATTATTAATAGTCAATTGAATTTAGAATGAGATTAAAATTAATTCAATTCAAATCAAATGGAAGACCAAATAGGTACAGTACTGCATTGGAGTAATCAGAAGGAACCCAAACAAGCAAAAAACAAAGATGAAGTCATCAGGAGGAACTGGAATAGGAATCGCATTTCAGCTGCTACTCCTCTACACTCAAACCCATCCAGACACAGCCAGCGAGACTTTTTCCAAAAATAAAAAATAAAAAGAACCCAGATTCAAAAAAATTAATAATTTTGGCTGCAAGGCCATGTGAGCAATCAGGTTGAAATTTAAAACATATATTCCCCATCATTACTATATCACAATTGTGAAGCTTCACAAAGAACGATGAAGTAGTTCAAGAGAAATAATTTGTTTAAGATTTTGTTCAATTCAGTATGGCTGCCAGACCATGTAACCTATCAATTATTCATGAATACCCTGGTATCCTCAAGGCTTGGGAAACGTGTGAAATTTCCCCTCAATTTGTTCAGCTGTTCTGGAGAGGTTTTTAAAGGTTTTAGGGTAAATCTAATATGGCTGCCAAACCATGTGACCTATGATGTTATAAGGTGGAAATGTTTTGTTCCTCATGGTTAGGAGACCATACCTGTAAAGTTTTGTCTCAATCTGTCGAGCCGTTTCGGAGAAGGATATTTTTTGACGGTTTTTATACATACATACATATATGTATATATACATATATATATATATATTGTTACGTTTGAGGGGGGGGTATGCATTCAAAGGGTAATTAGGATGTTTAATTAGGTATGCCATGCTGTTCGAGTTTACCAGGATCTCGATGTAATAAGTAGCAATTCAGTGGTGATAAGTTGTCTAGTAAATGTTCATTTCTTCAAGGGGGGAAATGATAATTGTCACGTAATTAGATAGGGACACGGAATAGGGTAAGTGTGTCTGCGTAAACCCCTTTTGGTATTCTCTGGAGACTGGCCGTGACGTCACAGGACAGTGCAGCGGATGGCTCCGCCCCGTGATCACGATTGGCGGAAGGCGACGGCGGTGGGCCAATAAACGGCTCGATTGGAAGTGACGAGGACAGGAGGATAAAAAGGTTCTGTTCGGGGTCGAAAAAAAAGAGGAAGAAGATCGGGACAAAAAGATCGTGTTTTTTTGGTGTGGAGGCTGTTGCACGGGAAGCATACTTGTTGTTGTGCTGATTCGATCGTGTTCTTCATCGTGTCTTGGAGCCTTGCTGAGCCTCGTGCCTCACCTTGGTTGGCTCTGGGGTTCTGCTGACTTGGAGTACGGGGTCGAACGGCGGGCGGACCTGCCTCCCTCTCCTGCTCGCAATTTGGCGCCAGAACTGGTTCCCTGGCGGCTGTGAGCGGACTTGGGCCAGGACCAGGAGGTCGACAGCACCACAGTTTCTCCTGCCCCCCCCTGACGAGAGCAAGGCCAGCTCGTCCGACGCTGATCCAGGGACAGTTGCGTCCACACCACGGTCCAGCCTGACCACCAGAAGTAGCTACGTTTTGTGTGTGTGTGTGTGTGTGTGTGTGTGTGTGTGTGTGTGTGTGTGTGTGTGTGTGTGTGTGTGTGTGTGTGTGTGTGTGTGTGTGTGTGTGTGTGTGTGTGTGTGTGTGTGTGTGTGTGTGTGTGTGTGTACTTGGCCCCTTAGAGGGTTTGAGAATTGTATATTCATTGGAATTGTCTGCTTTTCCCCACGCCCGATCCCACACCATCCCGTCGAATCGCCCCGGATCCCTCTTCTTGCCGAGTCTTGTTATTTCTGGTTAATAATAAAAACAAATAAACATCATCAACTCAGTGAAAAGCGACTCGTGCCACCTTCCTCGTCCCGTTTGCGGTAGAGTGATTAGAACCGCCATGTTTGGGTTATAAATAAATAAACCGCCTCCATCGTTTTGGCTCATTCTACGTTGGCGGGACTGTTCAACTCCCGTGAACGTCACAATATATATATATATATATATATATATATATATATATATATATATATACATATACATATACATATATATACACACATACATATGTAAACCAGGCGTAGTGGTGTGCGCCTGTAATCCGGCTACTCGGAGGCTTGGGTTGGAGGATTGCTTGAGGACGGGCGCTCTGCACTGGGCCACAATATGAGAGGGTAGAGGGCAGCCCAGAATCATGACGAAACCCAATCCTTATCCCTGTGTCGTAAGAGGCGACCAGGGTTGCGTCAGGAAGGGCATCCGGCGTAAAACCTATGCCAAATCAGTATGCGGATCATAACGGATGATCCACTGTGGCGAACCCCTAACGGGAGCAGCTGAGACGAACAACATACATATATATATATATATATATATATATATATATATATATATATATATATATATATATATATATATATATATATATATATATATATATATATATATATATATATATATGTAAATAGCGGGGAAAACGAGTATTTGACACTGCCGATTTTGCAGGTTTTCCCACTTACAAAGCACGTAGAGGTCTGTAATTTTTATCATAGGTAAACTTCAACTGTGAAAGACGGAATCTAAAACAAAAATCCTGAAAATCACATTGTATGACTTTTAAATAATTAGTTTGCATTTTATTGCATGAAATAAGTATTTGATACATCAGAAAAACAGAACTTAATATTAATATTTAATAACTTAATTTATATAAAAGAACTTAATATTTGGTACAGAAACCTTTGTTTGCAATTACAGAGATCAAACGTTTCATGTAGTTCTTAACCAGGTTTGCACAGACTGCAGCAGGGATTTTGGCCCACTCCTCCATACAGATCTTCTCCAGATCCTTCAGGTTTCAGGGCTGTCGCTGGGCAACACAGACTTTCAGCTCCCTCCAAAGATTTTCTATTGGGTTCAGTTCTGGAGACTGGCTAGGCCACTCCAGGACCTTGAGATGCTTCTTAAGGAGCCACTCCTTAGTTGCCCTGGCTGTGTGTTTCGGGTCATTGTCATGCTGGAAGACCCAGCCATGCCCCATCTTCAATGCTCTTGTTGAGGGAAGGAGGTTGTTGGCCAAGATCTCGCGATACATGGCCCCATCCATCCTCCCCTCAATACGGTGCAGTCGTCCTGTCCCCTTTGCAGAAAAGCATCCCCAAAGAATGATGTTTCCACCTCCATGCTTCACGGTTGGGATGGTGTTCTTGGGGATGTACTCATCCTTCTTCTTCCTCCAAACATGGCGAGTGGAGCTTAAACCAAAAAGCTCTATTTTGGTCTCATCAGACCACATGACCTTCTCCCATTCCTCCTCTGGATCATCCAGATGGTCATTGGCAAACTTCAGACGGGCCTGGACATATGCTGGCTTGAGCAGAGGGACCTTGTGTGCGCTGCAGGATTTTAATCCATGAGGACGTAGTGTGTTACTTATGGTTTTCTTTGATACTGTGGTCCCAGCTCTCTTCAGGTCATTGACCAGGTGCTGCCGTGTAGTTCTGGGCTGATCCCTCACCGTTCTCATGTCATTGAGGCTCCACGAGGTGAGATCTTGCATAGAGCCCCAGACCGAGGGAGATTGACTGTTATCTTGAACTTCTTCCATTTTCTAATAATTGCGCCAACAGTTGTTGCCTTCTCACCAAGCTGATTGCCTCTTGTCCTGTAGCCCATCCCAGCCTTGTGCAAGTCTACAATTTTGTCCCTGATGTCCTTAGACAGTTCTCTGGTCTTGCCCATTGTGGAGAGGTTGGAGTCTGATTGAGTGTGGACAGCTGTCTTTTATGCAGATAACGAGTTCAAACAGGTGCAGTTAATACAGGTAATGAGTGGAGAATGGGAGGGCTTCTTAAAGACAAAACTAACAGGTTTGTGAGAGCTGGAATTCTTACTGGTTGGAAGGTGAGCAAATACTTATTTCATGCAATAAAATGCAAATTAATTATTTAAAAATCATACAATGTGATTTTCAGGATTTTTGTTTTAGATTCCGTCTTTCACAGTTGAAGTGTACCTATGATAAAAATTACAGACCTCTACATGCTTTGTAAGTGGGAAAACCTGCAAAATCGGCAGTGTATCAAATACTTGTTCTCCCCACTGTATCTTGTTACGGTTGTGGAAATTCACAGAACACCATTCAGGTATCCCAGAGATCAGTTATGTCGATAAGTGTGTGTTCAGATAGATTTCCCCACCGAGGTCTAAAAGGATTTATTCGTGTGCCCGGACTGTGATCTTTGAGGTAGTGTTTTTCTTTTGCTATCTTTATTTTGGACTAACCGCCTCTCAACCACCACAACCACATCTCAACAACCACAGCCACCTTCTCCACAACCGCCTTCACAACAACCACCTTAACCACAACCGCCCAACCACACCACAAAACGCAAGCCACGCCACCATGACGACAACCACAACCACCTCAACCACCACCGCGTTTCCACCTCAGCACACGGTTGCCAGAAGCCTGGCATTCGTCGAGGGAGAACAGACGGCCCCCCACCCCCCCCCAACGAATAACAACTCAGTCGGCCAGCGCAGGAGACTCCCAACCCTGCGAGTGGACTCTCAACACGTGCAGGAGAAAAACATGAAGCAATAATGAATGCGGCGCAGCGGCGAGGGAACGGCCCCGATTGAGTGGGAAAACGGCTTCTTCTGGAAGTTTCCCTCGCGCACTGGGAAAAGGGAGGGGCGAGGGGGAGTGGCTATAAAAGACATGCTGAGGATAATCGCTCTCTCTCTCCCTCTCTCTCTCCCTCTCTCTCTCCCTCTCTCTCTCCCTCCCTCTCTCCCTCCCTCTCTCCCTCCCTCTCTCCCTCTCCCTCTCCCTCTCCCTCTCTCTCTCTCTCTCTCTCTCTCTCTCTCTCTCTCTCTCTCTCTGGATCGCACTCTCTGGGTGGTTGTGAAGAAGCTCTCTTTCTGGATCGCACTCTCTGGGTGGTTGTGAAGAATATGTCTGTCTCTCTGTCTCTCTCTGGATCGCGCTCTCTGGGTGGTTGTGAGGAGGCTCTCTCTCTGGATCGCACGCGCTAAAGCTCTCTCTCTCTGGATCGCACTCTCTGGGTGGTTGTGAAGAAGCTCTCTCTCTGGATCGCACGCGCTAAAGCTCTCTCTCTCTCTGGATCACGCTCTCTAGGTGGTTGTGAAGAAGCTCTCTCTCTGGATCTTACGCGCTAAAGCTCTCTCTCTGGATCGCACTCTCTGGGTGGTTGTGAAGAAGCCCTCTCTCTGGATCGCACGCGCTAAAGCTCTCTCTCTCTGGATCACGCTCTCTGGGTGGTTGTGAGGAAGCTCTCTCTCTACGAGGTCGAAGGCGCCGAGACACCAGCAGAGGTCTGTCGTTATGAGGTCGGGAGAAGGAGGACGGGGCCCTGAGGATTCACCACACGGTCACGTTTTCCTTCCTTCTCTTTCTTTCCGGGGTTTTTGTATGAGAGATGTGGCACCGTGTCCTTAAGTAAACCTGTTTACGTGACTGTAAATAATATTAGAAAACGGCTGCAGGTCTTTTTTTTTGCTCGTGTCTGTCCCTTACCCCCATTGCATTATTTGCTTTGATTACATACGTACCTGATTGCATACATGACTGCATGTGTCGTGTGTGTAATAAATGTCCTTGGGTGAATGTTGACCCGTTCGTTGCATCCTTTCCCTCAATTGAACTGCCATAATTAAGTTTGGAATATAGCTGGTTGTTAATAACCGATGAGAATCAGATCCGGCGGGGCTTGGCGATATACACCGCTCAGCAAATCGAAAACGGAGCGAGCTGCTTCGCGACTCGTTTCCAAGCAGGTCCCCTCAAGGTGTAAATCCCTGGCATTTCTGTCTGCGCGCATAATTAGGTAAATCGACAATTCGGCGATCGGACCCTGTCGCACACGGAGAGAATAGCTGGCTGATTTTCGGTGTGATTAAAGATACACCCGTAGCTGGATTTCGGCGTTGATCCGAAAGCTGCGACAAGGTTTGCCCGTCCGATGGGCGAGAGCAGCCGCCATTGGCTCGAAGCGGTCGCCCGCATGCTGACGGGCGGGCGGGAAACCACAACTATATATAAGTATATCTGGCAAACCACATGTCAATTTTTTTCTGTGAACCAATTTATCCCCAGATGACCCTCAAAAATTTTCATACTGATCGGATGTGGCGTTCTGCATATGCAATTATGATGTCATAACGAGAGCACCGATGATATCATTAACAAAGAAACAAAAAAAATCACCTTCATTCCACATGAGTACTTGCCATGCGCCAAGTTTCAATTTTTTCCTTGGTGCGGTTTCAGAGATACTGATATCCAAACTTTTTCCATTTTCCAAGTATGGCTGCAACACCACGTGACGTATGACATCATAATTATCAGTAAAACATTGTACACGAGTAGTCGCACCAATGGTGAAAATTTCATCTTAATCCGAGAAGCGGTTACGGAGAAAAACGCATGCAGCTCGATTGAACAATCTTGGATGTGGAGCTCTTTCCGAGGCCACAGAGAAACGCGTGCAGGAGTTCATTTGCAGAGTCTACTTGCCAAACATGAATGCTACAGCAATCAATGATGTGAGTTACATGCTGTTTCAGGAAAACACCAAAGATCGAGAAAAGCTTCCTCCAACCCAAGGGACGTCTTACCCAACACACCAAACGTGCCTACTCCCAGAACCATATTTGGTATTCAGCAAACAATCCCTCTCCTGATCACCCTTTGCCCATTGACAATGGATGGTACAAGGATCCTACCAGTGGTAAATTGCACCCACAGTTGATGGTAGATGACCCCTTACCACAAGAATTCATGGCAAGATGTACCTGCAGATCCAAGCAGTTAAAGTGTGCAGGAGCATGTGCATGTGGTGATGACAGCTGCCAAAAGCCATTCACCACGATGGATGATGAGGAATCAGACAAATTGTCCAGTGCACGCGTTCCCCGTTTGTGTGGAATAAAATGTTGCAAGTAATGTGTTAGGAATGCCATAGCTTATCTACAAGTAATATGCCACCATCACGGCACCCCTTTGACTATGATTAGTCAAGGATGTACAAGGCATGTCCTATTCTGTGCAGTTAATGAATTGACTGGTGAATATGAATCTAAACACGAGTCGTAATATCAGTTCCCACTGAAGGATTTCAATATCGGCATCAATAACCAGGCTTAATGAAAATGTAATGCTAAATCACAGCAATTGTTCACTCTCTGACAGCGAAACAAAATATTGGGGTAACATTATCTTGTGTTTATTAATAAACGATGCGACATTATTACCCAACTCATGCATTATGCATATTTTGCAAAATTGGTATAACGTGTGTACATTATATTTTGCAAAATATGTTACTATTTGGTTAAAAAAATGAAATAAATGGATTTTAAAAAAAAAACATTAAAATCACAATATAAAGTGTCATCCAGGCTGGTTGTGATGGTAAAGGTCAAAGGTAAACCCTGACCTGGAGGACAGCTTGTAACATTTAGGTATCCCTGGGATGATTTATCCACATTATTCTCCAAGACTAATAGCAGTCTCGTATCAACTTCGTAATCCACTGCAAGTCACGTAATATTTGCTCTTGGATAGCCGTCTACCATCACCCCCCTCATCTTTACCGAGTTAAACATCAGGAAAAGCTCAATGAATGTGATCAATCCACCATAAACAGACAGTCATTGTTTGAAAGACATGGATGACAACAAATCTCCATGGAGAAAGTAGATTTTGACACCAAATTGATATCCATCCACAAAGCAATGCTGCATAATTGTGGGAGAAGGTGGGAGAGGAGGAAGAATATACCCAGATATGGCCCAATTGCATTCAAGCTTGCGTACATTATGCACAGTCAGGTCTTGAAAGCTGAGCAGATTCAGAGAAGATGTGATACGACAAGAATAGGGTGCAAGCACAAAATGGATAATTAAACAATGACGAGTTCAAGGAAAAGCTTACTCTCACTAAAGTGCAATAAGCAAGACATTAAAAACTGCATTTTCACTTGCTCTCTGAAAAAAATGACAACAATCATAACAACCATGATAATATGCCCACAACATGTGCGTGCACAATCCTATAAACCATTTCCAATCTGCGCCACAACGAAGAATATGGTAGTTTGCTTGGAGCTCTACTCTATTAATCTATTGGGTGAAATGCTTTTCATTTACAAACAATATTCTACAAGCAGAGACTGGAAAACCTGGAAAAGCTAAATAAACCTGAAATTTAACAAACCACAAGGTTTGAGTCAAAGAAATGTACACAGATGCCTTTTGAGGTCATCAATTAATTATTTATATAAATAATGAAGGGAGAGACAGACAGAGACAGAGGATTGGGAAAGGGATGCTAAAATTAGGGGAAGAATATCATTTTTGAAAGAACTGCTAAGTGTTCCCATGATTCAAGATGCTGGGATCCAGGTTCAAATCCCACACATGCACGATATCGATTTATCGCTTGCCTACTCATTACTCATGTCTTTGTGCTGCATGTACATCCTTAGATAGCTTTGTCATGCAAATGTACAAGCTCCACCATGAGCCTTAGATCACTGTTTAAAAAAATCAAGTAAAAAGAGCATGTTGGTAGGATTATATCCTGGAATCTCAACACGATAAACTATGTGCTCAGATGGGAACAAACACAGAGTAAAAAAATATACAAGATAAAGAGAATGTATGAAACAACTAAATGGGAAGGAGACAAGAATGACGAGTGCCGATCCAGAAAATAAATGAATATTCGAAATTAGCAGCAAACTTCGCTTGGGCTGCAACATGCTCGCAATATCATGGAGAGGATCATTAAGTGACAAATTTGCAAATACTTTCCAGCTTCCAGTGCCCGACTTAAAACCAAAAACGGATCGTGGAGCAAGATCTAGGAATGACGCACGACACCTCAATATCAAAATAAAAACATCAATATTGAAAGAAATACGGTTAACCCTTCCTGGACCAACGGACACACATGTCCTGAAACTTTCAAGCGGTGTCTCTGATTTTCCTTGCAATTTTAGATTACTTTAGGTTTGTACATTGGCAAACATTGTAGCTAACACTGGGTAAGAGTTTTTGACATTTCCATCATTTTTCTCTCTTTTTTGTAAATTCAAAAAACGTGTAATTTTTGTCATGCATACTCTTGAATTTCAATTCATATTTGTGATTATTATAGCCAAACTAATTATAAAATTGGACTGACATCTCAAAATTACTTTCAACATGCTTGTGGTCCTCAAAGGATGCCAATAAATTTTGTATCGAGCAGAGAAAATCAAACGAACAAAGCATCAGTGCATATTAAAACAAACACAAAATTAGAAGATCCCTGTTACTACACAAACAATGTCAACAGTTCTAAACACACATAATTAATGAGAATTATCAGCCTGTAGACGTTGGCACGAGAGAGCTTGCTGGAACAATGCAGGCAATGAAAGGAAAGCAGTGGCTACAGATACCTCTTGGCTACCGAAGTCGCCGGCTGAATCCCCGACGATGCTTTGTGGCTCCACATAGAGCTGTCTAAACAGGGAATATATGCAGCATAAGACATTGGGATGGTTATGGCAAGATGATGGATGGCAAAATATGAACTCAAAATTCAAACTTAATGAAAAAAGTTGAAACAAACTTGCAATGCAAACATCATATGCACAAAACCTTACCACTAAACTCCTTAAGGCAATTACGAATGAGCTCACCGTTGCGTCTTGCGTTCTTGGCTTCCATGCTGAGAGAGCAGAGGACTCGACTCATTTTCACCTTTTTCTGCATTCACTGATAAATCGTCTTTCACAAGTGCCATTCTCTTGGACAAATAAGCTCAGCAGTACAAACGGAAGCATTCACTGCAACCTGCCACAAGAAAAGAAAGGAAGTTATGACAAAGGCTGCTCCAGTAACCATCTTGCAAACTAAACTAACCATTGCAGGTTGGTATCCACCAGGTAAGCACAAAGTGCAGCAATACACTTAAACGGTCCTTACATTACTGACACCATCGAACAAAACCACCCTCTGACCTCCTGGACTCGACTCTTTTTCCTCTCTCACATTCAGGATCTTTAAGGCAAAGCCAATTCCTTGTAAACAGTGCAGTGAAGAATATAACAGCAAAGTGTCAGAACGCGATGGCTTCCTACCAAATTCCTCATGCATTCGAGACACGCTCCACAACCATTTGAAAAAGACTTGCCGATCAAACCGAAATACAAAGTCAACACTTGTACGAGGGTTGTGCAAGGTTGCAGACTATGGGGTTCACCCAAAATGAACCATGATGAGCAGACCTTTAGTTGCAGGTTCAAAAGGAATATTGTTTAATACTTTTTCAGCACAATAAAATGCAATTATGAAAAAAAAAATCAATAGCATAAACAACTGATGGATGAAGGAAAATAAATAATGGAATCGTGCAGGATATCTCGCATGATGGTGAAAATGGCTGCCAGTGTTTACAAGGGAAAGTTGTTTTTTCTGGCACATGTCTTCACCTCACGATTTTGGACAAAACAAAATTGTCGCGTTTTCTAAAAATAAACGTGTCAAAATTGCTTGTAAGTATCATCTCGGTGATAAACAATATTCAGCTGTAAACAACAAAAAAAAACATGAACTAAAATGAAAACACAAAGACTCTTAATTTAACCTATGTCTTTAGTTATTATTGTATCTAAATATAGTTACCTCTTGATTCTAGAGATTAAGACTTGAGCCATAAAACTTGTATATAAATTTAAAAAAGCAGATATTAAAAAAAAAAAATGATTCCACTGCTTTGACAACCTGTTTGCCACGCATGACAAGGAAACAGCTCCAACATTATTTAGTCACCGATTCGAGACGGAAAATTTACATGAAAAAAATATTTTAATAATAATTAAACCACTAATAAAACTCATTCAAGTGATTAATGAATTAATAGACGACTGAATGCATTACAACATATCTATTTTTAGGAACTAGCAGATGCACCAAGACGGGTGATAGGATGGACGGGAGGATCAAAGATCGAACAACAACAGAATAAATGGATCCAACAACTCAAACAACTAGAGAGTTCATCGAATACCTTACCTCGGGCAGTCTTGAGAAAAAGAACATGGGGAATGGCCTTTACGCTCTCGCTTTGCATTTCCGAGAACCGTCTATATTTCCCACGAGTTGCGATTTTGTCTGAATCTCGATCTTCTCCAATGCTGAGAATCTTCTCCAATCCGAGCGGAAAATTTGATTGTTAAAAAATGGCGCAAAATGGCACAATATTTTGTCCATCCATTGGAACCAGACTCTATGCAGAGAGTTGGTGTTGCCTAAGCAGTCTCCTTGGCTATTAGGCACAATCCTGGACGAGTCGCCACTCCGAGGCAGGACACCAGAAAGCTGGTACTCATTTTTGCCGACCACAGAAGGATGACAGGCTGAGACAACCCCACCTGGTATTAATTCAATAGCAAAGCGGGATTTGAACTCAGGACCCAACGATCCCAAGCCCACCACCCGAGCCATTAAGCCAACAGCAGGCATAATATTTTGTCCAAGTCCTGCTAAACTAGAGTTTTTTGGAAGTGGCAACCAGGTGATGCGTGTCCAACACAGTGCTCAAGTCTATAATTCATTTGAAATAAAATAAAAGTTTTAAATACTGTAGAGAAAAAAAAAAACTTTTTTTGGAGGAACTTTACCATCATTTATTCACACCACTTTATTTCACCTGTTAAATAAATTCGTGCCTTTTGTTTCTGTCCTTTATGACATCCCCCAAAAACAGGAAGCTTCCTGTCTGGAATGATTTTTAATTTTGTTTGACTGCCAGGTAAGCAGGCGAGTAAAAATATTACCTTACTCCCAAGTGTGCATGCACACAGAGAACGAGATTCCATACAATTTGCCAAGTTCAGAGCCAAAGTACAGTAACTCTATTTCTAAACTGGAGGTTTGTGTTCCAATTCATGTTCTACCATGTTCAAAATACAACATTGAATTGAAGCTAGATAGTTCCTCGATTACAGACCGACATCTATGGACAGACAGAGTGAACCAGTCGCTTAACCCCATTTTGCATTCCACAAAGGGGGAAACAACAATCTTGTGACAGTTGGGCTTGAAAAGCGGCCCTCCGGAATGCTGAGAAATCATCCAGCATAGGCTGGCAGGATGTTCAAGAGGTACGTACATTCATATCGATGCTGTCCAAGTGTCTAGCCTGAGTTTCAATCCCGACTCAGCTATAAACCATCATCCTAGTGTTTCGTAGGCAGGGTGATTCATCAATGTATGTGCCATCCCCTCGGATGGACGTCAAATGGACATCCCATCTGGGGTATTAGTTGGTGGGTGTTGAAAAAAATCCCACAGTGTCCGTGAAGAGTAGCCGAGCTATCGCCGGCACCATGGAACAAATTACAAATTCCTTCCCTAACCTATAGGGGGCATTGCATCCACAGCACAGCTGCACTCCCATAAATGATACAAATCGGCAGCTACAGGCTCCACACAAAATGAACGAATGATCCAGCAAAGAGAAAAATTGACAAAATTTTTTACTTTTGACTGGACCTAACGGAATAAAAGTGATTGCAAAGAAATCGTGATACCGTTAACATTTATTGAAAGATATTGTTAATTATACCGATGAAGTTTGGTGACTATGTGTGATGCAGTAAGAAGGTAGAAATGGAATCAGACAAGGACAGATAGACAGATAGTCCTGAAATTCATAGAGCTCTTCTGTTATCCTTTGAAAGTATGTATAGCACAACATCATCCTTTACCAACTTTAGGAAATGCATCTTTACAATTGCGCTGATTGTAACGGCTTTTTCAAACACAGCAGCCAAGTTGAGAGCTGTATTTCTCTGTGCAATTTCAGTTGGCTTGAGTTCTGTGACAAACACATTTTCCATCTCACCGGCAGCTGCAACAAAACGTTGTGCATTTGTTACAAGACAATGTCTTATCAACACTAAAGACACCACACATAGCGCTTAACTGATCCTCAGATTCCATTGACTGGACCCTTCGCGCGGGAGTTCAACTCAATTTAGACACTGCTTCCTTTGTGCTTGCAATTCCAGATGCAACGAGAGGGGGAGCACTTGGTAGAGTGCAAAACCTCCGCCGCCAATACTGCTAGGTCACTCAAGTGGACCTGATATCCTATTCATTCAATTTGACGTCAACAGTGCTCACAGAGTTATAGTTTGCAACTTTCCCTTTTACTTTTACATACTCAATTCATTCGTCATAACTAGATTCCTTGAGACAGAAATTGATTTTACGTGGGTATATCCACCTGAAGTTCCAAATTCAGCCGCAATTATAATTTTGGCATGTTTTTTTTTGTTGGAAATCACTTATAACATGTAGAAATGCAGAAAAAAAAATCTAAATTTTGTTGAAAAAAAGTTGCAAAAATTTTTTTTCTCTTACAGTTTTTTTTTTGGGGGGGTGGAAATCACTTAAAACATGTAGAAACGAAAAAAAAAATTCAAATATTTTTTCAAAATGGCCGCCATATTGGATTTTGGACGAGTCCAAAATCTAATGGCATGATCCTTGGACCATACCTAATCCCCCCACCAAGTTTCGTCGAAATCCGTCGAGGAGTTTTTCCATAATACTGTTCACAAACAAACAAACAAACAAACAGAAAGGGGTGAAAACAGTAACCTCCGATCTTCGATGGCGGAGGTTAATAAATCTGTTCTTAAATTGAAAAGCAGGTCCAAATGACCACACATAGAGGAACTCGACACTATTGGGCAGTGTTTCAAGAACCTTGTCCATGTAGGCAAGAATCGAGTTGATCCTTGGAGTGCGTCAGATCATCGGAAACAATGAAACGTAAGTGATGAGATACAGAATGCCACAGTGAATAGTCTGACCTGTCTCTGGTTCCAGTGGGCACTCTGGCTTTCATCTTGTGATACGAAATGTAATTTTTGGAGATATCAATCTGTAGCAGCGCAATCTTCCCATCATGCAACTTTAAAGCTGCATTTTCAAGCTGCACATCATAAGCAACTGCTTGCTCTCACTTCACTTAACAATGCTCCAGGAATTCAAGAAGGATTGTGCGCATGGAGTTAACAAATTCTCTGACCGCTCCATCTTCCACAATTATTTTTGTGGACTTCATCATTTTGTGGACTTCAATTCATCATCCTGACATTTTCATCTGCTATTCAGATGAACCAGGTACACAGAGTATCCAAGGAGCCTTCAAAGTCGTAAGCCTTTATGAACCCAGCTGCATCCTGACATTCAACATACTCATTCAGCCAGTATTTTCTATATGGTTGTTTGCATTGGAAGGAAGCAGGAAGATCGTGTGCAGATGTCGGAAAGTTTAGATGAGCTTGTGGAGAGCATTGATAGCGTTTTCATCATACCTAAAGAGACATACAGTACATCGTGGGTCAGTGTCCTGCTAAACAGAATGTGCTTCTGGTGAAGTTCAGCAAATTTTGATTTCTCCCCTTTTATTTCTGGATGTTCCGACAAAACATAGCACGAGTTTCTTTTCATGGAAGAGGTCAGATACCTTGCCTGATATTTTCTTTTTACCTTCTTTTTCCCAAATGGTTCCAACATCTTCGCAACATCAGGCCTGGCGAATGATGTCAGCTGTCTTGTAAAACTATTTAACTTTCTTCACAGTTTCTGAGCTGAGATTTAGAAGGCTGTCAGTCTTCTGAGACTCAATACATGCTGATGCTCCCCCGTATGTTAAATATAAAGGGGGCAGCAAGGTTTGCAGTGGGTATTGAGGAAGGAATTCAGGCTTTCTTAGAGCAGTGGAGAGTGGGGAAGCTATTAATGAAGGAATGGATGATGTAATTGTGATGAGTAAGGCCAGGCAGGAAAATAGAATTTCAGAAAGGGAATAGTTAAATATATTCTATACCAATGCCATAAGTTTAAATAATAAGATGAAAGAGCTTGAAGCCACAGTGGATAGCGAGGAGTACGATATAGTTGAAGTGAGTGAGACATGATTTAAGGAGGAGAGTAACTGGAGGACAGGATTAGAAGGCTACAAGGTGTATCAGTATGATTGGAAGGAGAGAATAGGAGGAGTAGTTAGCAATCTGGGTAAAGGACAGCATTCTATGAAGAGAAAGAGGTGACATTGAGGAAGGAATAAATGTTGAGGATTCTGTATGGGTAGAGATTAGAGATTGTAAAAACAGTAGATACTGGAAGGATGCTTTTATAGGGTTCTGGGTGTGAAGGAAGAGGAGGAAGGAGGAGTACATGAAGAATTCAAAAGGGCATGGGGTAAGGGAAGGGTGTTGATTATGGGGGATTTTAACTTGCCAGGGATAGATTGGATCCAGGAACAGGGAAAGGGAAGAGCAGATGAGGATTTCCTAGTTTTAGTCCAGGATTGCTTTTTAACCCAGTTTGTAGAGAAGCCCACAACATGTAGAGTGCAGTGTTAGACCTTTTAAGTAATGATCCCAATATGGTGGAGGAGGTGGAGGTAGGGGAGCATTTTGGAGCAAGTGACCATAACATTGTGTGTTCAAAGAATCTGTTAAGGGTTAGAGTTCAGGATAGTAGGTTAAGGCTATTAGATTTCAGGAAGGCAAACCTCGAGGGTATGAGGATACAGTTTGATGATGTAGATTGGGAGACGCCAACAATAGGACAATCTTCATCAGAGAAATGGGAAACATTCAAGGAGCAAATGTGTAGAGTGCAGAGTAAGTACATTACAATGAGAAGTAAAACCAGAAGTAGAAAGAGACCAGGGTGGTTGAGTGGTGAGATAAGGAACGCTATTAAGGAGAAGCAGAAAGCATTTATTAGGTTTAAAATAACATTGGAGTAAACAGAGGCAGGTTAAGAAAATAACTCAGCAAGTCAAAAGAGAGTATGAGAAGGACATGGCTAAGGATATTAAACATAATAGCAAGGCTTTCTTTAAGTATATCAGGGGAAAAGAACAGGTTAGGACCAGTGTGGGTCCATTGAGGAATAGCACCCGAAGAGTGGTTAGTGATGAAAGTGAGATGCACCTGGGGCCAGACAATGTGTACCCGAGAGTATTGAGGGAAGTGGCTGAGCAGGTATGCTAGATGTTAACGGATATTTTCAAGAGTTCCCTGGAGTCAGGACAGGTACCGGAGGATTGGCAAGGAGCAAATGTAACACCATTATTTAAGAAAGGATCCAGAGAAGAATTGGGGAACGATAGACCTGTTTGTTTGACTTCAGTTGTAGGAAAGATGTTGGAACCATTTAAATAATTACAAACTAATTAAAGGTAGTCAGCATGGGTTTACCAAAGGTAGTTAATACAATGTCTAATAAATCATTTAGAGTTCCATGAAGCAGTGTCTGATTGGGTGGATGAGGGAAAGGCAGTGGACATAGTATATGAAGACTTTAATAAGACATTTGATAAGGTACCACATCGGAGGTTGTTAGCCAAAGTGAGGGCTTGTGGAGTGGCTGGGCAGGTAGCTAATTGGATTGTAAACTGGCTTCGTGGTAGGAAGTAAAGAGTGGGAGGCAGTCTTGCTGGGAAGATGAAAGTAGTGGGGTACCTCAGGGATTCGTACTCGGACTATTACTATTCATTATTTACATCAACGATTTGGATAATGGGGTAAAGAGTAAGCTTTCCAAATTTGCAGATGACACAAAGCTTGGAGGTGAGGTGGATAGCAGAAGGGGTGGTGATCAGATTCAGGAACGTATTGATACTTGCATAGATTGGGCTAAAGATTGGCAGATGTAATTTAACCTGAACAAGTATAAGCTGTTGGGGATGGGAAAGAGCAATGAAAATAGAGATTACAGGATACAAGGGGTAATTTTGGAGCATGTCACCCAGGAGAAGGATCTGGGGGTGGGAATAGATATGGGAGGTAAGCAGTCAGCACAGTGCCAGGCAGCTACAGGTAAAGCAAGTAAGGTCTATGTTGTATTCGGAGGGGGATTATTTCTAAAACAAAAGAGGTGGTGTTAACATTGCACAATAATTTAGTGAGGCCACATTTAGAAAAGTGTGTGCAGTTCTGGTCACCACAGTTCTGGAAGGACATAGATGCCATAGAGAGGATTCAGCGCAGGGCTACGAGATCGATTTCAGGCCGAGCTAGACTCAGCTATGAGGAGCGGCTGAAGGAGACAGGGCTTTATACACTAGAAAGGAGGCGGTTACGAGGAGATACGATAAAGATGTTTAAGATAATGAAAGGTACAGATAAAATAAGTGCAGATGAATTATTCATCAGAGTGGACAGTGATTGAACCAGGGGACATAGGCCGAGAGTAAAGAGGAGAGTTAAGATGGTAGTAAGGCAGGGGACTTTTACTCAGAGAGTAGTTAATGCATGGAATGGCCTCCCTGGAGAAAGTCGATAAGTTTAAATTAGAATCAGATATGTACCTGGAAGTTATGGAGATAGAGGGGTACAGGAACGTTGACAGGACTTTTTGGTAGTTTGAGCATTGATGGGTGATTGTCTGCATGTGTACAGAGTGCTGTTGATAGGGGTCTCATCAAGGGGTGTTGCGTGGTTGATGTACGTTTTAAACCAATCCCATACCCCCTCCCCTGAAGGGAAGAAGGAAAAAAAAAATACAAAACTACAAAAACTTAAAGTAAATTGCATTTTCTTCCTTCGATCTTTTGTAGATAAATTAGTATGGTGTTCGCGCAGGCATGATGGGCTGAATGGCCTCCCCCGTGTCAGTTTTCCTTGTACGTTTCCTGTGACACAGATGTAGATGCTATTCCTCTCCTTAGCCGCCAGTACATAGCAACTTGCCTTCTCGTGACTTCTTTCCTTTCCCTCTCATGTGGCTTCCTCACTAGCTCTGGCAAATAACTCAATCGTTGCCTGTGCTTCTCATGATTTTTCTTCATGGCCACCGCTTCTTTCTTCTTGCATTCCTCATATTGACCAGATGCTTTCAGCTTCTCCACAAATAGTTTTTGTTTTTCCTTCTTTGATAGTGGAATTATTGATCTATGGGCAAAACAAAAGGAGAATTAGGCATTGTGAGAGTAAGATATTTCTGACTTGTGTTAATGAACATGAAAACTATTTGTCATTACGGTTCCCAGCGATGAAAAATATTTCCGACAGATAATGTGATCCGTTGAAACTAATTATCCTAAATGTCGTAATTTCCCTTTTAATATTTATAATCCGAAATCTAGTATTCTTTCCGATATGTTCCAAATAAAAGTAAACACTTCAAGTATGATGCTACTTATGCATAGTGGGACTTAAGGGAGGGTGTTTTACATCTACAGAATATTAGTGGTCCATGTAGCAATGAGCTGAGAGAAATACCAACATTGTGGGAATATGCTAAAGCTATAAATTATAGTTTACCTTCTCTTATCTCATTATTTTTGTGGATGTACAAGTAGAAGACAACAGATAAACGCAAGATAACTTTACGTTACTTTACTTTACTTTACTTTACTTTACGTAACCCCATATTCTCACTGACCCAAATTGTTGCCACGAGATGAGAGTTGCTGAACCGATGGTAGCACCAACTTCATCACATGGTATACAGAAGCATGTGTCCGAGGGTGTTTGCAGCTGCATTGTGGGTAAACTGCGGAATCTTATTCTTAACGTTGCTCCATTATTTTAGGACTTGTCTCATGTCAACTTCTCTGCATTGGCATTTATAGCATATTGATTAGTGACGTTCTAATCAGTCAGCTTCTGTATTACACATATTGCCAATGTTCAGGATTCTAATTTCCATTTTTGAACTCAGCATGTGACAGAGGAGGAAATTAACAGCTCCTCCTATTATAAACAAATGATTGATCTTCTGACAAAAATAAATAAATGTTTTGGTTTGTAACATCACATGGGTCAGAGATGAAGCCTGGTGTTGCCTTCATGGTAAGGGTGGTGGGCTTGGGATCTGGTGATCCTGAGTTCAAATCTCACTCGGCTGTTGAATCAATACCAGGTGGGGTTAACTCTGCCTGTCATCCTTTCGAGGTCAGCAAAATGAGTGCCAGCTTGCTGGTATCCTGTGTCGGAGTAACGACCCGCCCAGGATTGTGTCCAATAGCCAAGGAGACTGCTTAGGCAGCACAAACGCTCTGCACAGAGTGTGGTCCCAATGGATGGATGGTCAGAGATTGGTCAAAATTATATACTGTAGCTCTGTGACATAGTTGCATTAAAATCTCAAGTTTTGTCAATTGCAGCAAAAGGATATGTTGATGCAATGAATCAAATTGATTCGATCGACTTGATAATTCTGGGGCCCTGTTCTTTCTCTGGTTTTCACCAATGATCTCTCCGACTCTCTGAAAAATCCTCTATCACTTTGCTGATGACTCCACCCACTGCCGTACCATCTGTCATCCCTCAGACCGGCAAGCAGCAGCTTCTTCGCTCACTGCAGATCAGGACAAAATCACAAACTGGTCCAACACGTGGAACATGTCTCAATCCGGACAACTCTCACACTCTCTCTATGTCTCTCCGAAAGGACTGCTTAGAACCCCCCCCCCCCATCCACTTTCTCAACAATCCTCTGGAAGAAGTCCTTTCTTTCAAACTTCTGGGTCTCACGATCTGCCATGATCTTTCCCGGGAAAGCCACATTTCCAACCTCGCCTCCAAAGCCAGTCGCCGACTGGGAATCTTCCGTCATGCAAAGTCCTCCCTCAGCCCACCTGAGCTCCTGACCACTTACAAAGCTTTCGTCCGCAGCCTGATGGAGTACTGCTCTCCCCAATGGGCTGGTGCTCCTGCCTCCCACCTTTCTCAGCTTCACGCTGTGGAAACTAAGGCATTTCGGATCATTGGCATCTCCCGTGATGATGCAGAGTCATTGGGCCTCTCACTCTCTCACGGCAGGCATGTCGGTGGTCTTTCTCTCTTCTACAGTCTCCTCTCCAGTCTTGCCCCCCCCCCCCCGTTCTCTCTGCGATTTGTCCCCACCACATTTCCGCAGGACGCTCAACGTCCGCCAACAACCCCCCTTCTGGTAAAACTACCAAAATCACGAATCACTGCTCACCTTCACTCTTTCATTCCTCTTTTTCCTGCCTTTGGAATAAACTCCCTTACTTGATTCAAGCCCATTCTTTCCTCCAGGCCTTCAAAACAGCTGTTCACCACCACCGCTTATCATCCCCCATCCAAATCCTTGATATTTTCTACCCCCGTTAATCCACGCCAAGCCCACCTCTTTCAAATTCCGTCTTCCTTCCTGAAAGTCCCTGTAATGTCCATCTTTTACTCCCCATGTTTTCCACCCCATCCCTCTCCCTTCCACAGATCTCCTAATGTCTGTTCCCCACTGTTTTGTCCTTCCCACTCCCACCCCTCTTGTCTCATGCCCCCCTTGCTGTGCGTTGTGTGTTAGCTCTCATACGAGCCTCGACAAGGTATACAAAAAAATAAAAATAAAAGATAAAGTCTTTGTCGTTGTATCATTAACTAATGTTATACGACGTTATATTTCATAATTTTGCGTTAAAACATTAACAGTACAAAATTTTCTTTTTTGTTCACAATTTCCTGAAATGTGACAAAACCTAGACTTTCATTTCAGATGCTTTGATACATATGTAATCTTACAAGATTATTGTCTGCTAATAAATCACATTTTCAATTTTTAGTGTCATATCCACTCATCATGGAAGTGTCCAAGGACATACCAGTGATATTTTTCTACCCCCATTAACCCTTGCTAATTGTACCCTCATCTTGCAGGTTACTGTGCTCCCTTCCATTTCACCTTCTGGCACCTCGATCTTACAATGACGCAAATACGAGATAATACTTTGGTACAATGAAAAATGTCCTGCCATTCACAAGACAATATTAAGGAAAACTTTGGCTTTGCAACACAACCTTTGCATGAAAAAATTCCAAGAGCTTCAAGTTTCATTCGCATCATGTTAAACCAAGTCAAAGATCGAGTCACAAACTAAATTGGTGTTGAACTACGAGTGTGCTTCCTTTTGCTTTCCTCGACGTTTCAGACCCATATAATAGTAGAGTTTTTTTTTAAATAATTAGGAGATATCAAACAAGGACACAAATGATAAAATGTACAAATCAACACAGTATGTGAGATTCAAACCTGAGATCAGAGCATAAGGACATTGAAGCAAATTAATAAACAGGACAAAGCTAATTACCCAGTCCCATTTGGTCACTTGAGAGGCCGAGATTGTTCCACCCTCATCGGTGAGGGAAAAGAAGAGCAGTCTTAGGCATCGCTTTTGATTCAAGGATTTTTTTTTTATCCAATCACAACATTGTTTTTTGTCCGATCACTGTCATTCCAAATACCGCTTCTGGAGCTACCAGTTGATGAAATATGAAGGGACACCACTTCCTTAGTATCCGTGAATTCAGTAAATCCTAACCACCAACCACAAAAACAACCAAATAATGCTAACCCTTAATATTTCACCTGGAAGATAAAGCAGGATTTATAATTGGAACAGACTCAGTGACGCAATGGTTAGAGTATCTACTCTGAGTCTGGGAGGGTCGGTGGTTCAAACGCCGGCCGAGTCACACCAGTCTTCAAAATGGTATGTGCTACTAACTTGCTTGACGCTGAAAAAAATTTTCAAAAAAAATTAAAAAAGGATTGAGCATGAACGAACAACCATATGTTGGTAATAATAGTGTGGGCTATGATGAGCCAAATGGCCTCCTCCTGCATCCTTGTAAGTGCAGGATCTCATATTAATTATTATGATCTATATATTAATACTGAAGGACCAAATTTGTGCTCCTCCTAGCGGTCGCGTCACATTTTTCTCGGTCCTGTGACCTGGACTGAAAGAAACTTCGTACCTGTAAGAGTGAATCACACAAAGTGGCAATAGTCAACTTTCAACTCTAAAGCAGAATAAACACTTTTCATTAAGACGGGGGCGAGGAGTGAAGAGGCGGGGCGGGGGGAAAGGTAAGCAAATTGAAAGCGGGAGACGGGGGGGGAAATGGGGCTGGGGTGAATTAGGCGGAGTTGAGTGTGAGGGGGTGGGAAGGGGGCGGGGGCCCGGGGGCAATTGGGGCGGGGAATGAAGAAGGGGGAGTGAAGAGGTGGGGGCGGGGCCGGGATAATTACATTTTTGGGCGGGGGTAAGCAAATTGAAGGCGGGGGGGATGGGGCAGGGGCGGGGGATGAGTAGGCTGGGGCAAGCACGCCCTGTCCAGTCCATGTCCCTCGAGTGTGGGTGAGCTGGTGAGGGTGGTTGAATGAACAGAATCCGTCTGTGACGGGGTTTCCGCTAGTTTTTATTATTACGACTAACACTGGATGGTCAAAGATCAGATAAAAAAAATATGCACAAGTTCACTCTCCATTTAAGAGTCTCTGCAAGGTAGTAAGTCAAATGAACTTATGGAAACTTTGTCATGTGTAAAGGTTAGTAAACATGTTTCCTCCCAGCAAAGTACAGCAGAGCATACAAGTCATCAAGAAACAAATTATTTTAGAGATATTTCGCATCTTGAATCTTCAGGGTTTGAATTGTATCATATTTATCCCAACAGATTAAAATCAAAGTGTTTGCAGTCAGCTGGGACTGGGGTTTTCAAACTGGGGTCCAGGGACCTCCGGGGGTCCTCGGCAAGATGAAAGAACAAAAAACAAAATTCCAATTTATATTTTTTAACCCATTTATTTTTCATTCATTAGCCAATACCTGTTTGCGCTGATAGGCCAAAAGCTCGGCCCAACCGGGAGCCACCTAGAGGCCATTTTTCAGTAAAAAAATATCAATACAGGTGAAATGCAGTAACCAACTAGAGGGGGGAGCACTCGGTAGAGTGCAAAACCTCCGCCGCCAATACTGCTAGGTCACTCAAGTGAACCTGATATCCTATTCATTCAATTTGACGTCAACAGTGCTCACAGAGTTATAGTTTGCGACTTTCCCTTTTACATACTCAATTCATTCGTACTCCACATACTCAATTCATTCTCTAAAAAATTGTTAGAGAAAAAAAAGACAAAATTTTCTAAGTTTTTTTTTTCTCTAACAATTTTTTTTTGGGGGGGGGGAGGGGGGGTTGGAAATCACTTAAAACATGTAGAAATGCAAAAACAAAAATTCAAATATTTTTTCAAAATGGCCACCATAGCAGCCATATTGGATTTTGGACCAAGTCCAAAATCTAATGGCATGATCCTTGGACCATACCTAATCCTCCCACCAAGTTTCGTCGAGGAGTTTTTCCGTAATACTGTTCACAAACAAACAAACAAACAAACAGACGGGTGAAAATAGTAACCTCCGTCCATCTTTGATGGCGGAGGTTAACCAGAAGGGCGCTCGTTGGACCACATACCTCCGCCAAGTAATGCCTGATCCACGAGAACATATTGGGCCCAATACATTTTTGAGATATCATGCTATACAGTACTATATAGTTTTTGGCCCTATCTCTCAATTGTGAAGAATCACTTAAAATTAAATAATTATCGTATCCGGATCCATATTCGGGTCTTCACGAAAATCGAATCAATTCGTCCTTGCGGCAGACTCAACCTGTCCACCAAGTTTTGTCCGAATCCGTGCACAACTTTTTGAGATATCGTGCTATATATTAGTTTCGCCCTATCTCTCAATGGTGAAGAATCACTTAAAAAATTTTTTTTATCAGATCTGGATCTTCCCAAAATCAAATCAGTTAGTCTTCATCACACACCCATGTCCACACAAAAAAAAATTCACAAACAAAAAGAAAGGGGTGAAAACATAACCTCCTTCACCTTCGGTGGTGGAGGTAACAACCAAACTAAAAGTGAATCAATCATGGCATTATATTTGCTTCACCGAACTCTCATGAAACTGTAATAGCGGTGAAAACAGCGATGTATATTAATTTGTAGATCATTTATTTTCCTCTCAAAAAAAGTACATTTATTAAATTTAACCACACACATATTACAGAAAAACAAAATAATCTGGATATTGTCCATGTCATTTCGCAGCGATCTTTTTTTTAATACACCGCCTATTTTTATGTCAGCACATCTTGAGGTGCACATCTCCATCTGAAGTCGAAGGAGCAGCTCATTGAAACGTCAAATGAAGGAGGTTTGAAAATCAAGTTCTCTGCTTTTCCACCGTCAGAGTTCTGGATCGATACGAGAAATGGTTATCCTGCCCTGGCTGAAAAGGTCCTGAAATGCCTTTCACCATTCGCCACAACAAACTTGTATGAAGCAAGATTTTCCACATTCAAAAGTACTACACTACTGGTATTTCTTTCACTTGGGTGTCCTCGATATGAGAAAGTTTGAAAACCCCTGGTCTTGACCGCACCTCGTCCACAGAAGACATTAAAATCACAAGAATGTAATAACATGTTTCTCAGCACATTAGCAAATTAATTGTGTTTAAATATGAAAATACTTGGTATCAAACTTGTACAGGAATTGGCCGGATGCGTCAAACCTAAGGGAACCGAGGAGGCAGGGCCGGATTTAGGCATGGGCAAGCTGGGCAGTTGCCCAGGGGCCTCCACAACCAGGGGGCCTCCACATATTTCATGAAAAAAAAATTGTAAGGAAAAATGTATTTGTGAGTGCCTGAATGGTAGTTGGTAGTTTGTGGAACAGATACAAGATATTCATCTATAACAGATATTGTTGTGGGGCTGGGTCTCGGCAACGAGCATGACCGCGAGAGAGAGCAGTAGAGTCGGCTCCACCGAACACACCGGAATTTAGGTCGTGACCCTCGGATAAGTCCGACAGGCACGGGTCCCTTACAGGACCATGAATCGCCAATAACTTGACCGCGTGGGGTAGGGTTAATTGCCAAACTTCAATATACCTAAGTATGCACGCGGCAAAGCTTCCAGGAAATTCACACCCTCGACAGACCTCGAGCGGGACGAGCCGTTACCGTGCCCGAACCGTGTGTAACCCGAGCGGATGGTTACCGAGGCCCGTCGGTCCAAATGAACAATTTACTCCTTCACTATTTCTCAACATGCACTGTGCTAAACCAATAAAAAAATGACAGGGAACGAGCTGGGACATTCAACAAGAGGGGAATTTATTTACAATAATCGGGGGACGAGGGAAGCACGTAAGGGCAGAGCTATCCGAATTAAGAAGGGAATCAAATGTACAAGCAATTCCTTAAGGCTTAAACAATTCGACTTAGAGACAGGGCTCACAGACACACACACACACACACAAATACCCCAGAAAGAGATGGACCTCGAGGTCTTTACTGCCCCTTCAGCTCGGGAGGGAAGACGAGCTGAGGGAAGAGAACGTGGCTGGCTACCTGGCCGCGTTCGCGCGGCGGACGACGGCACCTTGCCGGAGCACCAGGCGCCAAAGAATGGACCAGGGCAACCAAACCCAGAGGAGGCGAGACTAGGTGATCTCTTGTGATGAGATGGTCAACCGCTTGTAATGTGCCAGACGAGACACCTCGGATGCAGTCAGCCACAGACCGAGACAGAAGAGCGCTCGAGCAGACGGGACACAATAATCAATCAATTCCGTAGTTTTCTCGGGGTGCGTCCGCTCCCCCGTCGCCTGCTCCCATTTGGTGGATGGCGTGTCGCGGCTCCGCCTTCTTGAGAAGGACCGCCCGGCTTTGGCCTGCGCGTCGCCCAATGGGCGTAAAATGATGCATACCCTTATTTGGCACGAAACCAGAACGAAGTGCTCCGTGCCCATATTTGGGCCAAGCCAGAGCGAAATGCTTCGTGACCATATTTGGTACGAAATCCACACCGCCTGGGGAATGGAATTCCACCCACGCACATGCTGGCGAGTGAGCGAAGAGCGCAGACAATGCCACGAGCAGCGCGTTGTTGTTGGGGTAAAAATCCTATCTCTAAAATAACTTCGCAGCGCACGTACACTTAATTCCCATTAGACAAAGGGGAAAGGGAGCTATCTATCCACATTTACTTAACTAAATAACTGAGCTACGGGGACCTGAATGTTGAGTGCTCATGGCTGCCAGATTCGTAACAATACAAGATATTCATCTTATCTCATCCTTTATTTTATATAGTTCAGATTCTTTGTTCTTAAAAAATATACTTAATGGATGACTGTAAATACGCCTCATCACCTTCTTAGTATTCTAAGGTAGGGTGAGCCTCCACT
>NC_140966.1:57176063-57196063 GCF_056783735.1 Eptatretus burgeri
ACGTGCAGATAGTTACGTTGAGTTTCATGTGACATCATCCTTTGATGAATTTGTGAGCCTGCTGGATTTCATAAACGTATTGCATTCGCATGTTGGCTCTGCTGTAACTGCAACCACAGATCTCATTCCATTTCAATGTATATATATATATATATATATATATATATATATATATATATATATATATATATATATATATATATATATATATATATATATACATATATTCAAGTTAGTGGTGGTATGGGAGAAACCTCAAATCAGTATAATGACAAAGCAAGAATAAAATTAGTTTGCCCGACTGTATTGAAAATTGACTTTGTCAATATTTGATCTGGATTGAATATTTTTGTCTACCTAACGATGCCAGATTATACATCCAAAAGTTCTCGATTTCAATCAACATTTAGCCCTTTATGTTACGCCCGGTCAGCGCTTCCTGAGCATTTTGCAGAAGTTTGAAAAATAGACTGAAACATTAAATATCTAAATTTGTCCTCCATTTCTGCACAGTGCACAGTGAACAATTGCAGTGAATAAATATCACAATGATTCACTGTATTTATTTTACCATAGGAGTACACTATTTATTTTAACGGAAAATTTATTGCTCATGGAAAAATCTTATGGTGATATATTATTTCTGTGAAGACCACAGGCCATATTATGGGGCATCATTGGCGTAATGTAGAACATGACTGCATCTGCGATGATGTGCGTATGGAACCTGCGAGATCGCTATTATATTGTTGCGGATTCTTCGCGCCCGCCGGCGTGCGACGGCCACGTAACTCGAATCGCGGCACGTCACCCACCGGACGGACAATCCAGTCGTGACCCTCTCGGACTAACGCCGGGAACCAGTCACGGGTGGACCTTTCGGTCTCACCGCGATCGAGCCAATCAGCCCCCGCGTGGGATAGGGTTGCTCGCCAAATTCGAACTACCTAAGTACCCACGCGGAGGGTAGACCGGGCGATCGCACCTCGCCGCAGGTCGACTTCGGACACGGGCCACTTAAGCGACCCGTTCCGACTATCAGAATAACCGAGCGGTGTTATCGTCGACCTCGACGGTTCGATTAATTATCGGGCGTATTCAGCCCACTACCAACCCTTTACGTGAAGCAAGATGGGGATTCAATGGAGGAAAAGACGAAGCGAAGCGGGAGAACAGTTCAACAATAAAGCACATTTATTCTCGGCACACGGGAAGCACACAAATACAATTCCACCAAATGCACACAAAAAAGAAAACACAATTCCATTTACACAAAAAAGCAAACATAAAAGTGAAAACACAGTGCAGAGCTAATACCGACTACCGAGCACACGGCAACACTTATACAATTCTACTTCACAGACGGCGCCGACAACACATACCCAAAACCAAGGAAAAGAAATACCCTCAAGAATGAGGTAGGCCTGGGGCCGAGACCTGGTCGGGCCTACCCGTCTGGTGATGAGACGCGGAGCGGCGATGGCCCCGCACCCCGCGGGCCTCGTGGACAGTGCCTGGCAGGGGGTGGGAACGGGGCCCCCTTGGTCGCACCTATCTCAGCGCGGGGGAAACAGGAGGGGGTTGCTGATGCTCGGGGGTATAGAGGATCTTTATTATGTGCGCGACGAGCGTCTCCACCTCGGCCAGGTCGCGCTGCCGGCCTCCCAGGGTGCAGCTCCCTGCACGACGCGAGCACCCCCTCGTCCGCCCTCGCCGCCTCTCCACAGCTCGTCCCCTCCGTTCCGACTTCAACGCACACGACGAGCAGCTCCACCGCCCGCGAAGTCTTGACTCTCTGTTCCGACTCCTTCGCCTCGTTCCGACCTTTACTACTGCTTTGACTCCTTTGCGACTCCCTTCTTCCTCGTTCCGCCCTTTACGCCTCCTTTGACTGGCGAGCACCGCCCTTTATCCCCCCGTAACTTCGCCTTTTACCCCCTCCCTTTGACCTTTCAACTCGCTCCCCATTGGCCGAGAAAAGTGGGCGTGAAGGCTTTTTGATCCACAAATTTGCATATATCGATCGCCCTGGGGGCAGGGCCAGTCGCCCTCGCTCACCGATTGGACGGCAAAAAGTGGGCGTGTGTCGTTTTGGATCCGTTTTTGAAGCAGAAAATCCGTGATTTTGTACACGCTGTTCAACGTGCGCCCTACACGAGTCCAGCATCGGTGCCCATGAGTGGCGCGAGATGACGGTGATGCGATGGTGGCGAGTTGTGACGGTAAAGGTCATGGCGGTTGTGGTGAAGCGGCGTTGTGGTTGGTGGTTGTTGTTGTGGTTGTGATGGTGGCGATTGGTCCAAAATAAAGATAGTAAAGAAAACGGCTATCCTGAAGAGTCGCAGCACGTATAAATGACATGTATTCCCACTAGACAACGGGTTTTGGGCCTAACTACACATGCACTTACCGAGATACCTCACCTAAGGGACCTGAATGGTGGTTTGCGAATCTGGTAACCACAACACTACCCCCTTCCCTTTTTACAGACTCGTCCCGAGTCGTCAAATTTTCGTGTGCCATCATGTGTAGTTTTCCCCTAGTACATTTTACCTACGGATCCCTGAGTGCGACATTCATGGTATTCGTGTCCCCAAAATAAATAACCTGAGGACTGCGTAACTACCTAAACAAACTCACTCACACGGACGACTTAAATAAAATTGCCGGCGCTAAGACAAACATGCCGGGGGCGCACTCATATTTACAGTACATCTTAACCTTAACTTACAAATTTTACACTAAACCATGGCCCAGGATCATTGAACTCTGCAAAAGAAAAGCAGTTAGCAGGGAGCCAGGCTGCCCACATGCAGTCTCTGACTCAAACAATGCAGGTGACAGGGAACGTGGCTGGCTGCTCACACGCAGTCCAAGGCCTTCCCTTTTGAACTGAACTCAGTGAACCACAACGGTGCATGGGCTGCACAACGCAGTCTCCGTGCCAGCTCAAGTGGCACACGCAATGAGCACAACGAATGGATGCATGAACACAAACACGGTGCACGGGCCGCCACTGCAGGCCCGTGTTGTAGCTGCCAACAGGGCAGTTCTCGCAGCTTGCAAACTGTTGCCTTGATCCTGGCGCACATGGAAATGAACAGGGGGGGCAAAGCAAAAATTGAACGGGGGCTGGTGAACAGGGGCAGTGGGCATGGCATGGCAAAGGTGGCAGGCAAACACAGCCCGCAGAAGAAGGCCGCTGCAGGCAAACACAGCCGGCAGATGAACTGGCCGGCACAGGCCTTGAAGTACCACAGCTGCAGATGAAGTGGCCGGCACAGGCCTTGAAGCAAAACACGGCCAGCCGATGGCACAGGCCTTGCAGCAAAACAACAGCTGCCGATGAAGTTGGCCGGCCTCTGCCTCGCAGCAACGCAGCCAGCAGATGAAGCTGGCCAGCCTTTGCCGTTCAGTGGAGGTTGGTGGAGGGAGTGCGGTGGTGCTGGCCACTTGGAAGGCGGGCTCGGACCTACCTACCTGTCTCCCTCCCAACCTATCGCCTTTGCCTGTCACTGTACATACCCACTCCCTTAATTTGTCAAACCCCAATTTAGCCCCAACTTACCTTTTTGTTGTTTTTATTTTTACTCCCCCACTATAAATCGTCCCTAACCCCCTTTATCGTCCTTGTTCGGCTCACCTATCCTGTCACCTAACCTACTCCCAACCCCTACGTTCCCTTCCCGGAGGGGAACAAGGAGAGCTAACGTCCTGTGTCGAGGCCCAACGAAGCCTCAGAATGGCCTCCCAGAGTTCGGCGATCTTAACACCAAGTGGGTCCAGCGGCCCACAATGACAGCGAGGGGATGGATGGTGCGGAGGGTACATCTCCTAATCTACCCTAACCATTTAACTGTTAAACTACCCCGGGGCTTTCAACAAGCGCCTCTCGCTTAAACTATTGGTTCTAACAACCCAGATTCCCGTCGCCTGTGTTGGTGTCCTCACAATTTCGGGCCTCGCCCCCCAAATTTTCTCTCCGTGCCCTCACACGGTCTCCTGGCTGGGACACGTGGCTCCCTTTGGCAGGCACGACCCTCTGCCGAATCTCCCGCTATGGCACTCCCGGGCACTACACTGCCTCCGAGCCTACCAGCTCCCTAACACCGGGGAGTGCCCCCCATGGCACCTCCCCTGAAACGCACACGTGGCAGGCCGGCCTCCCGGGCCCCTTTCCGAGGGTCACCCGTGCCCACAACACTGCCCACGCGGCTAATGGCGCCCGGGCCCCGGCAGCAAGCAGGCGCACCCGTGCCCACTACTCTATCCCGGCCCCCCATGGGCCCATGGCCTACCGCGGCCGACTAGCCTGGTGCCCGGGGTACCCACTCAGCGATACTCACCTTTCGCAGCCACGCTCCCAAGCCCGTCAACAGGGCTCCTGCACCCCTCCAAATGGGTCTCGAGCCTACTTTCCCACCAACAGCAAAACGACCTCCATTTTTCAATTTAACTAACCCAGCTAACTCACTCTACACTGACCCCGGGGGTCCCTTGGGCGGGAGTCACTCCTCCCCCCAATCACTCATCGCACCATGCATTCCCCATTCACTCCACTCACACAGACCCGCTGGCCTCACTCACTCAACATGTACACGTACTCACCTCACAACCCACAACTCTTCAACCCACTCACCGCTGAACTCTGCCATCCTTCTATCTACATCCCCTAACTAACTCGTGCTCCCACGTCGTCCCTTAAACTATAGCACGTTCCTTTTAACTCTACGTAGCTAAACTACGTCCCCACTACACATCCAAAGTCTGTCCATGTCCCCAAATAAATCATTTTATTTCCCATTTTCCCATCCTAAATCTGGCTACAATCCCTCTAACTAATCCATTCCACGGACTCCATGAGGACTTACCCCTGCCCCATGAAGTCGGTCTAGCTAAGCTAACCCTTCCCCCTAACTAGTTTTCATCCTGTGCCCAGGTAAGGGGGGTCTTTCACCCTTTTCCCAGGAATCCTTTGCACCCGAAAGTGAGGCTTGCTGTCTTCTTTTTTTTTTTTCATGCGCAGCACCTGCGCGGCAACTCAGAGCTCGCGCACTTTGCACCTGGCCGTGACGTCATGCAGCTGCACGTGTTCCTCGTCCCTCCTTGGACGGTACCATCCGGCAGAGATACTCCTCCTGCCGGATTCCAACCACACGTGCAGCCATGACGTCACCGTGCGCAAAAAAAAAAAAAACACAAGCCCCACGTCTTGAGGGGTTCCCCACGCGAACACGTGTGCTTTGCCCGTTGGAGCTGAACACACACGATCGCGTGGAGAACCCGTCCGGTCCAAATCCATTTACCTGCCTAAACTTTGTCCGTCCGCGGGATCGGCAAATCCACCGCGTGCGTTTCCGGACCGGGACTTCACTCTCGCAAGCGAGCACGTGGTGGTCTCGTGCGTTGCACAGCACGAACCGCGTGCTCACTGCTGGGTGAACCCGGCACGGTCCTCGAAACAACTACAGCCGCTACTCGGCTTTCTCTCTTCTCATGTCGCCGTCGTCGTCTCCATTCAACCCACGCACACCTGCGTGTTACGACGCACACAGTCCACTCCATCACATTCACACGGGGAGACGCGGCTGCGTGCTCCCGCATGCCAACCGACATCTCCCTCTCATACCGCTCTCTCACACACACGGTCTCCCTGGCACACAGCGACCTTGCACACGGCCGTTCACTCACGCGTGCCTCACTACTCACACAAACCATACTACTCACACGTGGTGCTCCATTCACTCGCGCGGGGGCACTCACCCGCGGTGCCTCACCCACGCACGCGAGGGCACTCAACCGCTGTGCCTCATCCACACACCGTGCCTCACTCATACACGCGGGGGCACTCACCCGCGGTACCTCACTCATACACACGGCGACACTCACACACGCGGTATCTTCCACACAACGTCCCTCACTCATACACGCGGGGGCACTCACCCGCGGTTCCTCACTCATACTGGCCGTTTCACTCACACACACGGCCTCTTCCACACACGGTTCCTCATCCACACACGGTGCCTCATCCAAACACGGCGTGCTGGGAAGCACGCACTCCAGCACCATCGCCACCACACCACTCACACACGGGGTCGCTTCCACACACGGGGACGCACTCACGCCTTGCACCACACACACAGGGACAACTACACTGGGGATTCGTATCCCCACAAGGGTCTCCGGGGCCTCTATACCCCCCAAGCTCTCCGTGCACCCGTCCACAGCACTCGTCCCCTCAACCTCGCAAAGCACGACCGAACTCACCTGGTCGTGACTCGCCTCAAGGGGGCATACTCCCTCCCCTCGTTCCTGGAGGAGGCCATCCCGCTGCTCGCACCGGGTCCCTACACGCTCCGCGAGCTCAACCCCATTGTCCTCCACTACCTCCGTGTGTGCGTGCGCGTCACTTACCCCGTCTTCATCGTGTAGTCTTCCCTCTATCGTTCCCATCTCCCGTGTCTCTGCCAACTCTTCACCCTTTACCTCCCTTGTCTCAACTATTATTTCTGTTGTCGTCACCTCGTGTCTCGTCTCACACGTTTTGGTCTCCCCATTTAATTTTTCCCTTTCGGTCATCGTCACGACCCTCGCCCAACACGTTCCACGAATTATTTTTTCACCCGCCTCCACCGCGGGCCTGTCAGCCGTTGCACCCCCACCCAGCTCGTTTGATCCCACACGTGGAGTCGCCATTTTTATCTCCCCGGTCACGGCCTTCATGCCCGCCTGCAGGCTTCGGCCCATGTTCTGCGTCTCACCCCGCAGCTTTTTCATTTCTTCCTTCATGTTTGCTTCCATTCCGTTCATTTTTGTATCCATCTTTTCGTTTATTTGTTGTGTATTCGCATCCATCGTCGTTTTCACTTCATTTGTATTTGTATCCATCTTTTCATCCATTTTTTGTGTATTCGCATCCATCTTTTCATCCATTTTTTGTGTATTCGCATCCATCTTTTCGATCATTTTCGCATTCATCTTTTCGTTCATTGCCGCCAGCATGGTGAATAGCTGGGCCATGTTGGATGCACTCAGCTGAGCCGTTTCGGCAAGGGTTGGGGAAGGGTCTTGGTGGAGAGGGGGGGGGAAGGTGTCATACACCGCGGCCGCTGCCGCACCCACCTCGGGCCCTGGGTTCAGTTGGGCGAGTCCGTGTTCCTGCACAATCAACATTTCCTGCTCGGGGATTCCATCCTGGACCATGGATTCTACACATTCTACATCCATTTCTAATACCCCCGGCTCCCGCTCGCCTTGAGACGCCATCTTGCTTCTCGTGAAGGGTTAATTTGTTCGCTCGTAATTTGGAGGGAATCGTGGGTCGCTTCTCTCACCCCTGGACCGATTCCCGTGAATTCAGCCGGAGACAGGAGAGCCCGTTTTCCTGTTCTCCGATACCAGTGCCGCGAGGAGGGCGATGAATTTGTATCGCACGACCTGACACCAGTGTTGCGGATTCTTCGCGCCCGCCGGCGTGCGACGGCCACGTAACTCGAATCGCGGCACGTCGCCCACCGGACGGACAATCCAGTCGTGACCCTCTCGGACTAACGCCGGGAACCAGTCACGGGTGGACCTTTCGGTCTCACCGCGATCGAGCCAATCAGCCCCCGCGTGGGATAGGGTTGCTCGCCAAATTCGAACTACCTAAGTACCCACGCGGAGGGTAGACCGGGCGATCGCACCTCGCCGCAGGTCGACTTCGGACACGGGCCACTTAAGCGACCCGTTCCGACTATCAGAATAACCGAGCGGTGTTATCGTCGACCTCGACGGTTCGATTAATTATCGGGCGTATTCAGCCCACTACCAACCCTTTACGTGAAGCAAGATGGGGATTCAATGGAGGAAAGACGAAGCGAAGCGGGAGAACAGTTCAACAATAAAGCACATTTATTCTCGGCACACGGGAAGCACACAAATACAATTCCACCAAATGCACACAAAAAAGAAAACACAATTCCATTTACTCAAAAAAGCAAACATAAAAGTGAAAACACAGTGCAGAGCTAATACCGACTACCGAGCACACGGCAACACTTATACAATTCTACTTCACAGACGGCGCCGACAACACATACCCAAAACCAAGGAAAAGAAATACCCTCAAGAATGAGGTAGGCCTGGGGCCGAGACCTGGTCGGGCCTACCCGTCTGGTGATGAGACGCGGAGCGGCGATGGCCCCGCAACCCGCGGGCCTCGTGGACAGTGCCTGGCAGGGGGGTGGGAACGGGGCCCCCTTGGTCGCACTATCTCAGCGCGGGGGGAAACAGGAGGGGGTTGCTGATGCTCGGGGTATAGAGGATCTTTATTATGTGCGCGACGAGCGTCTCCACCTCGGCCAGGTCGCGCTGCCGGCCTCCCAGGGGTGCAGCTCCCTGCACGACGCGAGCACCCCCTCGTCCGCCCTCGCCGCCTCTCCACAGCTCGTCCCCTCCGTTCCGACTTCAACGCACACGACGAGCAGCTCCACCGCCCGCGAAGTCTTGACTCTCTGTTCCGACTCCTTCGCCTCGTTCCGACCTTTACTACTGCTTTGACTCCTTTGCGACTCCCTTCTTCCTCGTTCCGACTTTTACGACTCCTTTGACTGACGAACACCGTCCTTTTATCCCCCCCGTAACTTCGCCTTTTACCCCCTCCCTTTGACCTTTCAACTCGCTCCCCATTGGCCCGAGAAAAAGTGGGCGTGAAGGCTTTTTGATCCACAAATTTGCATATATCGATCGCCCTGGGGGCGGGGCCAATTCGCCCCTCGCTCACCGATTGGACGGCAAAAAGTGGGCGTGTGTCGTTTTGGATCCGTTTTTGAAGCAGAAAATCCGTGATTTTGTACACGCTGTTCAACGTGCGCCCTACACGAGTCCAGCATCGGTGCCCATGAGTGGCGCGAGATGACGGTGATGCGATGGTGGCGAGTTGTGACGGTAAAGGTCATGGCGGTTGTGGTGAAGCGGCGTTGTGGTTGGTGGTTGTTGTTGTGGTTGTGATGGTGGCGATTGGTCCAAAATAAAGATAGTAAAAGAAAAACGGCTATCCTGAAGAGTCGCAGCACGTATAAATGACATGTATTCCCACTAGACAACGGGTTTGGGCCTAACTACACATGCACTTACCGAGATACCTCACCTAAGGGACCTGAATGGTGGTTTGCGAATCTGGTAACCACAACAATATTTTCCACGCCAGATGAGAGCTGAATAGTTTAATTGTCATTATTATGTGGACAAATGAGTTTGACATATAATCAAAGACGCTGGTTGAAATTAAAACACTATTGTCGGTGCATTTGTCTGGATGAATCAGGAGCCACATTGGCAACTTTTTTGTGGCCCATCACTGTCACGTAGTCTATTATGCATGCATAGCTGCTCTTGTATGAGAGATGTCCAAAAGGTTCAAAGGACGAAATACAACACTGCAAGAGCCACATTATATATATATATATATATATATATATATATATATATATATATATATATATATATATATATATATATATATATATATATTCAATCATGTGAATAATTACCTCTGCCAACAAATGTGAAGGAAGTTATGTTTTCACCCCTTTCTGTGTGTTTGTTTGTATTGTTTGTTTGTATGCGGGATATCTCAAAAAAGTTGTGGACGGATCTGAATTAAATTTTGTGGACAAGTTGGGTGTGTGCCAAGGAAGATTTGATTCGATGTTGATGAAGATCCGAATCCGGATCTGAAAATGAGAATTTTTTTTTTTAAGTGATTCTTCGGCATTGAGAGATCGGGCCAAAAACTATGTAGGACTGAAAAACATGATATTTTACCCTCGCCGAAAGATTCAGAGCCAAGTGGTATTTGAACTGAGGACCTTAGGATCCCAAGCCCACCAGCCCAGCCATTAAGTGAGCCGACAACAGGCTATAATACCAATATATGCATTATTATCAGGTATGGGAGCATGTGTCGGAACAGCGCGTTGCTGCATCCACTTTCCGCCGGTACTCCAGGGGCCTCCGTCTGGCCATCTCCCAGGCAGATGCCAGGCCCATCTCCATCTCCTTGAGATGCCGGTCAACCTGCTGCAACCACGAGGCACGTGGTCCGCCCATTGGCCTCCTCCACTCACGAGACTCCCTCGCTGAATCTAGTGAGCAGGATCAGCGTCAGGAAAACGAGCCACATGTCCATACAGCCGCAACTGACGCTCACGGACCATGCAGGTAACAAATCTCATGCGAGTCTCTCTCAGCAACCGCTTGTTGGACACAAAATCTGACCAGCGATAGCCAAGGATTCTCCGAAGAGAACTGGTACCAAAGGAATTAAGTCTCCGTCTCAGATCCTTGGTCAGAGTCTAAGTCTCGCATCCATAGAGCAAGACTGGAAGCACCAAGGACCTGAAGACTTGGACTTTCGTCCTCCCGCACAGTTACCAGCAGCGCCACACCCCATGATCCAGTGAATCCATGACTCCCCAGGCCCGACCCAGACGTCTATTGACCTCATGCTCACAGTCAGTAGAAACATGAATATCACTGCCAAGGTAAGTGAATCTCTCCATGACCCAACATCCTCACTAGAAACAGGTACAGACAGGACAGCAGCATCCAAGATGTCATTGAAATCCCCCAAGACTAGAAGTGTATCTTGTCTGGGACACTGATCAACCACAGACTCGAGCGTGGCGTAGAATGCATCCTTCACGGTGAGATCGCTCACCTCAGTCAGAGCATAGACAGAGACCAGGGAAATGACACCTAAGGAGTGACGAATCCTTAGTCTCATAATACGCTCGTTGACCGGTGTTACCTCAATTATCATTGGAGTCAGCTTATTGGACACAGCTGCAGCAACTCCTTGGGGATGGTAACCATAAGAGTGACCAGACCAATAGCATGTGTAACCACCCGCCATGATTTCACCGCAATCCGGTCTCCGAACCTCACAGAGTACTCCAATACTGATGTCCAAACACTTGAGCTCAGATGATAACAGAGACAGGTGATCATCCTCTCTTAGGGATAGGACATTCCAGGCACCCACCCGAAGGGACCGCCTCAGGTTAACCCAAGGAGACCGCCGTCTGGTGGACGACACCTCAGCACCACTCCAACACACTCTCCCGCAATCTGACCCGGGAATGTTTCCCCGTGGTTTCCCTCCTATCATCAAAAATTGGGGGTCCCGAAGGCTATGCCCCAATCCCGTCATCCGGTGAGCTGCCCTGCGAAGGGAAGCTGCACAGGAGGTACTCCCACGGAGTGAGTTTTCAGATTTTTTTTTTGTTGCGTTTTTGTGTTTTGCGGAATGAAGGGTTTAAGGTGGCTGGAGTGCAAATCCTGCCACCAACCTCCTAATACAAAGTAACCCAACAGCAGGAGGACGTGCATTATAATGTGCGTTATTATAATGTGCAAGAAAAGGCAATAAGCAAAAGTGTATATATTTTTTAACTCATCAATCAGTTTCACTTCCATGTTTAAGTTTTGATCCAAATTGCATGCCATTCCGTACTATGGTGGGAAAGTACCTGGAGATGAAACAGACAGTTGATGGATGACGAGTGTGAGCAGAAATGCCAAACTTGAAGACAGATTCATGCCCACACTGGTTGGAGGACAAAAGGTAACCTTTATGAATGTTTTTATTTTATTTTATCTTCAGCTGCACAGCCATGCTCCCTTCAAGAGCCGACCTCTTTATAGTTCCGCCACCGAAGGTGAAGGAGGTTTTGTTTTCACCCCTTTCTGTCTGTTTGTTAATTGCGGGATTCCTTCGGATTTCGGAAATTATGTTGGTCGGTTGTGTGTGTGTCATTCTGTGTGTCTGTCTGTTTGTTACTTACGAAATCTAAAGGTTTCGTTAGTATATTGATGACTTCCGTTTCTGTTTGTTTGTTTGTTTGTGTGTTTGTTTGTTTGTGTGTTTGTTTGTTTGTGTGTTTGTTTGTTTGTTTGTAGGCATGATAACTCGAGAATGGAAGAAGCTACCAATGTCAAATTGCACCACGTGATTCAGGAGGGTGATGGCTAGCGCTGATTAGATTTTGGTCAAAATCGGTCAAAAGTCACAGTGAGGTCAAACAATTCCATAAATTCACTTGGAGAAATGGAGTATTTTTGCTTCGCTCGACGTTAAGAGTTCGTTTTAACTTCGATTTTAATTTTGTCTTTGGTTTCTGCGATCGCTTTGGACGCTTAAAACTCGGTTGTCGAAATTCTGGTAGAAATCGGATGTTTTGGAGACGTTTTAACATTGTATAAAAAATATTTCACTTGCCGCGTCACGGCTCGTCATGTGATGCAGTGCGCTCGAGCAGACGCGTCGTTGAGTCACGTAAAAGTTTTCCGTGTGCGCGCTGATGGTGTTTTCAATAAAGATGGTGTTTAAAAGTTTTTTTTTTTATCCCAATAAAGGTTATCGTCGCATGCCTGACTCGCTGAGCCGTCGGATTATGTAAAGATTGTTGGTGGATGGCCGAATATTACGGTTTTGTGACTTTGATAAAATAATATAAAATAATTGCGTGGAGAAATGGAGATTTTTGCTTCGGTCGACGTTACGATTTTTGATGGTTTGGTACAGAATCATCGTAGAAACTTCTGGTTTGCGTCGCTACCTTCTCTAGAGACAGCTTTTATTAGACAAGGTCAGAGGTCAAGTTGACGATTTCGTAAGTACCAGTCTATGACTGCTTGTTTGTTTGTTTACCCTGTAGCAGCCACACCGTTTCACCGATCATGACCAAACTGGGTACAGACGTCGGCCATGGTCTTAGACACTTGTCGTTTTTGGTGAATCTAGGTCAAAGGTCAAGGTCAAGGTCACCGAAAAACCGAAATTCTTATTTTCACAATAACGTCCGCTAAAATGGTCATATCGACTTCAAACTAAATCCAAAATGTGTATCTTCCAATTCTGCATCCAACCATATGTCTCATTGGGGTGTCACACCAACACCCTTCCTAGCGGTCGGGGGTCGAATGTCAGGGGGGTCGGGTCAAAACTTTCAAATTGTGATAAAAACGCCATTTCAAGTCCGATTGACTTCCAAGTTATGATCATGACCAAACCAAGTGTTATAACTCATTAAACAGTAGCACTATCGACTTACAAGACCCAAATTGATTTCCAGGTTTTTGTTTTTTTCAGAGATCATGGAGATATCACAAAGTTATTCCGGCAATTCCTTGCTCAATGAGCAATTTCATTTGTTTGTTTATTTGTCTGTCTGTTTGTCTGCACAGAACTTTCGTGTTTTTATCTGCAACTGCTTGTCGGATTGAGACAAAATTTTCACCATTGGTGCGACTACTCATGTAGAATGTTTTAATGATAATGATGATGTCATATGTCACATGGTATGGCAGCCATATTGGAAAATGGAAAAACTTTGGACCTCTGTATCTCTGAAATGGAAAATTGAAACTTGGGACATAGCAAGTACTGCTCATGGGGAATGTGTGATTTTTTTATGATGTCATAGGTGCCCTCATGATGATGTCATAACTGCATATGTAGAACGGCACATCCGATCAGTATGAAAATTTTTGACGGTCACCTTGGGATGAAATGGTCCACAATTTTTTTTTCATGTCATCAGTCACGTCATTCGGCAGCCATATTGTTGTTTTAAATAAAATAAAAAAACCTTCAAAAATCTTCTCTGAAATGGCTGAAAAGATGGAGGAGAAACTTTACACATATGACCGCCTATCCATGAGGAACAAAAGGGTCAAGCAAATTACATTATCGGTCACATGGTTTGGTAGACATATTGGATTCACCCTAAAACTTATAAATATGCACCACTCAAAAGAAGTCCTGGTGAGGGTTTGCAATCTCTGATTGCTCTTTTTCTTGTTCAAAAATGCATTGGACGCGATATGTTCTCGTGGATCAGGCATTGCATGGCGGATGTAAGGGCTCTACCGAGTGCTCTTCTCGTTTACTAAGAAGATATATAAATGTACTTCTCTATTTAAACATGCAGTGCCTCTTTATACTGTTTTTTATTGGCTTGTCTCGGACAGTTGTGAGTAGTGTTGGTTAAACCTTTGTAACAGCCAGTGTAGGCCTATAAAGTTATCGAGCATTATTTTACAACCGCAGTAGTATTGCTTCACACCTTCAGTCGGCAAACACCTGTCACTTGTCAGCCCTGCTAACTTTCTGCTGGAATGTACAGTGTAGGCCTAAGCCTAGACCTGTTATATTTGTCTAAGGCATGCGTTTGTGGTGCTTGCCCTTAATTGTTGGCTTTTTAAGAGGTAACATTTACTTAAGCCCCACATTATGAATTCTGTTTGTTGATGGAAAAAATTTGGGGGGGGGGCGGGGGAGGGGTGGGAGTGTTTGAAACCTTTCAATATTTTTCAAACATTTATGTTTTGATTTTGGAGGATTTTGGTCTGCAAGCAGATGTTAAGATGATATTTTCTAATATTGTATATTGTTTTAACTCTATACCTATGAGTGTACAATTCAGATTTGAATGTAAACCAGGTGTCCAGTAACTGAAAACAACTACCCAAAGATTCTTCTGCATGCCAGGTATTTATTGGACGAGTGTGAAAATGTCCAAGAAGTAACGAGGAACAGCAGTCAAGAAGGTCAGGAATGTTCTGGGGGAGAAAAAAAATCCAGTGTGTCGTGCATGATGATAATGCTGACCCAAATTATTGCCAGGCTCTTGGCATCATCCTGTTACTGATGGTACACTTTGGAGAAAAGAATGCCATTCTTCAAATGTGGATGTAAATTTTGTCCTCGATGGCATCAACATCTTTGGATGAAAATGGTGTATATGTGTATATACTCATGCTATATTGTTGGAGTTGCAAATTGGGGTTCATAAATAGGTGCACGTCTATTATTAAGCTTAGCTCGCTCTGAAACTAAATGTCATCCCGGTGGATTAAAAAATCCCACTCTGATGCCGTTTGTCGGTGGTGGGTGGGGGGTTTGAAAAATCTCGCTCTGACACCAAATGTCGTGGTCTTGATGGATTGAAAAATCCCACTCCGAGGTCATTTGTTGGGTGTGTGTGTGGAGTGGGGGGGGGGGGGTTGCAAAATCCCACTCTGACACCAAATGTCATGGCCACGGAAGTTTGGTTCTATCCCACTTCTGACCCAGTTGTCGTGTTCCGGTCAGGTTAGGAATCAACTCCCCCATACTCTTCTAGCCAAAGAAACTGCATAAAGTAACCAAGAAAGGCTGCCAAGGTAAGCCCTTTGCTGTTTCAAACCCTTCCCAGAGTTCCTCCACAGCTATAAAAACATTCACAAACAGTACACACATGAGAATCCCAATTATACACACCCCCTCAGCTGCAAGACCAGTTTTTATCACTCTGGCGAATCATCAGCGACAGTGCAGACAGAAATGCATACCAACAAGGCTCCCCAAGCACGTACCACATGCAAATGTTGAAAGCAGTCAACATATAAATGATAAAGACAGACCCACCCACATCTCTCATCTGTGAAAGGAGGGAATAATCAATTAAACCCAGGTGGCTAGGATTATATAAATAAATCGATTCCTCCCATGCTCTTCCAGTCGAAGAAGCTGCATAAACTAACCAAGAAAGGCTACCAATGTAAGCCCTTTGCTGTTTCAAACCCTTCTGAGTGTTCCTCCACAGCTGTAAAGGCATTCCTTTAAAAATAGTACACACATATGAATCCCAATGCTACACACCTCCTCAGCTGCCGGACTGGTTTCATAGCTTATTGGCAAATCATCAGCGACTTTCTTTATCATGTGAAAAGGACGAATTGATTTGATTTTAGTGAAGATCCGAATCCAGATCCTGAATTTGTTTTGATTGATAACGTGATTCTTCACCATTGATAGATCAATATAATATGATACATCACGGCATCGTGGCCATAGATAGTCACGTGATTCAGCTCTGAGCTTATACGGGGCTGCATTGGAGTTTGGTAAAAATTATGTGTTGCAATCGTGTCCTGAAGATGAACGAAATTTGATGGAACAGATAAGCATTATCAAGTTTTTGGTAAAAGTAACGAAAGTGGCACGGACATTTTCGACCAGTTGAAGCTGGTGTACAGGGAAGACACGATTTCAAGATCACATGTGTTTGAGTGGGCCAAGAGATTTGTGGAAGAGAGAATGTCCGTGAATGATGACACGTTGTTGGGATGCCCATCAATTGCCGAACATATCAAAAGGGTGAGAATTTTGGTCCAATATGACCGATGTCCGAAACTCCAATGAAAGCAACTAATTTTGCATCAACAGAAGAGATCCAGAGAGCCGTGACCAATGAGCTTTTCAGATAACAACTTCCAAGGGTGCTTTGAAGCATGGCAGCGATGTTGGCAAATGTGTATAGACTCCCAAGGAGATTATTTGAAGGTGACCACAAGACATAATTGGTTCATTTACAATAAAATTTTCTATTGCTTTAACCCCAGAACCTTATTGTGAGACCTCGTATACAAAATGTCATAATCTTCATACAGTTGGAAATGCTTATTACCTCCACCACTGATGGTGGAAGGAGGTTATATTTTCACCCCTGTCTATCTGTTTGTCTGTTTGTTACTTACAAAATCGAAGATTTTTTGAGTGTACTGGTCAGTCGAATTTGTTCTTTTGTCTGTTTGTCAATCAACTCCAGATCACAATTAAACTTTGCCAAGTTGTAGAGGTAGTCTCAACTGAGAAGGAGATTGATTTTGAGGTCAAAGGTCATCTTGAGGTCATTTTTCTAAAAATCGTCATTTTTCATCAGATTGACCTGAAAGTTGAACAGGATTTGCATATTGCGCCGCTGAGTTGGGAAACCAACTATTTTTGAGGTCAAAAGGTCAAAGGTCAACCCGAAGTCAAACTTCAAAAATCATCAATTTCAATCTGAAAAGTAATCAATTTTCATCCAACTGACCTGCTTTGATTAAGATTGTCAATTTTAATCCGAATGAAATGGAAAATTTGATGTATCCATGACAACGTTTGGGGAGGGGGGTGGATTTTGCAAGTATCGTGATCTACACGACATCTTTTTCTTGTTTGTCTGTTTGCGTGCAAGATATCTCAAGAAGTTGCGGATGGATGCAGATAAAATTTGGTGGGCAGGTTGGGTGTGTCACAAGGGGAAAATACAGATCCGGATCTGCATACTATAATTTTTTTTAGTGATTATTCACCATTGAGAGATAGTGCTAAAAATGATACATAGTATGTCTCAAAAGGTTGTGGGCAGATTGGGACAAACTTGGTGGACACATTGGGTGTATAACTTGGATGAATTGATTCAATTTTGGTGAAGATTCGAATCTGGATGCAGATCCGATAATTTTTAATTTATAAAGCGATTCTTCACCATTGAGAGATAGAGCTAAAAACGATATATCACATGATATTTCAAAAAAAATATGAGGCCTGATATGTTCTATTGGATCAGGCATTGTGTGGCAGAGGTACGCGCTCTACCGAATGCCCTTCTAGTTACGTTTGTTGGTTTTAGTCCTATGATTATAAAGCTAGAATCATTAGGAAGAGTATCTATAAAGTGTCATAATTTAGAAATTTCATGAACTTTGGTTCGCGAATGTCTTAAAACAAGAACAGAGGAATTCTTCTTAAGATATTCTTCCATGATTAACACGTGTTCTTCACTTTGCTGAGACATTTTCATCAACGAAGCAACTTGGAAATAAAGAAAAGAATGTCCTCAAAAGTTTTTGCGTTTTCCTATTTAATGATACCACTTTCTTAATCATCGGACTAAAAATAAAATAGTAAGGAAACTTAACCCTTATTTCCTCCTCTTACAATTATACAGCACATGATCACATGAGGCTGGCGCCCTGTAGCATACTCACGTGGGTGTTATCCAGCAATACACTCGTGTTAATGCCTTGAGCTCTTCCAGATGCTGACATGTTGAAATTCGACTTCCTTTGGTCACTCACTTGTCCTGCATATTAGTCACCCCTTCACCAATCACTAGATATCTGGGAACCCGTCCATACTTGGAAGGATTCCATTAAATGATGACCATTTTCTGAGCAGTAATATAATGAGGAATGTTTGAAGGTTCATGCATGGAAACGTCTCCCTGGAAAGGTGGTGAGAAACTGGCAACAGATATAGGAGATTGATTTAAACTAGAATTGCAAAGTTAGCTGAAAGCAGTGAGGATAGAGGGGTATATGAGTAATGGCATGATTGTGTCATCTGGATGGGCCTCATGGCTTCCTGCGCTGACGTTCCTTGCGTGATTCCTTCTGCGAAGGTTCAAATCCAGTCTTCAGCTAAAGTGTAAAACTTTCTCCACTCACATAATTAATCAGAAGGAATTTCAAATAACTTCCAAAAAGACTTTGACGGGATGAATTTGGAAGAAAATAAATAGCTTCACAGAATCAGCTGTTACCTCCAAATGGAAGTGCATTCTGGAACTATTGCAATGATCACTTTCATGTTTCTTTCAGGCAAATGATTGGATTTTTTAAAACTGGTTCAACTTCTGAATGGACTATCATTAAAGGTGGCCATCGGTGGTGCTGAATCATTTCAGATTTTGTTCTTTGCATGACTCACCTGTAATTGTAGAGATCTCACCTGAGAAGGTCGATTCATCTGCGACAAACTGATTGTCAGGCGACGTTGCATATCACACTGATTTTCTTTTCCCCCCAAAAAAGTTGTACTTCTGAATAAGAGTGAAAGTTCATCTTGATATGAATTTACAAGGAAACTTACACTTTAAGAAACAATCTGCTAGTCCTGCTGAGACAAGTGCAATATATATATATCCAATTATCTAACCTATCTTCCCCTATCTTCCCCTATCTTCCCCTATCCCAATCTTCCTATCCCAGAATGGAAATCTTCCCCTATCCCAGAATGACAACACACCGAATGTCTATTGATCCCATGATGATGAGCTGTACCATCCTCCTTGCAGAGCATTGGTGCTGCCCAAGCAGTTTCTTGGCTTTATCATGGGTCGTTTGGCATTGCCTTCCCAGCAGTCAGTGATGGAAAGAATTTGGAATTTTGCCAGGGGGCCTGAGTGGGCCTCCTCTTCGTGAAGGGCACTGTGGGATCTTTAACATTCGCCAACTAATTCTGGCAGACAGGATGCTCAGTTTAACGTCCATCCTAGGGAAGACACACACCTTAATGAATCACCCTGTCTGTGAAACACCGACATTCCAGTTTATAATTGGGTCGGGATTCAAACCTAGGTGAGACAGCTTCGAGAAGAGACGATTGTGCCCACCTCGAGGTCATTCTGTCATCATTATCTACATGCAAAGAGAGGGATGGAAAACCACCCAGTATGGGACTTGCTCGGAAATATATACATTATATATATTTCAGAGTTTGAGACAGAGTTGGACAAAGGGAGGATAGCCAAATACATTATGTTGTTGCGTTGTTGCCCAGTTTACTGAATTACAGACTTTTGTTTTTAATTCCACCAACTACCTTCCTCCCCCGCCTCCTCCCCTCCGGCTCCTCTTCATTGAGCTTGCATATAGTTCAGTATATTCAACCTAAAACACGATGTTGGAGAGAAGAATAGGATCGAAGAATTGGAAGGAAGGATGTGAGACATTCAGAGGGCATTTTCATGGGGGCAGTTTTCATTCTGGTCACATGGATTTGTCATCGGTTCACATCTACTACTTCGATTATGACATGAGCGACTGAAGTTCATTCTTTTTGCAATGACATTCAAACATGCTCGTGGGAAGTCGAAAATAACTCCTGGATTTTCTTGGATTCTGTGGAATCTAAAGTTCTCACCATCATTGCAATCTCCCGCTATGAGGCTCAGCCACAAGGTCTGCTGCACTCATATCATGGAGAGGTCGCTGGCTCTTTGTTTTTACCGACTCTCCTCTGGTCTCTCAACCCCTCCCTAACTCCTCCAGGACGCACACATTCCTCCAGTAAACTCGTCCTGGTTAAACTCCCCAAAACCAGACTCTCCATCCACCTCCACTCTTTGGTTTCTCTTTTCTAC
>NC_140966.1:57201063-57228563 GCF_056783735.1 Eptatretus burgeri
GGTGGTTCACTTGGTGCTCGTTGAATGGTGAGAATTGAGAGTATACCGGACTCCGTGCTTATGCTGGCTAATTGCTGATTTATTTTGTGGTGATTGACTGCACGTGTATTCCTTTTGTGTTTGTAGAGAAGGCTTCAATCAAGTTAAATAAAGCCTTATACTCCGAAGGTTTTCCGCACGCATTCACTACTCTCCTGTTTCCTATTTCCTGTCTTCGTTTCAAAAAATCAGAACAAACAAACAAGAAACTTTATACCTAATTTCACCCCATAACCATTGTCATTTCTTTTACATTTCCTTCTGCTTCTGGTTCGATACTCCCTCAACCCCCTCTTCCCTCCAAACGGAATCTACATTAAATATAAACACTTCAATATAAATATTTTTAAGAATACATTTCATCCCTTGGTTCTTCACACATGCTGCACATGCTCTCCTTCTCCACCACGATACACGTCTCCACTTCTTCTTCAAAGTGATTATTTTTCTGAGGTTTTTGTCTGATCTGTACCTCATCCATAAACCTCCCCCTGTCCTCGTCCCCACTCATACATTACAGCATTTCTCCATGCCCTTAACAAGCATTATAATCCCCCATCCCATGATCTTTATCTCTGTTTTGGGAAGATGGAATCAGGAAAAGCATTCACCCCCACCCCAGCCCCTCAAAACTTCATGTCCCTCATTTCTGCCTCCATCTGCCACCCATCCTCTCAATGCTTCCCCTCACTCCACCCTCGAAATGCTAGGGAGGAGCTGGGGCCTCACCTCTTTTCTCCTCCCTTCCATGTCCTCTTTCACTCTATGGAGCAACGTCTCCACATACTATTTCACTTCCTCCGTCCTCGACTGCTCCTCACTCGCCTTCTCCAACTCTGTGAGCTGTTTGTCCTGCTTTTTGAAGGACACATCTACATTGTCCATCATAACCTCAATCGATCCTTCAACTTTTTCCACCGAGTTTCCAACACCCCACACAGTCAAACCTTCCCCCATACCTTGTGCACCCAAACTTTCCCCCACAGCCTTCACACTCAAACCTTCCTCTGCACCCCATGCACTCAAACAATCCCTCACACGCCACACACTCAAAGTGGACCTCAAACATCCAGGGCTTCCGTTCCAACCTGACAGATCTCTCATTCCAGGCTGCTGCCGATAAACTGGACATCATCTGTTTAACAGAATCCTTCCTCACACAAAACATCCCTGACTCTTTAGTGTCTCTCTCTGGTGATTGTCTCCTTCTATTTGAATAACCTGAACCCCATCCTAGCAGCGGAATTGTGTTGTGTATCAAAAACTCCATTTCTCACTCTCCATGTACTGCTCTTACAACTCGCAAACCCTAGTAGTACCTCTGGCTGCGACTTCCCCTCTACTCACACCTCATGTTTGTCTGTGTGTTGTACCTTCCTCCCAAAAGTGACGACTCCATCTCCATCTACATCTCTTTCTCTCGCTCAGATGACATGGACCAACTTTTAATCACTCATCCCAACTCTCTCTTCCTCATATGTGGTGACTTCAATTGTCACCATGCTAATTGGCTGGGTGTTGGTACCTCTCTCATCAGCCATAGCACGTTTGCAAAGGACTTCGAGGACTGACTCGATCTGTAAATTTTCCCACCCAGATTTCTCCCATTGGAAAATCTTCCCTTCTGGATTTGGTGATGACCAACTTCCCTGCCAATGTATCTTGTTCATCCTCTCTCCCAATTGGCTCATCTGATCATGTGCTTGTGATGGTCAACATCTCTCTGGCCATTTTCAGAGAACAACCTCAGTGGCAGCGAGTCTAGCAGTTCACTCAGGAAAACTGGCAGGGACTGCAAGCAGCCATCACATTTCAGGACTGGTCTCCAAAATCTACTACCCCTGATATTAATTCAGCCTGGGAATTCTTCCACAGAAACCTGTTCTCTCTTAGGCACAGATTCAACCCATCTCGTCTTCAGTTATCTTACCCATCCTCCCACTCTTGGTACTCTGAATCATGTGGTGAGGCAGTTGCTTTAAAACAACTTGCATTCTCCTCCTGGAAGGCAAATCCCACTGAAGGCAACCGAAGATCATTCCATAAAGTCCACAACAAGTGTGGGTCGACTTTCAGTAGAACCAGAAAACATCAACTGTCTATTTTCAAGAATGAGCTTTAAAACTTGTCTCCCTCCTCTAAAACCTGGTGGAACCTTGTCAAGTCTCTCTCTGGTGTATGCTCCCCTTCCATCCCTTCCCTCACTTCAAATAGCACCACAGCCGACTCCGCTCGTGAGAAGGCAAAATTCCTCAATTCTGTGTTTGCTTCAATATCTTGTTTCCCGAACCCCTCCCTCTCTGTACCCATCCTTCCCAATTGTACCCATCTGCTCCTGAATTCTGTGTCTTTTGCGCCTGAGATTGCGAAAAGTTTCTGACAACCTTCAATTCTGACTGTAACTGGACCGGATGGCATCAGCTCACATGTTCTAAAAATCTGCTCGACTGCTCTTACCCTTCCTCCTTCTGCCCTTTTCACCCTGTCAATTAACCCAGATCATCTTCCATCTGCTTGGAAATCAGCCAGCATCACAGCATTACATAAAAGATGCAAAAATGGATCCCCTTAACTACGAACCAGTTAGCTTACTTCCAATCATCAACAAGGTCATGGAATCTATCATCACAGTTAACATAAAATAATTCCTTTTCTCCAAAAACCTCATCCAAGATGATCAATTTGGATTCAGACATGGTCACTTTACCTTGGACATGCTGTTTATACTCTTGCAACAATGGATGGAGGGCTTCAATATCAGAGATGAGATCAGGGCCATCTCTCTGGACACATCTCGAGCTTTTGATGGAGTCTGGCATCCTGCATTGCTCTGCAAACTGTCTTCCAATGGAATCCGAGGCCAACTCCACTCTTGGATTTCTGACTTCCTCACCTCTCGTAGCGAGTGTGTGGCTCTCAAAGAAAACACTTTCTTCTCCTCTCCCTGCAAGGCTGGAGTACCCCAAGGCAGTTTTCTAGGCCCGTTCGCTCTCTCGATGTCTCTCTGTCTCTGTCTCTCTCTGTCTCTCTCTCTCTGTCTCTCTCTCTGTCTCTGTCTCTCGCTCTCGCTCTCTCTGTCTCTGTCTCTGTCTCTGTCTCTCTGTCTCTATCTCTGTCTCTGTCTCTCTGTCTCTATCTCTGTCTCTCTGTCTCTGTCCCTCGCTCTTGCTCTCGCTCTCTCTGTCTCTCTCTGTCTCTGTCTGTCTCTATCTCTGTCTCTGCCTCTGTCTCTGCCTCTGTCTCTCTGTCTCTGTCTCTCTCTCTGCCTCTGTCTCTGTCTCTGCCTCTCTCTCTGTCTCGCTCTCACTCTCGCTCTCTCTCTGTCTCTGTCTCTCTCTGTCTCTCTGTCTCTGTCTCTCTCTCTCTGTGTCTCTCTGTGTCTCTCTCTGTCTCTCTCTCTCTGTCTCTCTCTCTCTCTCTCTCTCTCTCTCTCTCTCTCTCTCTCTCTCTCTCTCTCGCTCTCTCTCTCTGTCTGTCTGTCTCTCTCTCTCTCCTTCCGAAAGGACCATCTCAACACACACTTTCTCTCTCTCTCTCTGTCTCTGTCTCTCTGTCTCTGTGTTTCTCTCTCTCTCTCTCTTTCTCTCTCTGTCTCTCTCTCCTCCGGAAAGGACCATCTCAACACACTCTCTCTCTCTCTCTCTGTCTGTCTGTCTCTCTCTCTGTGTCTTTCTCTGTCTCTGTCTCTCTCTCTCTCTGTCTCTCTCTCTGTCTCTGTCTCTGTCTCTCTCTCTCTCTCTCTCTCTCTCTCTCTCTCTCTCTCTCTCTCTCTCTCTCTCTCTCTCTCTCTCTCTCTCTCTCTCTGTCTCTCTCTGTCTCTCTCTCTCATTCCGAAAGGACCATCTCAACAATCATCTTGAAGGGGTTCAGTCACTAAACCTCTTGGGACTCACTCTCAGTCTCGCCATGATTTCTCTTTGACAAGCCACATTTGATGGTTGGCCTCCAAAGCCGGATGCCAACTGGGCATCCTCCATCGTACAAAGTCCTTCTTTAGCACACCTGAGCTCCTATCCACTTACAAGGCTTTCATCCACAGCTTTATGAAGTACTGCTCTCCCCTCTGGGCTGGCTCCACTGCCTCACATCTTGCTCAGCTTGACGCTGTGGAAACTAAGGTTTTCAAGATCATTGTTTTCTCCAGTGATGAAGCTGAGTCTGTGGGTCTATCGCTTCGCCATCGCCGACAGGTTAGTGGTCTCTCTGTCTTTTTATGCCTCATTTCTGGTCCTGCACTCTCTGTGCTCCTCATGTTCGGTCCCACTTCCCCAAGTATCTGCAGAATGCATGCGTTCCACCAACAAATCCCTCCTCGTGAAACTGCCTCAATGCAGAAGCACTGCTCACCTCCACTCATTTGATCCTCTTTTCTCTTGGCTGTGGTACCACCTTCCACATTCTCTTCAATGTCACTCTTCCCCCCAGGTCTTCAAAACAGCTGTTCACCACAATCTCAGGTCATCCTCCATCCAAAGCCATGATCTTCTATACACCCGTTAAACCACCCACAACCCTCCCAAAATTTGCTTAAATGTATCCATCTTGTCCACGCCTTGCATTCTCCCTTCCCTCTCGTCATTACTTCCCTCCCCTTTGTGTGCAGCCCTTGTTTTTTTTTTGGCTGCTGGTTGCACCATTGGTGAGGGGCGTGGCTATGCTGCTGATGCAGTGCCCCTAGTATCAGTACACTGGTGTTAATTTCGCCGACCTCGGAAGGATGACAGGCTGAGTCAACCACCTGGTGCTAATTCAGTGGCCAATGGATCTCAAGCCATCACCCGAACCACTAAGCCAATGCCAGGCTTCTCGTCGTTACTCGCATCCCTTGTTTGTTCGTCTCAGTCTACCTTCTCCCTCCGTCCTGCTATTGGTTTTTCTCCTTTGTCCTGCTGTTGCCCTTGTTATGTTGTGTTGTGTTCTGTGTCTTAGTTTTCCATGAGCCTCGACAATGTATTAAAAAAAGAAGAAAAAAAAAAGGAAAGAGCAAGTGTGAGTTTGATGATGGATTTTGTTCTGTTGTGACTATGTCCTTTAGGTAATGCTTCGAGATGTCTTGGAGTGGTCCAATTGGTTTTAGAATAGGATTCTCAAATGAACATGGCAAGTTTTCCAGCATTATTTTCCTCGAGCCAACTCCTAACATATCATTAATTTGCCATGACTAGCAAGTGGCCCGTGCTCACATAGGATTCTGAACGGATTGGGAATGAAGGAGGCAAAAATGCAAATGGCGTCTGCTATCATCGAGCCGGCAAGTTGGAGCAAAAACTTGTATCTATTGCCTCATCTGATACAATTTCAATGCTCTAATGTTGGCAAGGTGCTCCAGTTGAAATTGTTTGTTTGATATGCTGTACTGGAGGAATCTTTTTGATGCCATAGGGTCCGTAATAAAAAAATTGGATTTGTGTCAAAACCAGTGATTAATTGCAAATGATTTGTGGCCTAAGGGCACTCATGATAGGACCATCCTGACAAAAGCAATTGGACAGCTTTGTTAAAAACGACACAATTAAACACAGGCTCTGCATTATGGGTAAAATCATACACAAGCAAGTTTGGACAGTTTCTAAGTTTGGGTTCCAGTACCCATATATCCATCCATTGGGACCATACTCTGTACAGAGCGTTGGTGCCGCCTAAGCAGTCTCCTTGGCTATTGGGCACAATCCTGGACAGGTCGCCACTCCGACACAGAATACCATACCAGCATGCTGGCACTCATTTTGCCGACCTCGGAAGGATGACGGGTTGAGTCAACCCCTCCTGGTATTAGTTCAACAGCCAAGTGGTATTTGAACTCAGGACCTTAGGATCCCAAGCCCACCAGCCCAGCCATTAAGTGAGCTGACAACAGGCTATAATACCAATATATGCATTATTATAAAGTACAAGAAAAGGCACAAAGCAAAAGTGTATGTATTTTTAAACTCATCAATCAGTTTCACTTCCATGTCTCAGTTTTGATCCAAATTGCATGCCATTCCGTACTATGGTGGGAAAGTACCTGGAGATGAAACAGACAGTTGATGGATGACGAGTGTGAGCAGAAATGCCAAACTTGAAGACAGATTCATGCCCACACTGGTTGGAGGACAAAAGGTAACTTTTATGAATGTTTTTATTTTATTTTATCTTCAGCTGCACAGCCATGCTCCCTTCAAGAGCCGACCTCTTTACAGCTCCGCCACCGAAGGTGGAGGAGGTTTTGTTTTCACCCCTTTCTGTCTGTTTGTTAATTGCGGGATTCCTTCGGATTTCGGGAATTATGTTGGTCGGTTGTGTGTGTCATTCTGTGTGTCTGTCTGTTTGTTTGTTTGTTTGTTTGTTTGTGTGTTTGTTTACCCTGTAGCAGCCACACCGTTTCAGCGATCATGACCAAACTGGGTACTGAGGTCGACCATGGTCCAACTTAGACACTTGTCGTTTTTGGTGAATCTAGGTCAAAGGTCAAAGTCAAGGTCACCGAAAAACCGAAATTCTTATTTTCACAATAACGTCCGCTAAAATGGTCGTGTCGACTTCAACACAAATCCAAAATGTGTATCTTCCAATTCTGCATCCAACCATATGTCTCATTGGGGTGTCACACCAACACCCTTCTTAGCGGTCGGGGGTCGAATGTCAGGGGGGGTCGGGTCAAAACTTTCAAATTGCGATAAAAACGCCATTTCAAGTCCGATTGACTTCCAAGTTATGATCACGACCAAACTAAGTGCTATAACTCATTAAACAGCAGCACTATCGACTAAAAGGAACCAAATTGACTTGCAGGTTTTTGTTTTTTCAGAGATCATCGAAATATGACAAAGTTATTCCGGCAATTCCTTGCTCAACGAGCAATTTCATTTGTTTGTTTGTTTTGTTTGTGTGCAGAATATCTCAAAAATTTGAAGACGGATACGGATGAAATTTTGTGGACACGTTGGGTGTGTGACAAGGACGAACTGATTCGATTTTGGTGAATATGCCGATGTGGATCCGAGAATTATTTAATTTTTTAATTGATTCTGCACCATTCAGAGATGGGGCCAAAAACGATATAATACTAGTATAACATGATATTTTAAAAATGTAATGGGCCCGATATGTTCTCGTGGATCAGGCATTACGTGGTGGAGGTATGTGCACCACCGAGTGCCCTTCGAGTTTTCTTTGCAATGCTTGACAAAATTGTATAAAGATAGCGGACATCTTGTTGGTGATCAATTCTTGGTTTCCTGATTGCCCTAGAACAGTGAACTGGAAATAAGATGGTGTTGGTTTAACGGTTAAGGTGGCTTAAGATCTTGGAGTCTCGAGTTCGCACCCCTGGCGTGCTGGTTAAACAACTCCAGGTGCGTTGCCTCAGCCTGTCGTCCTTTTGAGATCGGAAAAATGAGTACCAGCTTACTGGTAACAGGGGGCACTGCATCAGCGGCACAGCTGCGATCCAAACAACGATTGATGCAACCAGTGGCCCCAGTCTCATCCGACATAATAATATTATAAGTGAATTGGGATGACCAAGCTGCGTGGAATGGAAACATAAACCACGTGACTGAATTATAGTATAAAATTCAAGAATCATGAGTAATGTTCCTTTGTTAAAAAGAAAGAGTTGATTGTTGATTTGCAACTTTATTTTCCATAAGTTAACTTTGACTTTCGGAAGTTGTGCTTCCATTACCTGACCGCCGATTTTGTTTGGGTCTAGTGGTGCAGGTGAACTAGGTGTCCATGCTGGGATGATGCATTGTTCCTTTTTGGTACAAACACCGCGAGATGTAGATCAGCTGACAGAGTGCAAATGGTAAGAAGATAATTCAATGTTTGTTTCTTCCTTAAATTCTACGAGCACTACTTGCTTAATGCCCCTAATTATTCCCACAGCCTTGCGCTGCATACGAAAGAAAAAAGATATTGATAGATGGCAGTGCAGACAAAAGCCAGACAGTAGAGTGAACACAAGAGCAGTGACCATTTTGTCATTGCCATTATTTGGCTTGACTATCTATTTTCTTCTGTCTTCGCTCTTTTAAGCAGCAAATCTATTTTCCTTAAAAAAAAAGTTATGTTGTCCTAAAATTATTTCACCATTTTTGGCAAACCATCCATATATGAGAGTTAAACAATAAGTCTGTTAGCTCTTGGGTAGTTTCGAAGTAGAAAACAAAAAAAAAACAGCTGCCAGGATTGCTCAGAGGTGGTGCACGGACTGCGTTTGATTCCCGGGCCAACTTCAAATTCTTATCCTGGTGCTTCACAGACAAGACGTTTCATCAATGTGTGTTGTCCTTTGATGGGGTCATGAAACCAGCATCGGCTTGTTGATAAAGGTTTCACGTTACCATTCAAAAAGATTAGTAAAGAAGTTGTGTGCAGGTGCCTTGTTCAAAAATGCAAAATCCTGCCTGATCTACAGGCTGGCACTGTATCAATGGCATTGCAGCACCATTAGAAATCATGCAAACCAGAAACCAGGTGCTCATGATTCATGAATGACGTAGAAAAAGAAAACGAGTGTTGGTTGAATTTTAAAGTTTAAATATCCAAATACATTTCGTTAATATCAGCCACTGGCTTCAACCTATGGATATACTGATCACCGCTTGGAATAACTATTGTGTGTGTGTGTGTGTGTGTGTGAGATATAATTGTGAATGTTTTCTGTTTGCACCTTATGTCTCGACCATCACTCCTTTCTCTTGATTATGTTGCCGTTTTCTTGATCCCCATAGATTTACCTCTCTACTCTCAACTTACACAAGGAATTCTGGTGCATGAGGAGGCCATTTGGCCCATCATGACTGTGCTGCACCATTCCATGGTATCATCAACCATCCACACACAAGCTACATACCATGCACACAACCCAATATCCCCACACCTCTCTTTCTCCAAAGCATCTGCAGGATGAGTCATAAGTCCCAGGACACAGATTTAGCTGCTTATACAAGATATGTTTATACCATCTACCAGGGTGAGCCATCAGTCCCAGGAGTAATAATATATTACAGTAATAAATTTATAGTTGCTGAAATGCCTTTTTTCCAGAAGATGAGGATTTAATTTTGATGGTGCTGTCTTGCGAAAACGCTCCTCTAAGTCTTCTTGTACCTGTTTCATCATCTTGTTTGTGTTTCTCCTCACTTGGTACCTCGCCATAACAACGAGCCTCAATTCCACTGTCAATGGACTGTTGTCTGCCATTTTGGCTTCATGTATTATTTGTTTTATCTGAAAAAAAGAGAAAACAAGTGGAGGTACATTCAAAGTACACCACTCCCGTGCCGAATAAATAAATAACAAAGTTGGGGTGCCTTTGGCACCTGGTAATACCATCATGCAGCACGTGGAGACAGAACTTGGAGTAGAGGGAGTGGTGTGCAATAATTGATTGATTAATTGCATAATAATTGTAAAATAATTAATTTCTTAATCAATTGGCGAAACCACCGCTGTTTCATCCGAATCTGTAACTTTTTGAAAATTAAGTAATTGATCAAAAAAAATAAAAATAATCAACTGATTAATCGATAAATCAAAAATACTCTTTACAACCCAATCACTGGTTTACTGTCATGTCCAAATATCAGCTTCTGAGCTCAAAAGGTGCCTGAGATGTTGCCAGGATGAGAAAGAAAATAAACAAGTAATGAATTAATTGATTATAATTAATTAATTGATTGAATAATAAAAAAATATAAAAAATACAGTTCATACCAAAGCACATCGTCACTTTTGTCTCCAAATTTCAGCTTCTGAGCTCAGAGGATGGCTGAGATATCGCCCGGATGAACAAGAAAGAAAGAAAACAAACAAGAAAGCAAACGGAGTAAAAACTGAGTACTCCCTTTGGCACCCGGCGATGATGACATGCATCACCTGCATATGGAATTGGGAAGGAGTGGCGTACAACAGTATAAATACATGGTATATAAACAAATCTTGTATAAGCAGCTAACACTGCTTTTGATTTATAACTTATTCCCCTATGAATACAACCTAAAACCCTATTAATATAGCTACCTGGCACTGCTGTTTGCCTCCCCCCCCCCCAGCATCTATTACAACCCCCCAGACCCTTGCCTTGCATTTCACACTCCAAGACTCTCCCCATCATCATGTAATCACAATTTTCATTATTCCTTCCCAATACCAGCACCTTACATTTATTGATGTTAAACTACATCTGTTAATCTATTTCCCAATCGATTAAAGTATCGAGACTTTCCTGGATCCGATCATTACCCTCTGCTTCAGTATATACCTTACCTCAAAGCTTTCATACACTCACTTTATTCATATACTTAATTGACTTCACTTTTACACTTACTGTGGTCTCCTGTCTTCATTCGCTCATTTTGACTATCCATACTATAAGAGAGATATATCTGTCTGTCCGTGTGTATTGTATTATGACTTGTAATACAGACGTCCACGAGATGGCGATATGGGATATACAATACACATTAACAGAATTGGGGTCCTCCACGACCCCGAACTCAGGTGACTGATTTTTTTTTTTATCCCAGAAAACCAACACCCGGAGAATAAAACTACCGATTTGAAACACTTCTTTCATTGGTTCAGTTCTTGTAATGTTCCCACTTCCAGGAAAATTAATTTTTACCACATCAAACCTTCCAGTGCACACTGAGCACAACTAACAATTTTCAACTCATTCCATCAGGTGGTTCAGGATAGCCTGGAGGTACACACGCTCACAACGAAGCTGGCGGACTGGCCTCAGTTTGAATCCCGACCCAACCAAAAAAAAAAAACTGTCACACTGGTGTTTCACAGGCTGGGTGATTCATCAATGTGTTCCCATCCCAATGAAACCAAGATAGAAGTTTTTGACCTTAATGCAAAATGTTACATTTGGCGCAAACCCAACACAGCACATCACCCAAAGAACACCATCCCTTCTGTGAAGCATGGTGGAGGCAGCATCCTATTATGGGGAAGTTTCTCATCAGCAGGGACTGGGGCACTTGTCAGGATAGAAGGGAAAATGGATGGAGCAAAATACAGAAAAAAAAATCGAGAGAAAAACCTGCTGCCCTCTGCAAGAAAGCTGAAATTGGGATGGAAGTTCACCTTTCCTCATGACAACAACCTGAAGCACAAAGCCAAAACTCCACTGGAGTAGCTTAGGAACAAAAAGATAAATGTCCTTGAGTGGCCCAGTCAGAGCCCCGACTTAAATCCAATCAAAAATATGCGGCATGACTTGAAGATTGCTGCCCATCAACGCTACCCGCACAATTTGACTGAGCTTGAACAGTTTTGTACAGAAGAATAGGCAAATATTACCCAATCAAGGTGTGCAAAATTGGTGGAGACCTATCCCAACAGACTCACAGCTGTTGTTGCTGTCAAAGGCACTTCCACCAAGTGTTAACTCACGGTGGTGGACACTTGTCCAACCAAGATATTCTAGTTTTGCATTTTTAATGAATTTTCCGAAATTTGTGGAATTTGTTTTTCACGTCGAAGTTGTGGGTTACGATGTGTAAATAAAGGTGGAAAAAGTCTCATTTAATGCAATTTAATTCCAGGCTATAAGGCAACAAAAGGTGAAAATTTTGAAAGGAGTTGTAGACTTTCTTTTGGCACTGGATATATCAATTGCAGTTCCTGGCTGTCATGGTATCGCCATGGATTATGTCTTACAAGGAAAAACCGCATAATCCGCAAAGAACAACCATCCATCTGCCACCCAGACTGACCCTAACCAGCAGAGAGCACTACATCAGCAGCACAGCCATGCCCTCAACCATTGATGCTACCCTACAGCCTTGTGCTGCATATGTCCACTCTGCAAATTTCGATTATGTATATGTACACATATATATATATATATATATATATATATATATATATATATATATATATATATATAATTGGAGGTTATACTGTAAAGGCAGTTTATGGCTGTTATGTTTTCTTTTTTTATTACAAATGATTGAACAAGTTGGAGTTTAGTTTGAACTTTGTATTTACTTTGATTCAAAATAAAATAATAAAAGTAAAATACATTGTAGAAATTAGATATATTTATCATTTGCAGAGTCCACAGTGCGACAAGTGAAACACGTGTAGAGCATCTTTCATTGTCACCCACACTCAGCTCTGGACATTTTTACATGAGAAACGAGTGGTGGAGCCACTCGACAAATCAGAGGCCTCCCGATACAGCTTCCGGGCAAGTTAGGAATCGAGAGGATATGTTTACTGCTGCTTGTCTCAAAAGATTTGTCAACAAGGAAAATCTATCCAGGATCAGCGCACCTGGAGGCATGTTGTGAACACCACCTCACCCTTCTCTAAACCTCTCCTGACCCCATCTCCTCCAATCCCGTAAAGAGTAGGGCTTAAAAGGGAGTTGATTGATTGATTGAAAGAGCCTGCTCATGTTTTTCTTTTAATCCTGGCGCGCCGTCTTTCCGGCATGGGCAGACAGGTGGGGGGACGTGGATGGAGTGGTCGTTGCCATCGCCTCTGGGCTGGATCAGCAATCTCCTTGAGACAGCCCTTTCTTCACCTTTCTTTCTCCTTAAGTTATAGCTGTCTGGTTTATTTTAAAATATATATCTTCTTAAATTGCTTTCTATTCTTTGCCAGCAGCCAGGCATTTCTATATAGTGTGCGTTCAAAGGTTAAAGAGGGGGTGTCAATCGGCTTTAAAAAGGGCTCGCTGTCCAGATTTATTGGAAACTCACTGGAAGTAACCAATGATTTTAAAGTGATATTAATTCACAAGCTAAATCGAATAGAATGCTTTTTTTAATGCTGTTATTTGAGTTAAGCACAACTTTATGAAAGTGAAATTATGTGAAATTATGCAAATAAGCCAGATATAATTGTCATAGCAATTTTTAGTGTCTAAGAGCAAATTGCTGACAAACACACAATGTTCAGTGATCACAAGTGTACTATCATTTATTCTTTCATTATTCCACCTGAAATAAATGTTTTAAGAATGTTTTACCGAAATACAGATTACACCCAATATCTATTTAGATAAGCTTGCTGCGTCGACAACCCGATACTCCTGCAATTATCCCACTACAAAGAGATGTTTTGAGGATAATTTAGGAACTTGTACATAATATATCTTGTGCAAGAAAATGACACGAGTGTACATCAGTACACCTTTACATGAAATCCAAGGACGTTAGTAAATATGGACAAACATCCGGTATACAACTTGTACCTGGGTTTCCCTCCAGCATAAGCCAGGGTTTCAGATGAGACCACTAACAGAGTAATAGGTCAACCATAACTATTCATAGCCCAAAGTCTGTATCAGACAGATAAAACCCTGCCTTATTTTGTATTATGAGTGAAGAACCTGTCCTTATGGACTGGATAATTTTTATTCCCACAGAATTGGTGTATGTATTTTATCCTATCACGGTCTGTAATACCCCCTCCCACCAGGACTGGCACTATGCCGTGCATGTTTACATAGAGAATTGGAGTCATCCACCAATCCTGACCCCCAGGAGTATCAATTCTTTTTTTACTCCATAAAAACTTCCCATGCAACTCCCAAGTACAACCAACAGATCTCAACTCATTCCGTTCAGTGGTTTAGGAGTGCATAGAAGTCAAACAAACAATCACCCCAAATTATAGTATAATAGATGTGCCTCCCGCCGCTTCACTCATTTGCGGAACTGGGGGGGGGGGAGGGTGGGTTCATGGGACTGAAGACCCCTCCTTCGCTCAAGTATGGGAGAAAATTGTCTTACTGGATTAGAACTACTGGCAGAGAGTGCATCGCTGTAGGTGCATCTCATTTGAGACCGTCATTGACACTCTTGCACTCTCACCCCTTCGCCTTGATTTTGTACTTTAATATTTTGTGAACCTCTGCTATTTACTCATTTATCAAGTAACCTTAAAATCAAGTAATTTATCAAGTACCCCCCCCCCCCCACTAAAGAAAACCCTGGTTGCGCCTCTTGCTTCACTTACGGGTTTAATCAAAAGACAGCATGTTGTAAATCACAAACATACTGCATGTCTGTCTATGAGTGTCAACGAGGATGTAAAATGAAGTAAAACACATGAAAAGGATATAGACTTGGCGAAAAAATTTGAATTTTTTTTTTTTTTGCCAAGTATGTTGACCTGTAGCGTTTGTCTGCCTGTTTGTCTGCCTGTTTATTTGTCTGTTTGTCAAATGATTTTTGGCCACAGTTTTCAAGCAATTGTTTTGATTTTTTTGTGTGTCGATGATTGGCCAAGGACGGCAACTTTAAATTTTGGTGAAGATCCGAATCCAGATCTGGATCTGAGAATTTTTCAAGTGATTCTTCACCATTGAGAGATGGGGCCACAAACGATATATCGCACAATATCTCAAAAATTTATCGATGGATTCACACAAAACTTGGTGGACTGGTTCGGAGTGCCACGCGGAAGAATTGATTAAATTTTGGTGAAGATCCGAATCCAGATCTGGATACGAAAATTATTTAATTTTTAACTGATTCTTCAGCATTGAGAGATAGGGCCAAAAAACGACATTGCATGATATCTCAAAAAGTTGAGGATGGTTTCAGATTAAACTCGGTGGACAGGTTGGGTGTGTGACAAGGACCAATTGATTCGATTTTGGTGAAGATCTGAATCTGGATCCAGAATCGAGAATTTTTCAGGTGATTCTTCACCATTGAGAGATGGGGCCAAAAACGATGTATAAGCATGTTATGTCCAAAAGTTGTGGAGGACTTGTGACATAACGAGGTGGAAGAGTTGGTTAGGTGGCAACAACAAACCAATTCGATTTTGGTTAAGTTCTGGAATCAGATCCAACCTTTCAGTCCATTCATCCATTGGGACCGTACTCTGTGCAGAGCGTTGGTGCTGCCAAAGCAGTCTCCTTGGCTATTGGACACAATCCTGGATGGGTCATTACTCCGACACAGGATACCAGCAAGCTGGCACTCATTTTGCCGACCTTGGAAGGATGACAGACAGAGTCAACCTCACCTGGTGTTAATTCAGCAGCCAATGGGGCTCAAACTCAGAACCCTAAGATCCCAAGCCAGCCACCCTAACCGCGAAGCCAACACCAGGCTCAGACCATTTTGATGCTAATCTCTACCTCGATACTCTCCAAAATAGATATTAGGTCTTTCTCCAATTTCCGAATTATGAAGTGGGTAAATTTGCGATTAAGAGTAAAATCTTCTTCTTCTACAGATTCGCAGTGATGTCACACACAGAGGTACACCACCAGATCTGTACTGTCTATGGGTTACATCGCGGTACGATTTAACTCAAATGGCGAATAATTTGTGATTTCCCACAAATATGCCATGTCGATGCATCGTTGGTGCTTGTGTAGTAAGTAATACAAACCAAGATGGTTTCAAGCCACATCAATGGCTGAAAGACCCTTAGTTTGCCAGAAATTGGACGAGGTTTGTCCAAAATGCCCGCATGTGGATCAGACCGAGAAAATGTTCGCTTTCGTGCTCGGAACATTTTACAGAGCAGGTCATGAAACAACAGAGATGGCTAGATCTTGTGGTTATCCGCCACGATTTGGAGAGGATGCCATCCCCACGATTAAGTGGAAGAAAAAGCCATTGCTCGAAACTGTAACACCATGTCTACCCAGCTACCAGCATATGTACACAGACAATTTGAGCGGTGAATCAAACACCTGTTGCCATTGCCGAGAAGTTACCACAAGAGCACCTGAAAATAATTATCAATTATCAACACAAATTTCAAAAAATCAAATTAACCACCATCTATTTATAATGGAGAGAATGTATGTATGTATAATCATCTACTCCGAGAGGATTTGACATCCGACGGTAAAACTTTCAGGGTTCCCCCACTTTGCCATTCCCACATAATCCCCCCATTAACCATCGCTCCCACAATCCCCACCACCATTGCACCCCTCCCCCCACTCCACCCTCTTACCCCCTTCACAATCCTCCATCCACTGTGGAGGGACATCGACACCTCACTGACATTATGGTGGGACACGACATGGACACAAATCATGTCCCGGAAAAGTGTGAAACGGGACGACCCCATAATATACAAAACTCCTGGTTAGTCTGCGATGGTGGGACAAAGCATTTTGCAAACAATTTGCTCACAGTGTCTGACTCTGCCCAGGCGGTGCCCGTCTGTCAGGCGATGATGGGTATTTCTGCTCGAGTCACATATCCCCACCGTCCCTCATTTCTCCTTGAAACACACAGGATCATAAAAACAAATGATATGATATTAGGTTCATATAAAACAGTGTTGTGTTAAATGTGGCTTCGAATGTGAGCAAAGGCTATTTTGCAGAAATAATAGCAGCAGATTTATTCATGGGTCTCGTCCAATCTGCTTCCACTTTTTTTGGCTCCTGTACTGTTTTTGGAAGTTTCTAAAACTTGGTGTGAAGGTGGTGTGGGGGGTTGGAGGACTATGAGAAGAGTTCCTGGCTTTTTATAAAACTAAACAATCAAATAGGTACAAATATATTTAATTCAACAGAGGAAAAAGGTGGTGAGGAGTGAGTTGAGAAGTTAAAATTTAAAAAAAAAAAAAAAGGAAGGAGATTATGGCAGAGAGAAAGGATGGCAGATAAGTGTGGGAGAAGTGGTTTGAGAAAGGAGAGAAGTTGGGAGAAAATATGATATGGTGGGAGAGAAGGATAGGCAAATGATTCGTGGGGTGATGGGGGAGGTCAACAAATCTGCCATCTTTTGCAGAAATATATCATCTCCAATGTTGGGCTGGCAGGATGGCATCAAGGTATGCATACTCAACTCTCAGCCGTCGAACAGGGTTTGAATCTCAGCTGAGCTAGAAAAAAAAAAAACTGCCATTCCGGTGTTTCCCAGGCAGGGTGATTCATCAATGTGTGTGTCATTCGGGCGATGGATGTTAAACAGGCATCCCATCTGCCAGCATTCATTGTTGGACATTAATGATCCCATGGTGTCTTTCGCAAAGAGGAGGTGAGCTATCGTCAGCACCATGACCAAATTACTGCACTAACCGGCAGAGGGCACTTCATCAGCGGCACAACCACATCCTCAGCTAATGATGCTACCTCACAGCTTTGTGCTGCATCTGGACAAAGAAGACAAAATGGTTTTGCAAGAGACAAACTGGTTTTGCCAAGGTGCTAGCTGGACTAAGCTATAAGGGATGGTGCAGAAGGAGACATGACTTTATACATTAGAAAGGGGGTGATGTTGATGATGTTCTTGTTGAAATGTTTAAGATGATGAAGGGTGTAAACAAAATAATTGATATTATCTGAACTGTATATAGATTGGATGACAGAGTGTCGTCATTATGGGCCAAATGACTTCCTTCTGTGTCTAAATTCCTTATATATCCTTTTGCATTGATGCAGATAATATATTACATATTTGTTTTCTCTTTTGTATGCCATGCCGATGCTCATGTGAGAGTCAACACACAGAACGTACGACAAGGGTAGCAGGAGACAAGAAGGGTGGGGGAGGGAAGGAAAAAACAGTGGGGAACACAGACATGAGATCTGTGGAAGGGAGAGGGATAGGGTGGGATACACGGGGTAAACAAGATGGTACTACAGGGACTTTCAGGAAGGAAAGCAGGGAATTTGAAAATTTGAAGGGGGTGGGTTTGCAGTGGATTAGCGGGGGTAGAAAAGATCATGGTTTTGGATGGGAGAAGATAAGAGGTGGTGGTAAACAGCTATTTTTGAAGACCTGGAGGGAAGAGTGGGATTGAAGAGAGTGTGGGAGTTTGTTCAAGAGGAGGGGGAAAAGAGGAATGAAAGAGTGAAAGTGAGCAGTGATTCTTGATTTTGGTAGTTTCACCAGAAAAGAGTTGCTGACAGACCTTGAGCACCCTGTGGAAATATTGGGGGGGGGGAGACATATCGCAGACAGTGCAGGGGAGAGGGGGAGGGTGAGACCGGAGAGGAGATGGGAGAACACACAAAGCCCACCGACCATCGACCCTCATCCAGTAAGAGAGTGAGAGACCCAAAGACTCAGTTTCATCGCGGGAAACACCAATAATCCAAAATGCCTTGGTTTCCACAGCGTGAAGCCGAGAAAGGTGAGAGGCAGGAGCACCAGCCCAGAGGGTAGAGCAGTACTCCATAAGGCTGTGGACAAAAGCTTTGTATGTGGTCAGGAGCTCAGATGGGCCGAGGAAGGACTTTGCATGATGGAGGATTCCCAGTCGGTGACTGGCTTTGGAGGCCAGCTTGAAATGTGGCTTTCTCAGGAAAGATCAGGGCAGATAGTGAGACCTCGAAGCTTGAATGAAAGGACTTCTTCAAGAGGATTGTTGAGAAAGTAGATCGGGGTTTTTTCCAGATGGTCCTTTTGGAGAGACATAGTGAGAGTGTGAGATTTGTCTGGTTTGAAAGACATGTTCCACGTGTTGGACCAGTTTGTGATTTTATCCAGATCTGCAGAGAGTGAAGAGGGTACTGCTTGCCAATCTGAGGGATGATGGATGGTACGACAGAGGGTGGAGTCATCAGCAAAGAGATAAAGAGGATTTTCCAGAGTCGGAGAGATCATGAATGAAAACCAAAAAAAGAATAGGGCCGAGAATATTGCCTTGAGGACCTCCAGCCTGGACAGGAAGAGGTGATGAGAGAATTCCATGAAGGGCCACACATCGGCTGCAACAGGAGAGGAAGTCTGCGAGCCATGAGTGGAGATTGCCTTGGATACCATAGGAAGAGAGTTTGGTGAGCAGGGCAGGGTGTCAGACCATATCGAAAGCAGGCGATATGTCGAGAGAGATGGCTCTGATTTCATGTCTGTCATCGACTACCTCCATCCATTGTTGGGAAAGCAGAAGCATCATATCTAGGGTAGAGTGACCTCGTCTGAATCCAAAAAAATGAGGTGCTGGTCGATTTGCCATGAGGTGAAGGTAGAGAATCATGCTTTTGAGAGAACAGAGGCACCAATGAAAAATTGTGAACATTTCCGTGTCAAATGACCAATCCTGAATAGGTTGTCATTCCATTGCTGGTTGTGGACATTTCTGTTGAGCAGCCATGAGAGTTGAACCTCAGCCATGAGAGATCAATGAGCCATGAGAGATCAGCAATGAGAGATCAATGAGCCATGAGAGATCAACCATGAGAGATCAATGAGCCATGAGAGATCAGCCATGAAAGAGCAATGAGCCATGAGAGATCAGCCATGAGAGATCAATGAGCCATGAGAGATCAATGAGCCATGAGAGATCAACCATGAAAGTTCAATGAGCCATGAGAGATCAACCATGAAAGATCAATGAGCCATGAGAAATCAACCATGAGAGATCAATGAGCCATGAGAGATCAGCCATGAGAGATCAGCCATGAGAGATCAATGAGCCATGAGAGATCAGCCATGAAAGATCAATGAGCCATGAGAGATCAATGAGCCATGAGAGATCAGCCATGAGAGATCAACCATGAGAGATCAATGAGCCATGAGAGATCAACCATGAGTGATCAATGAGCCATGAGAGATCAATGAGCCATGAGAGATCAGCCATGAGAGATCAATGAGCCATGAGAGATCAATGAGCCATGAGAGATCAATGATCCATGAGAGATCAATGATCCATGGAGAGATCAATGATCCATGAGAGATCAATGAGCCATGAGAGATCAATGAGCCATGAGAGATCAATGAGCCATGAGAGATCAGCCATGAGAGTTGAACCTCAGCCAGGAGAGATCAATGAGCCATGAGAGATCAGCCATGAGAGATCAATGAGCCATGAGAGATCAATGAGCCATGAGAGATCAGCCATGAGAGATCAGCCATGAGAGATCAATGAGCCATGAGAGATCAGCCATGAGAGTTGAACCTCAGCCAGGAAAGATCAATGAGCCATGAGAGATCAATGAGCCATGAGAGATCAATGAGCCATCAGAGATCAATGAGCCATGAGAGATCAATGAACCATGAGAGTTGAACCTCAGCCATAAGAGATCAATGAGCCATGAGAGATCAATGAGAGAATGGTGTTGCTTGTAAAAATTCAAAGTAAGTCAGATAAGAGTGACCAGTAAAAGGATGTTTCTATGATCACCTGTCATTGAGCATCTGTATTAAGGAAAAAGGAAAAGCTGCATAATTAGTTACTTGCTATGAAAATCTCAGCATGATTTGTGATGTAAAACAGCCACATCGAGGAAAATGTGTAATAAATATGGTTGTTTTCTGGCTTTATTCTTCTTCTTCTTGCATATGGCAGCTTGGTTGCCAGGAAGCTATCATTTTGTTGGGGCACAACTATCCCACTGATGCTGCGCTCCTCTACCAGTCCACTGCTACTCATTTCACTGACCTCAGAAGGATGACAGGCTGAGTCAACCCCACCTGGTGTTAATTCAGAAGCCAATGAGGCTCAAACTGAGGACCCTAACATCCCAAGCCACCCTAACCACGAAGCCAACACGAGGCTTATGGGCTTTATTGATAACCCATCCTTACTGGCGACTATTTCTCATTCCATAGTTGGAAATCGTACATTGAGAAGCACCGGTGGCATCCCACAATGCACAGTTCTCGGGGGGGGGGGGTCTATGCTCTTATTAGTCGACATAAACGCTCATATTGCCTTGAATACTCTCTGAACAATCACATAAGTAACTCCACTACAATTACCTATTTCCTCAATGACAGGAAGACTGCAGCCCCCTTCACTGTTGACATATCTGGAGAAAAACAAGAAATGGATAATCACCTGAAAGCTGATGGTCAATGTAACCAAGTCACATATCACCACTCTGACCCTGCACAAGGATGGGCAGGCAATCCTCACAGTATTTTTTTTCTGCAATCAGCCTCTGGCAGAGGTTCCAATTGTGGAACTTCTGGGACTCAACATTACCTTGATGCTGTTGTGGGCTGAACATATCCCTATATCGTGGGCTAATCAGAGACTTTGAACACTCCACAGAGCAGTATCCTTTCTCAACCGATAACAGCACATAACAGTTTTCAAAGTTTTAATTTGCATCCATTTGTGGGTAGGTGCAACAAATTCATCCCTTGCACCTCTATCCCCGGAGCCAGAAATGGTGATGTCCAAATCCCTCATGATCATTAGTATCTCCAGGCAAAGGGCTTCCCTCTCACAGCAGACAAATTAGTGACCTTACAGTCCTTTATTGCTATTATTCTGGTCTTGCCCCTCCTGCCCTCTCTGCCCTTCCACTCTTCCCCTTCAGCACCTTAAGGTACATGGTCATCCAGAAATCCATTCCTCACCCCCTCTTCACTCTTCCCAAGTCTAAGCATTTTGCCAACCTCTGCTCCTTTATCCCTCTTTCTCTCTAACCCTGAGCTTTCATTTTAGTTATTGCTAATTCCACTGTCTATGTCCATTTTCCTTATAAATCATTATGCCATAGTCTGTCTGCCTGGTTCTTGCTTGTCTGCCGTCTCCCACCATCGCATTATTGATTTGCCAATCAGAAATTGCCTAAATACATTGTTATAAATCGCATTTCTATGATGTTTGTGTATAAGAAGCGGACTTTCAAACCTAAAACAGAGCCAGCAGACTAATGACCTTACTCTAATGAACCAGAAAGCAAACCTCATTAGGCACTGCTTTGCTTAGATAACCTATTCGGGTCTTGCACCATCGATTTCAGTGGAAATGTCACATGATCTTCACATGCTTGTCATAATACATGTGAGATTAAGCAGTAGGTACCATCCCTATTGTGAAGCATGGTGGTAGCAGCATCATGCTACGGGGATGCTTTTCAGCAGGAGGGACTGGCAGACTTGTAACGATAGAGGGAACAATGAATTGAGCTAGATGCAGGCAAATCCTGCATCTTATAAAGATTAAGCAATAGGTGCTTTCGAAGTGAGGCTAAATCTTCCACTGTTAATCGGTTTAAAACAAATTGCTAACACTTCTAATTTCACACCTAAACCCTTTTGTAAGGGATTCAATGGATTTGCACCAATTTGTGCATTATTCTTTTGGTTGAGAAACGAGCGTGATTATTTTGCTTTCAGAAATGTTTCCAAACGTGTGCTTCTGTCAAGATTAACTACATCAGGGTAGTTTGGAGTGAGGGCAGCTGAGGTGAAGAAAAGCATGGATGGAACATACTTTGGGGAATGGTGGGGGTCAAAATTTCCACCATATTTGTGTACAATATCGATAGATAGCATTTCGTTTTCATCGAAAACATCAGGATACTAGAGGAAGAAACTTTTAAGGGGAAGCTTGACCTGTCTCACCAGTACTGTTTCTCCACACCAAACAGTTAATTTGTCATTCAATTTTACTGATAGTGGAGAGAAAGTACAGTGCCTTCACAAAGTATTCACACCCCTCAACTTAGGTCACATTTTGTTGTTACAGCCTAAATTTAAAATGGATTAAGTATAAAAAAAAATTGCCACCGATTTAAACAAAATACCCCATAACGACAAAGTGAAAACATGTTTTGAGAAATTTTTACAAATTAATTAAAAGTGAAAAGCTGAAATGTCTTGTGTCAATAAGTATTCAACCCCCTGAGTTAATATTTTGTTAGAAGCGCCTTTGGCAGCGACTACAGCTTCGAGTCTTCTTGAGTATGTCTGTATCAGCTTCGCAGATCTGGATTTGGGGATTTTCTCCCATTCATCCTTATAGGTTTGCTCAACCTCTGTGAAGTTGGATTGGGAACGTCGGTGAACAGCAATCTTCAAGTCTTTCTCCAGATTCTCAATGGGATTCAAGTCTGGGTTTTGGCTGGGCCACTCAAGGACTTTCACTTTTCTTGTTGTGAAGCCATTCCAGTGTTGCTTTAGTTGTATGCTTGGGGTCATTGTCCTGTTGGAGCGTAAATCTTCGCCGCAGTATGAGGTCTTTCGCACTCTGAAGCAGGTTCTCCTCAAGGATTTGCCTGCATCTAGCTCCATTCATTGTTCCCTCTATCGTTACAAGTCTGCCAGTCCCTGCTGCTGAAAGGCATCCCCATAGCATGATGCTGCTACCACCATGCTTCACAATATGGATGGTGTTAGATGGGTAATGAGCTGGGCAGGGGTTCCACCAGACATAGCCAAAGGCCAAAGAGTTCAATTTTCATCCCATCAGACCACAGAGTATTTTCCCTCATGCTCTCACAGATTCTTTCACATGCCTTTTTGCAAACTCCAGGTGTTCTGTCATATGCCTTTTTCTCAGGAGTGGCTTCTGTCTGATCATTCTCCCATAAAGCCAAGATTTGTGAAGTGCTGCAGAGTCTGTTGTCCTTCCGGCAGGTTTTCCCATCTCAGCAAAGGACCTCTGTAGTTCTGTCAGAGTGGTCATTGGTTTCTTGATCACCTCCCTGGCCAAGGTCCTTCTTGCCCAGTGGCTCAGTTTGGTCAGATGGCCAGGTCGAGGAAGTCTGGGTAGTTCCATATTCTTTCCATTTCCTCATGATGGAGCTCACTGTGCTCTTGGGAACTTTCAACATTTTATAAATTGTTTTATACCCTTCCCCAGATCTATGTCTACCCACAATTATATTGTCACGGCTGTGGAAATTCGCAATACACCATAAAGGGTCCAGAGGTGTGTAGTTAGCTAACTACACATGAACTTATATTGATAAGTTCATGTGTAGTTAGCCCACACCTGTTGTTTAGAGGGAATATGTGTGATTCATCCGGGCTGCGACGCTTTGAGTTCGCCATTTTTTCTTTCTCTATTGTTATTTTGGACCATTAAGCTACCGACAACTCAAACACCACCACCCTTGCCTCTTTACCTCCACAACTCCATCCCGCAAACATCACTTCACCGCCATTCCCAAACGATGCCCGCCAACCACCAAACCACCACAGCAAACCCCCACCACCTTCGCCTATCTGCTTCTACAACCATTGACCACACCACCAGTCAACACCAAATGTCGTGCTGTCCAGGGCCCGTTCGGTAATTGATGCCGAACGCGTCGAGCCGTGGGTACGAATGCGTTCCTCTCAGGGAGAAATTCGGATCAGGAAGGGTTCACGCCCCTTTTTCTCTGTCCAATGGGCGAGCGTCGGGCGGTATGGCTCCGCCTCGAAGCGCGATGAATGTGGATTCTTTACGGGAGAGAATTCGGATCAAAAGAGGCTCACGCCCCTTTTTGCCATGCCAATGGCTGAACAGAGGGTGGCGTGGCCCCGCCTCCAATCGCGTTTTGATCCTAAAATCTGTATACAGGCTCCTCCTCCGGTCTATAAAGACGCGAGCACAAGGCGACTCGCGCGGAGGCGGGGTCGAGGGAAGACAGAGGTCGTCGTCGAAGCTGGAGTAGTTGTAGTGTGGTGTCGTCTCGTCTCGTTGCTGGGCTCGTCGTTGGAATCGACCCACCTTCGCTTCCACAAGTGACCAAGCCAGACAGCCATTCCTCTCGCTCGACCGTGAGCATCAACAATTCCCCCCCATCCGCGCTGAGATAGTGCCGGTGGCTCCGTTTATTCCCCACCCTAACCGTGGTGCCGACCCAACGGTGCTGGCGCGGAGCACGCCGGAGAGGGCTCACCGACCATGCCAGGGGCACGCAGTCGGGGCGCAGCTGCGTGGACATTGTGGCTTGCCCGCCATTGCGTCACGAGGACGCGGGTAAGACCTTTTCGGTCTCGTGGACCTGGCCGCTCCTCCAGGTTCTGCACACATTTGGTCCACGGACCCCGTCTACCTCCCTGCCTATGGGGAGGTCTTTTCTTTGCTTTTGAATGAATGCTGTGGCGCCGTCCGACAAGTATAATTGTTTAAGTGTTGTAAATAATTATAGTCGGTAGCAGTGCTTTTGCTTTTGTTGCATTTTGTGTCATTGCATTACTGCCTTACGTGCTTGTGAGTGTGAAATAAATGTGCATTGTGTGAACTGTTTCCCGTTTCGTTGCGTCCCTTTTTTTCCCTTATTGAAAGCTCCATCTTGCATCACGTAAGGGATTGATAGTGGGTATAAAACACCCGGTAAATCATCTGAACCGTCGAGGTCGACGATAACTCGCTCGGTTACACTGCAGCACGGAACGAGCTGCTTACACAGTTCATGTCCGGAGTCGACCTGTGGCGTGGTACAACTCCTCGGTACGCTACTCGCGCGGGTACTTAGGTATATCGACATTCTGCGATTCACCCTATTTCGCGCGGGTAGAATGCGGACTGGGTTGCGGTGAGGTTAAACCCCCACCCGTGGCTAGCTCCTTGGCGGTAGTTCCAAGAGGGTCACGACTGAATTGTCCGTTCCGGTGGGCGACGTGTCACGATTTGAGTTACGTGGCCGATCGCACACCGGACGGGCCGAAATTCGTAACAATATGTCAGTTCTTTGGACAGTTCCTTGGACTTCATGGTGGAATTTCTTCTCTGACTTGCACTGTCCACTGTGGGACCTTATATAGAAAGGTGTGTTTCTTTCTAAATCATTTGCAATCAATTTAATTGGCCGCAGATGGACTCAAATCAAGTTGTAGAGACATCTCAAGGATGATCACAGGAAATTGGATGCATCTGAGCTCAATTTGGAGCGTCATTGCAAAGGAGTTGAATACTTATTGGAGCAAGACATTTCAGCTTTTCATTTTTAATTAATTTGTTAAAAAAAAAATTATAAAATCGTGTTTTCACTTTGTCATTATGGGGTATTTTGTGCAGATCAGTAACAATTTTTTTTTTAATTTAATCAATTCTAAATTTAGGCTGCAACACAACAAAATGTGACAAAAGTCAAAAGCCAATACCCCCTCCCCCTCCCCACCTCCATCAAAAGAGCACGTGTGGTCAACCAATGGTTTGATAAGAATGACACTGATGTTATCCATCTGCCATGGCCCTCTCAGTCACCAGTCCTGAACCCAATCGAGCATTTAGGGGATATTCTGGAATGACGCCTGAGATAGCGTTTTCCACTTGGTGGACTCTATGCCACGGCGCATGCAGGCCGTACTGATGCACGTGGTGGCCCAACGCCCTCGGAAGTGACTTTAAAATAGTGTTTCCATTTTTTTTTGTTCACTACATGTATGTATGTATGTATGTATGTATGTATGTATGTATGTATGTATATATGCCTGTCTGTCTGTCTGTCTGTCTGTCTGAACCTTATGGAATTGAAAAATGCTTGACCAATTACCCTCAAGTTTTCATATATGCTCAGGGTAACCAGGGTCAGGTCATGGGAACAAAATAAATCCCTCACTCCTTGCAATGGTGTGGAGATGACATGTAAGTTTTATTAGTGCACGTGGCATAGGGCAAGTGGTTTAAACACTGATCCCTGTTGGAAGGAAGAGGTATTGAGGGTAGGAAACGACAACAGCCATGGCAAAGAGCAAGTGATTCACTGGCACAATATTTGACTCCTGGAGCAGCGGGTATAACGAGTCAATCACAGATACCAAACTCTTTTCAGAAAGTCAGAGTTGCCGAAGCAGTCTCTTAGAAAATGGTTATGCTGGGTGATTTGGTAATGCTTTGTGGTTTGGTAATGCTTCTGGTTTGGTGATACTGGGTGATTTGGTTATGCTGGGTGATTTGGTTATGCTAGGTGATTTGGTTATACAGTGTGGTTTGGCTATGCTGGGTGATTTGGTAATGCTTCTGGTTTGGTGATACTGGGTGATTTGGTTATGCTGGGTGATTTGGTTATACAGCGTGGTTTGGCTATGCTGAGTGATTTGGTTATGCCTGGTGGTTTGGTTCTGTAGTGTTATTTGGTCATGCTGGGTGATTTGGTTATACTGGGTGATTTGGTAATGCTTCTGGTTTGGTGATACTGGGTGATTTGGTTATGCTGGGTGATTTGGTTATACTAGGTGATTTGGTTATACAGCATGATTTGGCTATGCTGGGTGATTTGGTAATGCTTCATGGTTTGGTGATACTGGGTGATTTGGTTATGCTGGGTGATTTGGTTATACAGCATGGTTTGGCTATGCTGGGTGATTTAGTTATGCCTGGTGGTTTGGTTCTGTAGTGTTATTTGGTCATGCTGGGTGATGTCGTTATGATAGGTGGTTTTGTTATTCACATGTAACATATTTCTAGTTCATCATTGCAATCCATTTTCACAATTACCTTAATCTAACTGAGAGCCCATATACCTTGGCATTTCACTTACATATCCCATTAATCCCAAGATTGACGATTTCACAAGGGAACCGTCACAAAATGGTTTACTATTTCAAGAGGCACCTTCGTTATGATGGATAATTTGGTTATATTGGGTGATTTGTACCAGACCATCGGATCGTTTCCACCGCAATCTACAAGTAGAGGGACAACTTGGTTTACTTCCTTGTACGAGGCATGACGAGCTGCAGGATGCAGCACCCCCTCCAGCACTTCATCAACATTCCCATTTTTAGTCGGATTCGTGTCCATGGGCTAAATACAGAATAAGAAGGTTCAGGCTACCCAGCTGTCCTGCTGTGCCTTTCATCTATATAAACCATTTGCTTCATGTAATCATAAGCAGCACTTAA
>NC_140966.1:57233563-57296063 GCF_056783735.1 Eptatretus burgeri
TGGTTTGTCACTGTGGGACAAATTTCATATATATATATATATATATATATATATATATATATATATATATATATATATATATATATATATATATATATATATATATATATATATATATATATATATACGTTTGGTAGTAAAAATTTTTTTTAAAAATTGGTGGTTTAGTTCTGCTGGGAAGAGGGAAGAGAGGGAACAGATCATGTGTTCAAAATATATTGGTAACAAAAACCAAGAGGCAGTTGTGTGTTGGTAGAGAAACGAGAGAGTGAGAGATGGAATCTGGTTAGGTATCTCCTTTCTGATATATACATTGTATATGGACTGCTCACCTTATCAATTATCCCAAAGCTCCTCACATAAGTTGATAGTGTTAAAAAAAACACACACACTCAGTAGGGAGGAAGGTCATGTGGTCAGGCAGGTTTTAAATACTGATGCAGTCAGCAGGAGGAGGAGGAGGAGGAGGAGCAGACTAAAATCGAGGTGGAAGGAAGTTTTCCAGAGAGACATGAGAGAGATCGGGCTGCAGAGTGGATATTCCACATGGAGGTGTGGAGAGGGAAAACCTGTACAGCCAATCCCACAAGAAGGTGGGATTCATTGAGGCTATTAAATCATACATACATACATACATAAATATAGTATACATAATCTAGGCTCATGGAACGGTGTGGGTAGATATAACCTTTGTAATGCAATTGAAGACAAGTCTGAAGACGACGATGGTTCACGAGCGGTATTTGACGATGTAGATTGTTTCAGGAGTCAAGGATGAGACAATGTGATAATGTTTGCCAAGTTATAAAAATGATCAACATGATGTGGTACGAGTGACAGGCTATTCGCTGCAAAATGTCGAAAATCCGGTTTCGTTCAACAACTTTCAAAATTTGACCTTTGCATAACCTTAAAAGGTCACAAAACAATGTTGTGGACATTAAAATAAGGAAACAGGATACGTGCTATAGCTTAATGGAGTTAGTTCGTCGAAGGTCGAAAACCCGGTTCGATTTCCACAACTTTGAAAATTTGACCTTTGTGGCTTTTAAAGGTCAAAGGTCAAGGATTATGACCTTTGGTGCAAAACTTCCTCTGGAACATTCCAGGAACAATATAACATCATATAGGCTATATGGCATTTTGCACTCCTCGGATTATCCATACTTTGATGAAATCAGCGTAAAAACAAACTTAAACGGGGCGCCATGGTCAAGGTGTTTGAGATAGAGCAAAATGGTTTCAAGACTTGAGGTGGGGAATGACCTCAAGATTATGCATAAAAATATTGTCATCCCAGCTCTCAAAGTTTCCCAGTCGTATGATTTTCATGTCAAAATTCGCAATTTTCTAAGTTTTTGACCTTGGGATGAAAATTTGAACTTTGACCTCTTTGTCAGGTCAGGTTCGATCTGTGACCTGCTACAGGTACCATGTAAACCTGTACTAACCTGTTCCATGGTCGGGTTGTCGGCGACTAAACCATCTCCCCCACCAGGTTTTCTGGTGAGGAGGGTGTTTGGATATGGACACCCAGCAGGATTAAAAACAAAACCTGTCAAAGGGCGGAGGAGCTCCTTGTGAGCCAACGGCCATCCATATCTAGTGCCCAACTGTGTCTGCGGACGTCCTCCTGCAGTTGCGCTACTTCTTATTAGGAGGTTATCAGGATTTGCACTCCGGCCACCGTAAAACCCTTCATTCCGCAAAACGCAAAAACGCAAAAAAATCTGAAAACCCACTCCGTGGGAGTACCTCCTGTGCAGCTTCCCTTCGCAGGGCAGCTCACCGGATGACGGGATTGGGGCAAAGCCTTCGGGACCCCCAATCTTTGATAGGAGGGAAACCACGGGGTAACATCCCTGGGTCAGATTGCGGGAGAGTGTGTCGGAGTGGTGCTGAGGTGTCGTCCACCAGACGGCGGTCTCCTTGGGTTAACCTGAGGCGGTCCCTTCGGGTGGGTGCCTGGAATGTCCTATCCCTAAGAGAGGATGATCACCTGTCTGTTATCATCTGAGCTCAAGCATTTGGACATCGGGATTGCAGCTCTCTCTCTGAGGTTCGGAGACCGGATTGCGGCGAGATAATGGTGGGTGGTTACACCTACTATTGGTCTGGTCGCTCTGATGGTTACCATACCCAAGGAGTTGCTGTAGCTGTGTCCAATAAGCTGACCCCAATGATAATTGAGGTAACACCGGTCAACGAGCGTATTATGAGATTAAGGATTCGTCACTCCTTAGGTGTCATTTCCCTGGTCTCTGTTTATGCTCCGACTGAGGCGAGTGATCTCACCATGAAGGATGCATTCTACGCCACACTCGAGTCTGTGGTTGATCAGTGCCCCAGACGAGATACACTTCTAGTCTTGGGGGATTTCAATGCATCGACTGGAACTGATAGGGACGGTTATGAGGTGTGTGTTGGTTCCCATGGGTCAGGAACTGTGAACCAGAATAGCACTAAGTTCCTTGACTTTGCAAGAAGTCATGGACTTAGGGTGGCTGGTTCATGGTTTCAGCACCCACAAGCTCATCGCTGGACTTGGTATTCCAACGCTGGCGGTGTGGCAAAGGAGATTGACCATGTCCTCATTGACGGTCGTTGGAGGATGATCCAGAACTGCAGGGTCTACCGGAGTGCTCAGTTCCTCAATACTGACCACAGGCTTGTTGTAGCAACTCCAAAGCTGCACCTTAAATCCTGGAGAATGGTACCATCCCAGCCGAGGCTGGATGTTGCCAAGCTCAGGGATGAGAGAGTAGCTGAGGAGTTTCTGAACAGGCTGAGTGGACACTTGGGGGGTCTGGGTGCTTTGGGGGGTCCTGAAGAGTTGTGGAGTGCCTTCAAGACCACCGTCCTTGATGTTGCCGGTGGATGCCTTGTAGCTCACCGCAGGGCAAAGAAGAATTTTGTCTCTCAAGGGACACTGGATACCATTGACCAGAGTCGCAGGGCCAGGCTGAATGGCAGAGCTGAGCTGTTCAGGGAGCTGAGGCGTAAAACTGTACGTGCACTGAGGGTGGACAAGGAGGCCTATGTGCGAGGAATCTGTGAGGGGGTAGAGCATCACCTGTGGACAGGTGATTCTCGTCCCGCTTACAGGGGAATTCGCGCATTACGTTCATCCAAGCCCATCCCTCGGAGCACTACAGTTCGAGCAGAGAGTGGTAGGCTCTTGACAGAGGAGTCTGAAGTGAAGGCCCGCTGGGCCGGTTACTTTGAGCGGTTGTACCAGGCTGATCCCCCAACTGTCGAGTTGGACGTCAAGGGTGTTACAATCCCTGTTGCTGACCCTCGAATCAACTGTGGTCCACCTACGCTTGTGGAAACACGGGCTGCAGTGAACTGGTTGAAACGGGGCAAAGCTCCAGGGATCTGTGGCATCCATGCCGAACTTCTCAAGACTGGTGGAAATGCTGCACTCGTGTCGTTGCATGCAGTTTTGTGCTCTGCCTGGAACACAGGCATCATCCCAACTGACTGGAAGAGGGTCCTTGTTGTCCCTCTCTGGAAAGGGAAGGGTGATCGCCAAGACTGCAACAACTACCGAGGGGTGACGCTGCTCTCAGTGCCGGGCAAGGTCTTTGCTCGGATAATTCTCGATAGGGTTCGCCACCATCTGCTTGAGCACCAGCGTCCAGAGCAGTCAGGCTTTACACCAAAGAGGTCAACGATTGACCGTATCCTTGCACTTCGTGTCCTCACCGAACGCAGACGAGAGTTTCGGCAGGGGCTGCTTGCAGCCTATGTTGATCTCTGTAAAGCGTTCGATTCAGTGAATCGGGATGTCCTCTGGAGGATTCTTGGTCTTCGTGGGGTGCCACCAAAACTGATCGATCTGATGTCTGAACTCTACTCTGGTACTGAGAGTGCTGTGAAGTGTGGTGGTACCATCTCTGACTTATTTCCAGTTGTTACTGGAGTTCGTCAGGGATGTGTACTTGCCCCCACACTTTTCAGCACTTGTATGGACTGGATTCTAGGGAGGATGTCGGAGAGATCAAGTTGCGGTGCGTCATTTGGGAATGTCAAGATCTCGGACCTTGACTTTGCAGATGATGCAGTCATCTTTGCGGAGACTTTAGACATCCTCTTGGGGGCCCTCGAGGTGCTGAATGAGGAGTCGGAGCCGTTGGGATTACGGGTTTCTTGGGTCAAAACTAAGATCCAGGCTTTCGGTGACATCTTGGATGCTGCTGTCCTGTCTGTGTCTGTTTGTGGTGAGGATGTTGAGGTCGTGGAGAGATTCACTTACCTTGGCAGTGATATTCATGTCTCTGCTGGCTGCGAGTCAGAGGTCAATAGACGTCTGGGTCGGGCCTGGGGAGTCATGGATTCACTGGATCATGGGGTGTGGCGCTGCCGGTACCTGTGCGGGAGGACGAAAGTCCGAGTCTTCAGGTCCTTGGTACTTCCAGTCTTGCTCTATGGGTGCGAGACTTGGACTCTGACCAAGGATCTGAGACGGAGACTTAATTCCTTTGGTACCAGGTCTCTTCGGAGAATCATTGGCTATCGCTGGTCGGATTTTGTGTCCAACGAGCGGTTGCTGAGAGAGACTCGGATGAGATTTGTTACCTGCATAGTCCGTGAGCGTCAGTTGCGGCTGTATGGACATGTGGCTCGTTTTCCTGACTCTGATCCTGCTCACCAGATTCTCTCAGCGGGGGAGTCTCATGAGTGGAGGAGGCCAGTGGGTCGACCACGTGCCTCATGGTTGCAACAGGTTGACCATCATCTCAAGGAGATGGGGATGGGCCTGGCATCTGCCTGGGGGATGGTCAGACGGAGGCCCCTGGAGTACCGGCGGAAAGTGGACGCAGCGACGTGCTGTTCTGGCACATGCTCCCATACCTGACTTGACCTGATGAAAATGAAAAATCGGACAACGACAAGTTTTAGATAATTCATTTTTCTATTCAAATACCGAAGAACTCATTCCATTCACCCCCTAAAAATGGCTATTTTTGTTGCGTGGCTCCGCCCAGAATGGGCGTAGCACGTCCTCATCCAGGAAAACACAACAAGACATTGATATCGAACACATAACCAAGTTTCATCAAGATCGGATCAAAGTCCACGGAGTTATGCTCTGGACAGACAGACATAACGAATATAGTGGTCACTCTGCCTGCCACTCATGAACCAATTTAATTCCTTCTCTTTCAATCTTCACTCTCTGTACATCATAATGGTTCATGGTGTTTTGAATGATGGGTCTTCAGTGCATCCTAACAAGGCTGTTGGTGTTCGTGTTATGCATTCCATCACGAGATTGGTAGTTTCAATAACAAACTAACGCCCACCTTTATTGGCTTGTAAACACACCGATACACAGGTAATACCTTCTGTTGTGAGATTCACCTTCACAAATATCTTATTGATTTTGATGTTCCTTACTCTTTCCAGAGCGTTGGTGCTGCCGAAGCAGTTTCTTGGCAAAGGCTATGCTGGATGGTTTGCCATTACCTTCCCAGCATTGTTTGTCCGTGCTCTGTCCTCTTAAATACTGAACGTCAACCAAGGAAGCAGCACGTACCATTCTGAAAGTCTTTGCCATGACTCTGACTGTGTTCAAAGCGCTGACCTCCCAGAGCGAACGTTCTAACCATTACACACACCACTGAGTCTGGTTTCCATGAGTATTGCGGAATTTCTTTTTATTTCCTGCAGACAATTCCGAGAAAAGAATAACCATTTTACTGCTGTAACCACGCAAGAAAAAAAAAAAATATATATATATATATATATATATATATATATATATATATATATATATATATATATATATATATATATATATTCAGCCGTACTGACTGGGGAAGATGAGGGCACAAAGATGACTCTTTTGGTAGTTTACTCGAAAATTAAGCTACCTTGTTTTTGTCTATGTCTGAGTGGGTCAGATTAAACTTACAACTGCTATGTGGGAATGTGCTGGCATGGCATCTTGAGATTGCTGTTCTTTTTAACCTCCGCCATCGAAGATGGACGGTGGTTACTGTTTTCACCCCTGTCTGTTTGTTTGTTTGTTTGTGAACAGTATTACGAAAAAACTCCTGGACGGATTTCGACGAAACTTGGTGGGGGGATTAGGTATGGTCCAAGGATCATGCCAATTAGATTTTGGACTTGGTCCAAAGTCCAATATGGCCGCTATGGCGGCCATTTTGAAAAAATATTAGAATTTTTGTTTTTGCATTTCTACATGTTTTAAGTGATTTCCAACCAAAAAAAAATTTGTTTGAGAAAAAAAAAAATTGCAATTTTTTTCAAAATAATTTCGATTTTATTTGAGAAATATTTGATTTTGTTTTTGCATTTCTACATGTTTTAAGTGATTTCCAACCCCCCCCCCCAAAAAAAAAATTTGTTAGAGAAAATTTTTTTTAGAAATTTTGCAACTTTTTTTTCAAAAAAATTTTGATTTTTTTTTTTTTTTGCCATTTCTACATGCGCGTCGATCTAGTTTAGTTTATTCAATCGTGGTTCAGTAGAGTCTGATCCGTTTTGACCTACAATGAATAGGACATCCGGTTCACTTAAGTGACCCAGCAGTATTGACGGCGGAGGTTTTGCACTCTACCGAGTGCTCCCCCTCGAGTTATGGAGATGTATTCACACTCTAACATCTACAATCAGGTTTTGAGTGTTAAATATAACCAAGCATGAAAACACAGAGGCAGTTGTGTGTTGGTAGTATTGCTTGGACAAATGATTTACTAGCTGTATAATTAGCAATCATGCTAAAATTAGCAATTTCTTGTCTGTCTGTCTGGCTGTGTGTATTTTTCACCACAATTTGTTCAGTACTGATGCAATCTCAACCATCCTGACAGGAAGACTAAGGGTCACACGATGGATGCTGAAGTTAGAGCGACTTAATTTGCCACCCTCCCCAAGGGGAAATGTGTATGTCTGTGTTAAGATACCTAATTGTGGCATTATTCCAAGGCTGCTTGCAATAACAAAAGTAAGAACAACATGAATGACAAAGGCATTGTATTAATGTTATTACAAAACAATATTAAGACTTCACAAATAATATCCCCTCTTCATTCATTTCATTGGGACCGTACTCTGTACAGAGCATCGGTGCTGTCAAAGCAGTCTCCTGGGCTAGTGGGCACAATCCTGGATGGGTCACCACTCCAACACAGGATACTCAAATGGCTCAATCATCCCAGCAACCTGGTACTCATTTTGCTGACCTTAGAAGAATGACATGCTGAGTCAACCCCACCTGGTATTAATTTAACAGCCAAGCAGGATTTGAACTCAGGACCCTAGAATCACAAGCACACCACCCTAACAATTAAGCCAACACCAAGCATATCTCTTCTCTCCAAGGGGTATTTCCTACTTGGACAAACAGCAGCCATGTTAATGTATATATATATATATATATATATATATATATATATATATATATATATATATATATATATATATATATATATATGTATATATATATATATATATATATGTATATATATTTGTATGTGTATATATATGTATATATATATATATATATATATATATATATATATATATATATATATATATATATATATATATATATATATATATATATATATGTAGCTTATTGTGGCATTTTGTTGGGTATCCTTGCCGGAAGTAAAAAAAAATTATATACCACCAAAATGTATGATGACCTTTTTAAACATTCGCTCTTGCTCTTTAACACGAAACTGAAAGGAAGGAAACCCGATGCTCTTTGGGAATTACATGCTTATTTGTGACCCCCACAGACTAATGGACCAGAGCCTCGATCTACTGCAATCTATATACCCCAGAGAGAATAATAACATGACCCTTCCTGTCAGTCCCATATGGAGTGGGTGTACCAGTACCTTTAAAATGTGGATATGGCACTGACATGATGATTGAAATAGTTTCCTCCAATGTTAATAAGAATAAGAATCTCTATTATTACTCCTACTTCTTCAAGGGCTGCCATTATTTCCACCTCATTGTGGGGTTGGTCAGGAATGGTTTGTGGTGAAAATAATTCATGAACCACCTGGGAAAGTGTGACACTTGACTATATAAGTGCCAGTAATTCGGAATTTATTCAGAGTGTCGGCGATAACTCACCTCCTTTTTACGAACAACACAGTGAGATCTTCAACACCCACCAAATAATGTTAGCAGATGGGACATCCGGCTTAAGATCCACTTGAAGGATGGAATACTTTGATGCAGCATGCTGTCTGCCAAGCACCAATCCAACTGTTCAATAATCAGGTTAGGAATCAAACCCAGTCAATACAACTTAAAGGTAAGTGCACTCCATGATAATGTTGATGATAATGATAATAATCGTACTATAATTTGAGTGGGAAGTGTGTGTGTGTGTGTGTGTGTGTGTGTGTGTGTGTGTGTGTGTGTGTGTGTGTGTGTGTGTGTGTGTGTGTGTGTGTGTGTATATATGTGTGTGTGTGTATATGTGTGTGTGTGTATATGTGTGTGTGTGTATATGTGTGTGTGTATATATATATATATATATATATATATATATATATATATATATATATATATATATATATATATATATATATGTATGTATGTATGTATGTATGTATGTAGATATATTTCTATATATACATATACTAAAAAAAAGGCAATTTATAGTCATAATATTATAGTGCTGGGGAGTTCAGGATGAGGTTTGGGGGAGGCGGTGTAAGATGGCAATTGTCTCTGCTCGTGAAGAACTCATCCTTATGGGAATGGTTTGTTCCCCCATGACTATAGGTGTGATAATTCCCCCAAAATTGAAGTATAGTAGTATGACTTGTAATACCTCCTCCACCGGGAGTGGTGCTCAGCCATATATATTTACATAGAGAGAATTTGGGGTCCTCCCCCATTCACTCAGAATGATGTGGTGGGCAAAAGCGTCTGCTGTGAGTGAACGATTCGCTCAGAAAGACGTAGCGCGGTACCGCTATCGACTGTAAGGCATTCGGCAACTCGCTCAATAATAATTGGTGGTTGTATTCAGTGAGCTGATATGAAAATCCTTTTCAAATTTCAAGTCATTCAGATGAAAATGGACAATTTTAGAAATTTGGCCTTTGTTGACCTTTTGACCGATGCTGTCCTCAAAAGAATTGGTGCTTGAATTCAGTAAGCTGATGTGCAAATGGTCTTCAAATTTCAAGTCAATCGGATGAAAATTGACAATTTCAGAAACAATTTTGCGATTAGAAACATTAACCTGGTGTTGGCGTAGCGGTTCGGGTAGTGGCTTGGGATTCAATATCCTGAGTTCAAGCCCCGTTGGCCACTGAATTAACTCCATGGGGTTGACTTAGCCTGTCATCCTTCTGAGGTCGGTGAAATGAGTACCAGTGTAGCAGCCAAAAGGCTGCACACGAAGGGATGGTGTATTGATGGATTTATTAAATCTAGTATTGGTGTGGTGCAGACATGATGGGCCAAATGGCCTCCTCTGCACATAAAAATCCCTTGTAATTTTAGAAATGTGGCCCATGTTGACGTTTTGGCCTATGTTGACCTACTGGCCGATATTGACTTTAAAAATAATATGTGGTTGAATTCATTGACTGGATTTGCAAATGCTCTTCAAATTTCAAGTTAATTAAATTAAAAATGAGGATTTTAGAAACTTGGCCGATGTTGACCTTTGAGGAGACTCAGCACGAACCACTTGCTCAGGGTGACGGAGCACGGACCACTCGCTCAGGGTGACAGAGCACGAACCACTCGCTCAGGGTGACAGAGCACGAACCACTCGCTCAGGGTGATGGAGCACGGACCACTCGCTCAGGGTGATGGAGCACGAACCACTCGCTCAGGGTGACGGAGAATGACCCACTTGCTCAGAATGATGTGGTGGGCAAAAGCGTCTGCTGTGAGTGAATGATTCGCTCAAAAGGAAGTAGTGCGGTACCTCTATAGACTGAAGGCATTCGGCAAGTGGCTTAAGCACTCATGCATGCACTCCAATTAAATGGTTGATAAGGAACGGATGGCCAGGCTGTGGTGACATATCAAATTGGATCCCTTTCACTTTAAAGCCAGTTTTCACCAAGCATGCATCAGTTAATGAAATAAAATAAAAAAATTCAAATAATGACTTTATCCACAAAAGAGCTGCAGCTTAATGCAAAACAACCCTGGAGCTATTGCAATGTTCAATCGCCTGTGAAATAAATATTGCAGATAATCAGCCATCTTGTCTGCTGATCTGTGCACATGTCACGTGGTACATCGGTTCTGATTCCGTGCAAACGTTATAGCTTTTTTTTTTAAACGTCTGTTTTTCAACAGATTTGCTTTGATTCCCTGCAGAGCACCTCGTGCAACCTCTGAAAATATAAACAGATCTGGCAGACACGATGGATAGGCAGTCCTTTGGGGGGCATGGCATGAGGTCTTGCAGTGAATACATTAATTCATATAGCTCAATGAAGCTAGTTAATTTTGCATGTTCCTAAATTTTTTGTTCACTCAATATAATTCTCCAAACAGTAGAAAAACATAAGTTTAATGCTTTGGAAATTTAACATTTTATGATGGATGTATGGAGAAGGAGATACCAGAGCGTTGCTTGCTTAAAGTAAATATGTATATCGGCTTAGTTGTAAGACTCGTTATTTCTTTAAATTATCACATTTCACAACAGATTTCGACACTTATGTAGTCCAGATGATATCTGATCCTCAAAACCGAAATAATATTTGATTATATACTTAAATTAGTCCGTGAGAGTAGATTGTGGAAAATTGTCTCATATAATGCATGAAATTGCTCCAAGCTCCTAATTTGAAAACTATTGCACTTATAAAAGCGATTCGTAGCTATGATGAACATGCATTTGATAATACGAATGAGGAAAGTGGAAAAAAAACTTTATCATGAAGAGATCATTGCGGCCTGTTCCAAATCAAAGCAAGATTAAGCAGGCCAAAAAACATGGCGGTTTCAGACCCCAAGAGGTTACGCAGGATACGCCTTAAGAACCCCAGAGAGCGAGGCAGCCGAGGATTACTTGATGAAGGCTACAATTAAATAATGCTGTTAATTACCTTCAAAAGGGGTGTTTTAATTAACCCAAACACCAAATTTTCACTCTTTCACTTCCTTGGAGTTTTCTTTGTTTGCGTGCAAAGTTTCAGGCTGCTAAGTTTTATGGTTATGGAGGAGACACCCTGGCACACATTGACATTTATTGGTAGAAAATATTTATAGATTTATCAATTTATTCACTGAGTTACAGATTTTGAAATGTAATTTATCAGCATCACACGTACAATGTTCATGTATTTCTTGGTTATATAATTTTTTTCTGTCATAATACTTCCTGATATTCCCAAAGTTAATGCAGTCAGTTGCTCTATATTTTTCTATTTTTAAAGCCAGTGTTCCTTTTTTCATTCCTTTCATAAAGTTTGCGAAATTATATTACTTGCAGGTTGCTACAATTTACATAACTTACTCTTATGAGTGTTGACTTGTAATGAGTCATCTGTAATATTATTGCAAACCGCAACATATGTAAGAAATGCAGTGAAAAACACTATTCTTGCACTTCCTAACACGTTTAAGTGGAAGACCATTTGGGCTGAGGAAAGTGCTCATGGACTCCAACGATCTGCTTACATTTTATAACTGACAAGACCCATCAGACATAGAGTGGGCTATTGTATATCAGATGTTCTTTGAAAGGGGATGGGCGAACAGACTCGTGGTGAGAAAGGGAGGCAGGATTTTGGGATTGTATCATCAAAGCATTATATAAGCTTTAGACTTCAGAGCAGTCAGAAAAAGTTCAAGAATAATGTAACATTATGAAATTGAAGGATTACAACTGAAAATGGTTTACATTTGAAAATTAAGGACAATAATGAGACGTTCATTGCCCTTGGTGAGTGCTGAGAAATAACCCTCAGACCGAAAGAAAAGTCAGCTTACGGGAAGCAAGTGATTTTAAAATTAATGCGGATGAGGTTTTAATTTGTGCAATATTAATAACATTGGCTGGAAGGTGAAATTATCTTAATGGACGTTTATTGGTTTTTGATGTCATTTGCAGCAAACAAAAAATGTAACTTTGTATAATTTAAGCATTTCTTAAAATTGATTCACTTAGACTGTCTCATTGTGATTTCTCACCTGTGCCCTGATAAAGCTGTAATTTAAATAACGTAAAACAAGCCACTTCTCAAAACGCATGATGGAGGAGCCTGTATAGCCTCGTCCATCACTCAAGGAAACAGCTCAGCTGGTATTCCTCAAGACAATCTCCACCTGGATAATTATCCAACTCTGTGTAAAAATGAAACACCACTGGCAGGGATAATGAATCTATTCCATCCATCCATTGGGACCATACTCTGTGCAGAGCATTGGTGCTGCCTAAGCAGTCTCCATGGCTAATGGGTACAATCCTGGACTGGTCACCACTCCAACACACGATACCAGCAACCTGGCACTTATTTTTCCAACTGCGGAAGGATGACAGACAGTCACCCCCCCCTGGTATTAATTCAACAGCCAAGTGAGATTTGAACTCAGGATCCGAGGATCCTAAGCCCACCACCCTAACCATTAAGTTAACACCAAGCTTAATGAACACATTCCAGCATTTTAATGAAGTTAACTTTGAAAAGTTGAATTGAACGTCCAAAGAAAACGATCAACAAAGTCATTGTCAATGACCCCTGCATATATCTGCCAACCAGAATTGGACCCTCATATGGAAAGAATCAAAGCATTTTACAAGTCAAATGAGTTGCAATCATTTGGTTGATTGCTTGACGTGAAGTTGCAAAGTGGCACTGTGTACCCGATTAGGAAAATGGAACGGCTGAAACTCTGGCTATGTGGTAAGAACACCAGACCTCTCAGATTGGATTCAAGTGCTTCATTGCAGAACTGCAACTGCCCATAAGTAAGGACACTGCATTGTTCTGTTGTTGTTACTTATACTGGCTATATTTCATTGTCTGCCATTGACTATCGTTCCAGCATGTTTGAGGTGGGTAACATAGCCGTGACTCAGGGGGTTGGATTTTGTGGAGCTCGTCAGTGCAGAAATATTCAAGTTGGCCATAGTCTTGGCAATAACTCGCCTACTCTTTGTTGAAAAACACCTCAACATCCAGCTTTAGCATCCAGCAGCAATCAGAGCTAGCACGTGGGCCCCCAGCTTAATGTCCATTCAAAGGATAGCACACTCATTGATGCACCACTCTGCCTATGGAGCACCTGTCAAACAGTTTCTAATTGTGTTGAGAATAGAACCCACTCAAGATCGAGCTCAATGCAAATTTACTACCTCTGTACCATACTGTTGGCCTGTTCTGCTATGTTACGTGAGTCAGGTTCAATTCACTACTTTTGATTTTGGTATCATTGTACAGTGAGAGATTGCATGGTTCATTCATTCTTATCCAAATATATTGCTTGTAAGTGAACCGTGGGTGACTACAGTTATGAGTACAACTGTCCCAGATTTTCAGGTCATAATCAAAGGGTACTTTCAATTGTTGAGTGGAGCTTTTGTAAGTAAGCTACTATAGGAGTGGTCTACTTGTCACTTTGCTGATTGGTTTAATCAAAAGACAGCAGGTTGTACTTCACAAACATTGCATGTCTATCTGTATGTTGGTGTCAATGAGCAGGTAAAAATGAAATAAAATACGCGAAAAGGGATCTTCGACAACACATAATTATTGGTGTTGTTGTTTTTGTGCTCCTGTGTACTTTTAGAAATTTTTCTATTCATTTGAGAAGTATTATTATGAGTTATGAACAGGATAGAACCATCATAAATGTATGTGGAAACAAGTCTGAAGACGACGATGGTTCACGAGCGGTATTTGACGATGTAGATTGTTTCAGAAGTCAAGGATAAGACAATGTGATAATGTTTAAGCAAGTTATAAAAATGATCAACATGATGTGGTACGAGTGACAGGTTATTAGCTGCAAAAAGTCGAAAACCCGGTTTCGTTCAACAACTTTAAAAATTTGACCTTTGCATAACCTTTAAAGGTCACAAAACATTGTTGTGGATATTAAAATAAGGAAACAGGATACGTGCTATAGCTTAATGGAGTTAGTTCGTCAAAGTAGGTCGAAAACCCGGTTCTATTCCCACAACTTTGAAAATTTGACCTTTGTGAACTTTAAAGGTCAAAGGTCAAGGATTATGACCTTTGGTGCAAAACTTCCTCTGGAACATTCCAGCAACAATATAACGTCATATAGGCTACATGGCATTTCACAATCCTCAGATTATCCATACTTTGATGAAATCAGCGTAAAAACAAACTTGAAGGGGGTGCCACGGGCAAGGTGTTCGAGATGGAGAAAAATGGTTTCAAAACTTTAGGTGGGGAATGACCTCAAGATTATGCATAAAAAATATTGTCATCCTAGCTCTCAAAGTTTGGGTGGTCGTCTGATTTTTATGTCAAAATTCGAAATTTTCTAAGTTCATGACCTTGTGACCTTGACCTTGGGACGAAAATGAAAAATCAAGCTCCGTGGGGCTATGCAGGTGCCATTGGGCTAACAAAATACTGAAACCCCTGCCAGATTCGACAAACCCCGCGGAGAAGATGGATTTTATGTCAAAATCGCAATTTTCTAAGTTCGTGACCTTGTGACCTTGACCTTGGGACGAAAATGAAAAATCGAGCTCCGTGGGGCTATGCAGGTGCCATTGGGCTAACGAAATACCGAACCCCCTGCCAGATTTGACAAACCCCCGAGGAGAAGATGCAAATTGAAATTGGCTACCCCCTTAAAACACAATTTGCAATTTTCTAAGTTTGTGATCTTGTGGCCTTGACCTTGGGACGAAAATGAAAAATCGAGCTCTGAGGGGCTATGCAGGTGCCATTGGGCTAACCAAATACCGAAACCCCTGCCAGGTTCGACCATCCCCTCGGAGAAGAAATTTTTTCATGTCAAAATCGCAATTTTCTAAGTTCGTGACCTTGTGACCTTGACCTTGGGATGAAAATGAAAAATCGAGCTCCGTGGGTCTATGCAGGTGCCATTGGGCTAACCAAATACCTAAACCCCTGTCAGATTCGACAAAATCCCAAGAAGAAGATGCAAATTGAAATCAGCTACCCCCTAAAAACACGTGTTTTTTGGGCGTGGCTCCGTACATTTTCAGGAAAACACAACTAGATCATGATATAAACCTCCCACCAAAATTTCATCAGGATCGGATCAAAACTCATGGAGCTATGCTCGGGACAGACAGACATACAGACAGACACACAACAATAACGAATATAGTAGTCACTTATATTTTTCGTGAAAATATTTTCTCGTGAACCAAAAAGACCTTCTCGAGAGCAGGTCCAAGCTGCTCCTATGTTTGGCAGTGAGTGCCCCGGAAGCAGTGGGGGTCAGAGAGTGGCACTTATATATGTGGAAGAATTGCATTGCTCAGCCAGTGGGTCACACAGATAGCTCAGATGGCAGAGCACTGGTATGGTTTGTTTGTGAACCTGGGTTTGATTCCTGGTCTGGGCCTGTAATTTTCCACATATATTAAGAACTATTATTATGTATCATTTGTGTTCTCCTCCCATGTTCTTCAAAAGAGTTTCTGCTGTCGTTGAATAATAAATGTTACCATTGAAACCACTGTATGAAGCTTCCATTCCCACACCTTCTTCTTAAATCCCAGAAACACGAGCTTTTATAGCAGGTGTCTTTATAGTTAAAACGGACAAAATTTTTGTTTCAGGTAAACTTATTATGAGCTTTCCAACACACCATTTTTTATTATTCTATTCGTGGGGCATGCTTGCACACTGCAAGCAACGACTTGAGTGCCTCCAATGTGCATTATGGATTATGACCTATTGTCAGATAGCAAAAAAGTTCCACCAGGTCTGTGAAACATGTTTATCATGGGAGAGATTTGTATTCAAGGGCACTAGGTTACAATGACATGTAAGCCAAAAAACAAGCTAAAAATGTTGCATATTCATAATGAACTTAATCAAACTATGACCAAAAAAAAAAAAAAATAATGTAAGTCGTGTGACCCAAAATGCAATATAATTAAATATGGTATATTTAAAGTGTGCTCTCATTCCAAAAATTACATAGTAATTAACAAATTTCTAATAACTATGACTACTTAGTAATTAGCAAAATTAAAAACATCAATGGTTAAGGCCAAATATAAAAAAGTACCAGTTGATCATCTGGATTTATTTTTTTAAGGAAGGAGGAGGCCCTTTTTATTTGTGATTTGTCGTTATATTATTTTTTTTCTTCAAAATGGACGCCAGCTTTTTGTACCTGACAAATAATGTACCCGAACCTGACATGCCAGTTTTTTTAACCTCCCCACCCCCCCTCCCCCCAATTTTTTTTACATGAGTCATGTACCAGACATGGCAGTTTTCTACCCCCAAACAAATATGACGTGGATCATATACCTGACACTTTATCAGGTATATGACACACATACTGAGCCTATTAAAAATACAATCCACAGTTCTACACAAATATATAATAAATGTATGGTGAAATACAAAATACTCCACACTTTGTGCATATTTAAATGATTGGTGACGCCATCTTTCTATACAGATCTTCAGTAAACATTTAATACACAGATTTACATATGTGGGATGTGGACTCACCAACGAGTGCTCTCTGGTCCAACTCCCCACTCGCGAAATCAGAGAAAACATCACAAAGCGAGCTTCACTCATCAATAACTGTTCCTGTCTGAATTTGCAAACAGATGAAAACCATCTTCAAAAAATGAAGCTTAAATCATGAAAATGATTCGGTGAGTTCATGCAATTTGTCTACATTCTACATTCTACATTCGTCGCGCAATTTGCTAGTTTTAAAACCAGTCGTATTTTGCTTCATTTTAATAGGAAGTGTTCACTGAATTTTACTGCAGCGACCGCGTTTGACTTTACAAACACAGACATGTACACAGATCAGTGTTGCTCGCATATTGCACACGGAAACGGAGCGCAGAAGTGTCCGGAAAGTGGCAGTACAGCTCTCGGGGTTGCAGCTCGGTAGAAACGATAAAAACTCAGTATCGACATTGGGAAAACTATCAATTCAAAGAATGGTGCAAACATCATACATTAAGATATGGATTTTAAGTGGTGAAAACCACTACAATATTTGGTATCTCCTTCCTTCCATCCGTCAGTCAAAAATGAAGAAGAATAACATTTTTAATCCACTGTGTTTTGTTCGTTTCTAGTTTGTTGTTGTGTTGTTTAGTTTTTTTGTGTGTGTTATTGTTTAATTTGCATCAGGACAGTCATGTCACCCCGCCTGTTGGGGAAGTAACCGTCAGTCCCCCACGAGAATATTTTTTAAGTGGTGAAGCTGCTTCACCATACCGCTTCCTTGGGGCATGGGTGCGATTTATTTATTTATTTATTTATTTATTTATTTATTTTCTCGGGATGTATGACAAAATAACAAATAATATTAATTTTAAAAAGGAGGCACGTTCAAAAAGGAAGCAGGTGGGGATGATCAACTGTTATTTTTTTTTAATTTGGCCTAAACACAACATAGGCATAGCACACATAGATGAGAGACATAGACCATGGAATCTCTTGTAATTGCTTCCTTTATAATGTATAAAATCCAGTCTACTTCAACTATTTTAAAAGCCCATTGTGCTTGCATTCTGCAATCAGCTAAATAACAAGTAAATCAACAATGAGTGATTACAATGAGCTCTTTATTTTAAAGTTTACAGTTATCGTAATTTTAATGTAAATACAACAAAAGTTATAAAACAAGAGCGAAGTCAATGGCATGCTATTGCAAATCCCCAAGTTCCCCACCTAAAACAAATTTGAAAGATGGCAAAAAGTTCCACCAGGAATGATCCAATATCAAATTTTGAGTTAAAATATTTTTTTCCCCATTTTTACCCCTGTAACCCTTGGTCTCCACCCCCTGGGGCATGAACCAGGGGATAAATCCAAAACATAGCCTTGTGGGGGACTGATGGTTATTTCCCCACCAGGCGGGATGAAAATTAGGGATTCGGGGGAAGGGACAATGTCCCCCTTCCTGAAGTGGTACGGTCATGGGGAGCACAACTTAAGTTAATGGCATGGTCCTTATGTTTCATGAAGAGTTTGGACTGCATCCAGCCATCGGTTTCTGAAAATGTTTTAAAATAAATTACCTGAATTTGAGGTGAGTGAAACCTCCTTTTCAGCATCTTATAGGGGGTGGATCTGGATGGGGAGCACAACCCCATGAGACCTCATTGTTCTGATGTATTGTACTAAATTTGATCCATGTCGGTGATGTAGTTTGTGAGGAAAATATGTTTTAGTGAATATGAGGGAGGAGGGAGGGATTAGCGGTGATGTAGGGGCTGCCTTTCCAGGGGAGATACGGCCATCGGTAGCACAACTTAAGGTTAGGGCATGGTCATGATGCTACATAACCAGTTTTGTCTGGATCCAGTTGTTGGTTTGTGTGAAGAAGATTTTTGAATGAAATTCCAATATTTGTGGCAAAACCCCCTTTTAACCCCCTTTATAGGGTGCACATGCCTGGTGTTGGCTTAATGGTTAGGGTGGTGGGCTTTGAATCCTTGGGTCCTGAGTTCAAATCCCGCTCAACCGTTGAATTAATACCAGGTGGGGTTAACTCGGCCTGTCATCCTTCCGAGGTCGGCAAAATGAGTGCCAGCTTGCTGGTATACTGTGTCGAAGTGGTGACCCATCTAGGATTGTGCCCAATAGCCAAGGAGATTGCTTAAGCAGCACCAATGCTCTGCACAGAGTATGGTCCCAATCGGGGGCACAACCCCCATGAGACCTTGCTGGCCTGATGTGTTGTTACAAATTTGGTCCATATCGTTCAGGTAGTTTGTGAGATATTTTAGTCAAATGTTAACATATGGACGGACGGACGGCCGGACACCGGGACCCACTCAATGAGCTTATTTCAGATAAATAACCTCAATTTTATTTTTACATATTTCATGTGTACCCTCATGTTGATTGCATATACAACGTTGCATGAATTTTTTTTTTAAATGTGCCTATAATTGCATTTTCTGGTATTCGACCTTTTGACCCCACCCTAGGGGGTGGGGCCAAAATTATACTGCCCTTGTACCTTCCTTCTTGTCTTGTGGTGATCATAACTACCAAGTTTAGTGAAATTCATAACTGTTTCGGAAATTGTGTGACAGACAGACAGATGGACAGACAGATAGACAGACAGATAGATGGACAGAGAGACAGACGGAACCAATTTCATTATTCTTCCCTTTAATTTTTTCCAAAAGCGTAGGGATAAGTAGAAGCAGAAGAGTTACTTGATACTGTTACCGAGCAACCAGTTCCAGTGTCAGCTCCATTGCCTTGGGTCACGTGACCCACAGTGAGCAGAGCAAGTCTGCACTGGTCAACTTTTATTTGTGGATATTTTAGTTTACAGGAATTTTCCGACTGTTTTGTGATTTTTCTTGGGAATATTGGCTTCGCGTTGCAACAATATGCATAATTTCAGCTTTCTACCCCATCGAGAAAGTATTAAACATTGTATCAGTGAGTGAGTGCTTAGAAGGGGCTTTGTGTATTCGATGACAGCACAAACCCCTTAGAATGAAGCATATAACACGGACACACACACACACACACACACACACACACACACACACACACACACACACACACACACACACACACACACACACACACACACACACACACACACACACACGATTCTCCTTTTAGTGATGTACAGTATTTTAGTTTTACCTGGAAAGTCATGTTATATACCCTCAGTTCTACCTCGTCAATGATCACATGTTCATTGAAGTGTTCATTTCATTATCAAGATTCCTTGCTGTATCAAGACCATTGCTAGCCTAAATTAAGTTTTGTGCTGTTTTCAATTTTCTAGTACTGTGGTTGATTTTTTTCTCAACAATGTTAAATATCGTGAGCCAATGCGTTATATGCCAGCTCAACACGTTCACATACAAACAACCATACTTTAAATAGAATGAGAACATACTTTGAAAGCTTTGAGAATTTGTTTTCATTTTTGCAACAGAATAGTAGAATAAGAGTAGATTTGGTTGTGAAGAAGACAGAATCTTGTCAATGATTGCATGGACACCCAAATGACTGGAGTTAGAACTGCCGCGTGCCGATTATACATTCAATTACGGGTGTCCGTACAATTATGGGTAGGAATTAGCCCTACGGCTACCTTCCTGGTTTCGACAAGCACTCATTGCCAAACAGTCCTAAAAGCTGGGGATAAGTCTGGTGTTAAACAAAATCAGATTATAGTGAAGTTTGAAAAGTGCACATGATAAGAATGCAAAGTAAAATGTCTCCGATTAAAGTTATGCTAAAGGCTAAATTTTGAGGGAATGTTTTTGGGTAAAATCTTGATTATATATATATATATATATATATATATATATATATATATATATATATATATATATATATATATATATATATATGTTCCTCTACTTTCGATTACAAATTCCCTTAAACATTCTGTCAAAAAACAGAGTTGTAAACATAATTTTAAATTGTATTATACATTTTTTTTTGTTGTTGTACTTATGAAGGAATCTGGTTAAAGGGTACACCCACAAAGCCACAGTTGTGTTACATTGTCCAGTTGGGAATAATAATGATAATAATGTGAATGTTGTATCTATACTTGCTTGCTCTCGGGTACTCTGTGATTACAGCCTTGCCAATGAGTTCAGAGAGTTCCATTTGGGCCGGCCACAACACATCAGGCACCTGGCTTGTGGCCTGGCGTGGCATGAAAGCAAATCCAGTGACGTGCGTCCGGTGGCCTGGCTTTCATTATGTTAACCATTTTACGTTCCCTTATCCCAAAGCAGTTAACTTTGACATTTTGCGAAAAGAGGATACACACAATTCAAATCCAAGAATTAATGAATCCAAGAATCCCATGTTTTTTTTTAAAAACAATTCACATATAAGAGCATTAGTTTACAAGTTTTATTTCAACTGGCAACATTTTGAGAGCACGTGAGCTGTGAATAAAACAATGTATGATAAAGTGGGATAGCTTCATATCCGGTAATCATTGTAAAAGAAGTATTGACTTATTGCACAACAGGCAAATGGCTCAACAGAACGAGCCTTTTCAAATCGCATGTTTCCTTACATTGACCATACCCTCAAACAGAATAAACAATACACTGGCAGTTAAAGATAACTGTTGAAGCAAAGCAGCCGTACACGATTCGTCATGCCATGTGATGAAAGGTTGGCGCTGTCTCTTGGGTGAGTGGTTCGGAGCCATGGTTTTTAGTGCAATGCTCTACATTCCCACGCTGGAACTCTTTCAGTTCCCCCCTTTTAAACCAGCTCTAATGGCAGCGCGTTCCTGGGATGTATACTGAGCCATGCTCCATTGTTCCTGGACATCCTGCTGGAGAGAAGAGAAAAAGTGCAAAGCAAAGTGAACAAAAAGCATGACGCAAGGCAAAAGGAACCTCTCCGCGGTGTCCTTCTGACTGTAAGGTCATTTAAAAATAAACATGTCTAATTTATACCGTCATGATATATTTTTTTCTTCCATCGATCCACCTTTACTACCTGACCGAATGTAATCATAAAAAAACTGTCCCAGATATGCAAAGGAGCTTATTTGCAATACTGTACACAATGGCTGTACTGTGCAGCAACATTGCAGTTAAAAATTTATAACTTTACCCCATTGTTGGATTTATTAAAGTTCACCGTGATGACATAAATTCGGCAATTTTGGGGTCGACCCTCCAAATGATCAATTTATATATTTATCACATGGGAGAAGGAGTTGGGAGTGGTAATGTATAGTGGAGGTGAGGAAGGGGGGGGGTAAGGATACAGGACAGTGTCAAGCAGCTATAGGAAAAGCAAACAGGGGTTTAGGTTGTATTTGTAGGGGGATAAATTATAAATCAAAAGAGGTGATCTTAATGATGTGTCGGAAATTTGGGAGGCTTTGTCTAGAATACTGTGTATGCTTTTGCTCACCACATCTGAGGATGGCATAGCTGCTATAGAGAGGGTACAATGTCGAGATACAACGTATAATGATTCTAGGTCTAGCTCGACTTAGCTATGAGGTATAGTTGAAGGAAACTAGAGTTTATGCATTGGAAAGGAGGAGATAATGAAGGCATTTGGTTGAGATGTTTAAGATAATGAGCAATGTGGACAAGATAGGTGCAGTGCAGTTTTTCAGCAGAATGGACAGTGTTAGAACCAGGACCATAGCCTGAGAGGAAAGAATACGAGAGTTAGGACAGTATTAAGGCAGGGGTCTTTTAGTTGGAAAGTGGTTAATGCATGGAGTGGTCTCACAGAATAGGTAGTGGCAGTTTAGGGGTGGATAGGTTTAAACAGGAATTAGAATAGGTACCTGAATGCATGAGAGATGGAGTGGTGTGGGGATATTGGCTACATTGGGATAGGTGATGAAACTGGGGTTGGTGCAGCCCAGGCATGATGGACCGAATGGCCTCCTGCACCAAAGTTCCTCTCATGTATCCATCTTTCAATCCCCACTGACTTGTTTGGCATTTATGGAATCGTGTTTTTTTTTTCTGGATATAACCATGATGGGTGGCATCCATGACCAAGAAAACAACATTTTGTTGAAGGCGATGAGTTTTTTTCCCACCACATAAAGATAAAAAATACTCACATGAGAGGCTGGTGAAGTAGAGTGGCAGAAATGTTTTAGTTGGGAGATGTATTAGGATTAGTTAGAACACAGACTTTGTACTCCGGTTTGAGCGTTCGACACCAAAGACAGAGTACGTCTTCCTTTATTATGATATGGACAATGGTTGCAATTTGTGTGACTTCTTACCCAAATAATGGCGTTTGCAATGCTTCTCACGTAATGAGTTGTGTATCCACGTACTGCCAACGTGTCGTTTCATTTGTCAACAAAAGGTTGTGGAGGTTGCGATAGTGATAATACAAGTATGCGGGTTTACCACGAATAAGTGGAACAGGTTCCACGAGAAGAGGGATACAAAAAAATTGTTTTCCTTTTTTAAAGTGGAAAAAATAATAAATAAATAAAAGAACCCATAAATTATGAACAAGCCTTTTGCATTTTGCAATGCCAAGTGAGATTACGAAAGTAAATACGACAATGGTTCAAGGTTGGCATGGACACTTTATTGTATAAAGTCTGGAAGTAAAGGGGGGTGTTGTCACATAAATGTGGCAAATAACGACCACAACGAGATCTGCAGAGAATATTCGGAAGGGTACGCGGTGATTTCAGCACTACCGCTTTGATGTCTCCATCATTTGTAAACTTAATGCCACACAGATGTTCTTCAAGTCATCCAAAGAGATGAAAATCGCAATGAGACAAGACAGGACTGTGTGGGGGGAATGATTTAGAACTTCCCAAACCATCTCCACTATAGTAGATGTGGTCACATTTGCCATGCGAGGGTGAACCTTATCATTTACCCTCGCTAAAGGCAGGCAGTATACCTGGCGACCATGTACGTATTGCTCATCTCACTGAATTGGGCAACAAGTCACTGTAGTAATGTGTATTGATGGTTTCCCGACATTTGATAGATTGCACATGAATTGAGCATTTCTGTCAGCCGAGATATCCATTTTCCACAATTATTCAAAACTTTTTCCAATTCGACCTGCTGACCACAGTTTTATTATGTGCTGCACTGATCACGTGATATTCCTGGTGTTGGCTTGATGGCGAGAGTGGTGGGTGTGGGATACTAGGGTCCTGAGTTCAAATCCCACTCGGTTGTTGAATTAATACTAGGTGGGGTTGACTCAGACGTCATCCTTCCGTGGTCGGCAAAAATGAGTATCAGCTTGTTGGTATTCTGTGTCGGAATGGCAACTCATCCAGGATTGTGCACAATAGCCAAGGACACTGGTGAGGCCGCACCAACACTCTGCACAGAGTATGGTCCCGATGGATGGATGGATGATCATGTGATTGACCGAATATGCATATCCAATCCGATTGGATGTGAAATTCAGGAGCATTCATGCCACTCCAGGCGAAATGCACACCACACTTAGTACAATGTATTGCAGAAGCTCTTCAAGATAAGGTTGCCAAAAGTGAAAATGTACCCCTCCTGTTCCAATGCAACTTTATTGTTTGTAAATTTCAAAATCGGTGAACTTGCTACTGGGCTATCCATGGAGTAGAAAGGCAAAGAATTTGCTTTGTCAGCTCCTTCAGAAATGGCACAAGCCACAAAAAGCTAAATTAAATTTTCGAGCCTTGTTGAGTTACCCAGCAGGAGATTGCAGACTGGCATTCCAGATTTTACTCAATTTTAATTAATCTTTGTTCACCAATCCCACCCTCAGTCTCATTTCCTTTTGTGGCTCTGGAGCTGGACATTATACGACCGTTTCACCAAGGCTTCTCCTGCGATGACCACAGCATAAAATACCCGAACCTCCAGGACACTGTCCCCGATGAACTTCTGAGTGCCGGTGGTCTCCTCATGGCGATATTTATTGTACGTAACCACAAAACCACAACCCACAGTTCAATATATTTTTTGTCTCAATCCATGCAGTTCTTTTCTTTCTCGATTCTCAACTTTTTCCTGGTTAAACGAATTATTTCCTCACTTGTTAAAGATGATCTTTATCTGTAATTGCAGTAGAGTGCAGCATATAGGTGTGGCTCCATCATTAAAAGCAAGCATGTGGACAGGTGAACCAAACTACTTCATCACCAGTGGGAAGAGTACTATGGAAAGCTTCCAATAGGCAGTGAGCCAAAGAAATGCAGGATGATCTCCATTTCAGATTATATATATATATATATATATATATATATATATATATATATATATATATATATATATAATATATATATTTTATATATATATATATATATATATATATATATATATATATATATATATATATATATATATAATATATCCACTCAGGGTTCTGACAAGATCAATTTCAGCATTTTTGTGTTAATGCATGTGAACATCCGGATTGTAAGATCATGCTAAAAGAGACAGCGAGAGATCGAGACCTCTAAGGAGACCAAGGCCCCATGAACTCTTTTCCATACCCACAGGAAGGTCAACAAAATCAACAAAATGTCAACATGGCTTTCAGTGAACAATAATGTTGGGTGAAGCAAAAGCTGTGGTTACCTGGTTATTCTTCCATTTGCTTTAATTGGTTAACAGCAGCTATAAGTCAAAGTGATTTATTCAGCACACATAAGAGATAGGAAATATATATATATATATATATATATATTCCAGCAATGCTTTACATTTCTACTTTTTCTCTCTCTCATCCTTCATGTTTCCATGTATGTACATCATTGTGCACAGCTTTGCGTCACAGACGCCAATAGCGATGTCAGAATACACAATGACAATGACAGTAAGAGAAGGTGAAAAGGATTTGGTCAGGGCATTGTCACACTGAGGGCACTTACTGTCCAATCAGTGGTACAGGAATGTGAGTGTGCACGCCATTAATCACTGCTGTCACGCTCGTCCATCTGCTTCATTGTCGTTGTTCTTTTATGAGCCTTGACGTTGTGTAATTGAAAACGGCTAATCATGATGTCATCACTCACGAACAACCTTTTGGGGAGTGTTTGTTAATACGCTGTCAGATATATCTGAGATAAGCTAACCCCCGCTTTAGCAGGGAAAATTGTGTGTGTGTGTGTGTGTGTGTGTGTGTGTGTGTGTGTGTGTGTGTGTGTGTGTGTGTGTGTGTGTGTGTGTGTGTGTGTGTGTGTCTTAGATAACTTCAGAACTGTTTATGTCACTCTCTCTTTCTCTATCGAGTGCAGCCTGTGGCTGCTGGTTGCATCATTGGTTGGGACGTGGCTATGCTGCTGATGTAGTGTCCCCCCTACCAGTACACTGGTGCTCATTTTGCCGACCTCGGAAGGATGACAGGTTGAGTCAACCTCCTGGTGTATATTAATTCAGCAGCCAACGGAGCTTGAACTCAGGACCCTAGGATCCCAAGCCACCACCCTAACCACGAAGCCAACACCAGGCTACGTTTATGTCACTAGAAGTAGCTGAATGTTTTGAAATAAGGGAAGACTACACTTTTAACTTGCACTGAAAATCGGGGTGTCTTTTTTTTTTTTCTTCCACTTCTTTGATGTTGTTATCACACCATGTCAAGGGTGTTATTCAATAAAATTAAATGGAAAAAGTATACCAAGCTTCTCTTTATGGCATTAAATATGAACTTCCAATAGGGTAGAACACCCCAAGTTCAGAGTGACCAAGAAGGGACCTCAATAACTATCTCATTATTCCATTAGACATCATCTATATGCTTAACATTGAGTACTGTGCACGATTATACTGCATGTGGTCAATAGGAATCTCCTTTTGAAATACCACGGACCTGGGAATTTTATACGGACCATACCAGCCCCTAGTGATGAATACAGACTGGTGAGAGATGTTTCTGGACAATCAGAAGGTTACAGGTTCATCAGTACTGCCTAATGGTTCTGCAACCTCACCCGATGCCGGTAAAGAGGGCTGTCACTGATCTGGCAGAACCATAACCGGATGATGGCATTGATGTAGTAGCTTCAGCATGAGCACCACTCACCACTGTGTGTCCGCACCGCATTTGTCACTACCAGTGCAAAACGGTGTTTGTTCCTTTTGTTTGAAGGCAAAAGCATAAAACAGAAGAAAAGGACAGGAGTAAAAACGAATCGGATGATAATAAATCATGGCAGTAACGGGCAGTACATATGTAACGGGGAAGGCAATAGTTTTGAGTTATTGAATGTTCGTTCGCAGGGATTGGAATCGCACTCGCAAAGGTTATGGCTCTGAATGCATGAGCGGAGTGTGTTGTGGAATGCTGGAAAAGAACGAAAGCCAGAAACTTGTTTCCCACGATATGGAGTGTATTTCCCAAGCTGGAAGTTTCTGTAGCCATTGTTGCACATACAAAAATCTCAGGTTCTGCCGCACAACTTACGACAAGTCAATGCTTTTGATCCACCAACCAATAGGGAGCTTTTAAGTGGTTTCCACAGCAGTGAGGTGGAGTACACGTAGATTTAGGTAAACATATTTGCATGTTGAGGCTGAATACCTCACAATGGAGGGCAATACCACCTCAGAAGACCGTTATTCAGGAGAAATCGCAACGTGAAACACTTTCCCCTACCATCAGACTCAAACTGGTTCAATCCTAGGCAGCAAGGAGTGAGCTACAGGAGGTGGGGGCTTTGAGACAGTTTGCAGATGGTGAATGATTGACACTGGCAAATAAAAAATAGAATACTCTCATGGCATCAATGGAGGGTTGTTAAAAATGGTCTTGGAGCAGCAGAAGTTCCACCAAACAAGCAATCAGTCACTTCTATGAGACAAATAACCATCGGTTATTGTTCATCGAACCAAATGGATACTTTCTGCTTGCTGAAGGAAACAAAAATCCAAAAGATTTTTTTATTTTTTTTAATGAACGAAAATTTGGAGGCATATCGACCACAATATCGAATCGATTCCCTATGACCTCCACAGGGCGGTACCACGGAGCACCACGAAAGTGAGCGGTGTTTAATGGTCCCATCAATTTGCAAAAGTTTACATGAAGACGAGTCTTTATTCAGCCAGTCTGACATGAGTTGTATGTGAGGGAGCATTGCAGGATGAAGTTTGTCGTTGGCAAGTGAAAGAGGCTTCAATTCAGCTCAAAACATGTTCACTTTTTTGCTATCAAGTCTAATCTCAGGAAAAAAAAGTGTTTTTAACATACTAGTGGGGCAACTTAGCTAAATATAGCATAACAATTGTGCATTTTGTGAGGAAAGCACCACATTTGGCACACTAGTAGCCTATCGTATTATGAACAGATTTGGATATTGGGCCATCTCAAAATTTTTGATGGCAGTGGAAAATGGCTGACACAACCATCAGCGGCTGAATTTGAGATGGCCTAATATCCAAATCTGTTCATAATATGATAGGCTACTAGTGTGCCAAATTTGGTGCTTTCCTCACAAAATGCACAATTGTTATGCTAAGTTTCCCCAATATACTGTTAATTTAACTTGTTGGAAGCATTTTGACCGTTGCTGTTGATGACCTAAAGCTAAAACCACCCTTAGATGGGCGTTGACTTAAGTCTGTGTTTTCTCTTGTTTGAGATTTGCTTCCATAGTCCATTTAAACACTGTCTACATGAAGCTTTATATAAGCCGTCTGATTTATGAAGTCAAACAAACATGGCCGTATTGTCTGCTTGTTTGTCAGAGGATAAAGGTCATGCTTTGCCAGGCATAGTGTTCTGGTCGGTGTATGCACGGTATAGGACAGCGAAAGGAGAAGCAGGCCAAAAGATTGCTGAGGAGGCCAAAGTGTTTTGCCAAACCAAACTATTAGAGGCAGGTTTGGCTCAATGAAACATTGGACTAACCTCAACCGACTTGTTGCGGTCCAGTTAGTATGAGTAAGAAGGAATGGGAAGGATAGTGGAGAGAGGAGGAGGCAAGTAGAGCTGGGGAAGAATAAAAGGGAAAGGAGTTTGGGAAGGTAGCAGTGGGAGGAAAGTGGAAAGATTGAAAATATATGGGAAAAGATAGGGGTGTTAGGAGAGATCAAAATGATGTTTACCTTTTTTGTGTTTTTATTATCTTAATAGCTCATTATGATGGTTTCCTCATGAGAATGCTGCTGGTCCAATTAATATGACTGTATCCTGCCTCATTAAAAAAAAAAGTTTGAAAACACAAGGAATTCACGATATTCATTATTCCTGATGAAAGTACCCTTTAAAGTTTCACCAACCCTTCTTGATGGATTTTAACTGATTGCCAACAGCTAATTAACTTTCATCTTGAATTTCCTTTAAAATAATAAATTCCAGGCAGAAACAAGTAATTGGAGAAACTTTTGTCAATGCATTTCATGTTTAACTATCAGACGTTTGTCCATATTACTACTGTGACAGGTCTGCTGGCCGGGTCACGAGTGGCCTCTCGGACCCGCTTCCTCACTTTTGACGCAGAAGCCAATGAGCCGCAGATAACTCCGTGGCATGATGGGCTGCTAAGCAATCACAGACGCCATTGGAGATTATTAATTTAGGCAGGGTCCTCGCGTCCAATTCCTGCGCTACCATTGGCTGGTGCGCTGTCATCCAGCTATCGTGATTCGTCCTTAAAGCACGATGGGAAGGCTTGCTGGTTCAGGGGTAGGGCAAGCAGGAGGGTCATACTTTGCATCCAATACCTATGCAAATGCCACCAGCTTGATTGGAACCTCGTTTAAGCGATTGAAGGGCTAGAATTGCTGCTTTGACGATCAAAGCGATGGAGTTCTCACTTAGATGATCGAAGCACTGGTGAAACGGAGTTACGTTAGGCAAGTGTTTTGAAAATCTGGTTTGAAAATGTAGTTTGAGAATGTAAAGACAAAACAAATTAGAAAATATCTCAAAATGCAAAGCCCATTCACGGCCACTTTGTATTCAAACTGAACTTGATGAAAACAACAGCTTAAAAAAAAGAAAGAAGAAGAAAAAAAGGGTCAAATTTATTAATTTGTGTTCTCACAATAAAGGTTTGTTGAAAATTTTATGACAAAAGCTCAAATGGTAAAGAAAGGAACATTGAAGGGATTACAAAACCCAGCCACCTTGCGCTTGCTTGGCAGATGGGTTAATAATGCCTATTTGTACTCAATGCGATGTTGCCATTTGACATTTTGATCCAATTATTAATTCGTCTTCTCCATATCCTCATAATTAGGGTTTTTGACAAAATGAAAATTTGATGACAAAAGCTTAAATGGTTTAAAAAAAAAAAGTTATCATCTGGACTGACACACTGAAGTGATTGCAAAACCACGTCTCCCACTGCGTGCTGGACAGGCAAATCAGGAAACTTCAGGGTCCGGGAGGATGGTGCAGAGGTGTGAACTTATCTTTGAGCTGTCTAGTCTGGGTTCAATTTCTGGCCATAACATAAACTGTCAGATTGGTGCTTCAGAGGCAGGATACGCAAAACACACACACACACACACACACACACACACACACACACACACACACACACACACACACACACACACACACACACACACACACACACACACACACACACACACACACACACACACACACAAGCATTTAAGGTCATTTTTCCCTGATAGAGCAGGGCTAAGCCTTGCAGTCCCCATGACATTCATGGTTCCCTTTTTGAGGCAATGTTTTTAATGGCCGGATGCCCTTCCTGACGCCAACCCTTTAGTCGCCTCTCATGACATGCAGGGATATGGTGTACCTATTCTAACCAGGGCACACACCACGACCAGTACACCGGTACTCATTTCACCGACCTTGGAAGGATGACTCTTCAGAGGCAGGATGTGGAATCATAAAGTACGCGGTCACTTGAACAGACATTAACATGGGCATCCCTTTTTTGCCAGCATCAGATCGTGGATGTTAAGGATCCTATGGCGTATTTCACAAAGAATAGGTTAGTTATCTGCAGGCACGCTGATGAAATTACAAATTCCTGCGCCCTTCAGTCAAACACCAGGCCTGCTTAGCCAGATCATGAAAGACATGAGCCCAAAACAGTCCATCGCTGACCACACAAGAAGGTGGGAATAGTTTGGCCCATTAAAGAGGAAGTAGTGAAGACCAAGAGACTACCAACTTTTTGCAGAGAGAATGGAGCCTTTTTCTGAGATACAACTTTTTGTCAGTCCTTATGCTGATGCACATCTGACATATTTGACTCACCTTTATTCAGAGGTATGAGATGATACAATAGGGCTCATCAATGGATAGAAGCTTGGCATTGGCTTAGCAGGTGGCCTGTGTTGGGATCCTCAGGTCCTGAGTTCAAGCCCTGTTGACCACTGAATTAACACCAGGTGGGGCATAGTGTTCAAGAATGCTCATAAATATTTTGTCCAATGTTGAGTCTCCTCTTGTAGGTTGCTTCACCACCTGTGCCATCAGTACATAAATCATTACCAGAGTTGGTGTCAAAGCCACCCAATGCTCGCCTGTTTATACATTTATCGTTTTAAAAAAACGTCTAATAATTAATATTTTTTATAAAGCATTGCAGTGAAGTATAATTATAAAGCAATATATGTATTTGTATGTTGTAATCAGTAACAAGAGCGCAAGTGAGCACAATATATGCCCTAACAAGAAGGTATATACAGAATTGTGCTACTACATGGAAAACAGCATCCTGGTTGCCATGGCAACCACTTTAGATGACGAACGTATGTCGCTACACACCGTCTCCACAGTCTGTACCTATGTACCAAATATGAAACGTGAAAGTTGAAAACTTTGGGAGTTAGAGTGTGGACAGGAACAGATGGAAAACAGCATCCTGGTTGCCATGGCAACCACTTTAGATGATGAATGTATGTCATGACACACCGTCTCCACAGTCTGTACCTATGTACCAAATATGAAATGTGAAAGTTGAAAACTTTGGGAGTTAGAGTGCGGATAGGAACGGATGGAAAACAGCATCCCAGTTGCCATGGCAACCACTTTAGATGACGAACGTATGTCGCGACACACCATCTCCACAATCTGTACCTATGTACCAAATATGAAATGTGAAAGTTGAAAACTTTGGGAGTTAGAGTGCGGACAGGAATGGATGGAAAACAGCATCCTGGTTGCCATGACAACCACTTTCGATGACGAACGTATGTCGCCACACACCGTCTCCACAGTCTCTACATATGTACCAAATATGAAACGTGAAATTTGAAAACTTTGGGAGTTAGAGTGGGGACAGGAACGGACGGAAACAGCATCCTGGTTGCCATGGCAACCACTTTAGATGACGAACGTATGTCGCGACACACCGTCTCCACAATCTGTACCTATGTACCAAATATGAAATGTGAAAGTTGAAAACTTTGGGAGTTAGAGTGCAGAGAGGAACGGACGGACAGACAGACAGACAGACGGACGGATGACCGGTATCACATAATACCCCCCGATATCTATATATCGGGTGTATAAAAAAGTGTGGTCGATAAAAACATTAGAAAGGAAACTAGAGGGGGAGCACTCGGGAGAGTGCAAAACCTCCGCCGCCAATACTGCTGGGTCACTCAAGTGAACCTTATATCTTATTCATTAAATATGATGTCAACAGTGCTGACAGAGTTATAGTTATTTTCTCCAACTTTTTTTTGGGGGGGGGGGGGGTTGGAAATCACTTAAAACATGTAGAAATGCAAAAAAACAAACATTTTTTTCTCTAACAATTTTTTTTTGGGGGGGGGGGTCCAAAATCGCCCCTCAGCGCTATTAAACTGCAAAATCTAATGGCATGATCCTTGGACCATACCTCACCCCCCCACCAAGTTTCGTCGAAATCCGTCGAGGAGTTTTTCCGTAATACTGTTCACAAACAAACAAACAAACAGAAAGGGGTGAAAACAGTAACCTCCGATCTTCGATGGTGGAGGTTAAAAATAACTTGCATCAAAAAATTTAACATTTTCACGCTGACGCTGACGCTGACGCTCACGCCGGGGGTATTGCTATAGCTCTCTGTTCTTCGAACAGGCGAGCTAAAAATCGCCCGTAATAAGAACAGCAGCACTTTCCGTTGAGTTTATCAGGTCAAGCATAGGCACTGTATAGTCGACAATATCTTGCTGAGAGAGTGAACGAGGAGATGCATATGCAACGCAGGCATAAATGTTCATTTGAAGGCATACGTCTACCGATTACGTCAGATTAATCCAGGGGATTTCTAGGTAAGCTGGCACACAATAAGCAATTAATATGCTGGATCTCATATCACTACGTACATAGAAGGCAACGCTTCTTCCTGCACGTGCTGTACGATCTCGATGATATGGATGAAAATTGGGTAGTTGGTAACAAATGGATGGCTTATTCGAAGAAAACCATGTCTCAGTTACTGCTATGAGATGGTTGTTGTTGTGCTGCATTGCAAGAGTTGCTTCGAAGTAATGAAAATTGTTCCACAAAGATCTAGCATCAATTAGGAGTACCGCTGGCAAGGATAGCGTGAGTTGATGTTGTACCTTCTTAACATTGTGAAGAATCCGTAGGCTGTCAGGTGGACGTTGTATGGCAGCTGGTTTTGTAGGTGTGGTTCGACTACTGATATCGGTCATCGCTTATGGAGAACTCTTTGATCAACCATTTGGACAATATGGTCGATGATATCCATGTCAGGAGCAGACGCTCCGACTCACTCTCCACCAAGAGCAGACGCCGCAGTGCACGCTCTCCCCCGATAATCTCAGGAGAATCCGAAAATCTCACGAGACCCGATTGGTTCTGCCAGTATAGACAGCAGGTCGTCTGGTCTTCTTTGATGTCCCTTGACAACAGGTTCCACTGCTTGTTATCTCAAAGCATGCATGGCTGCTGCATGGGTAGCAGCTCCTCCATAATAAACAAATTCATGCACTCAGCAGTTTGCATGTCAAATGTGAACAGCCATCTTGGATTACGAAAGGGCAAACATTATTAATGTGCTACTTGGAGTAGAGTTAATTTATTATTGACTAAATGGAGTAGAAAACGGATATAGAAAAGAAAAAAAGCCTTCTCTAACTGGAGTAGTAAACAAACATTTGAATATAAAAGCCAAGCTGGATTTTCAGGCATCGAAACCCACAGCAATTACAAAAAAATTTTAAGCAAGGCTTTTGCCATTTTGTCGACTTGCATCATCATGCAGGTAGAACTATGGGTGAAATCAGCAGGAGATGATTGAGGTATGTTAACTGCCTTGGGAAGCGAAAATCTGACATTTCAGACGTTAACCCTTCATCGGAGCAAAAGGATTTGTTTTTGCTTCGACGAAGGGTTAGCGTCTGAAACATCAGCTTCCCCTTGCTTCCCATGGCGGTTAGCATACCTCAACAATCGTCCCGTTGATGTCATCGTTTGTCATTTTATGGCTGATAAGGTGGTTTGGGTGACCTTTAATCCATTATTGCCGCAGATTTTTTTTATTGATCGCTTGCACTGACAGGGATTAAAACAAGTGCTGTTGGTGGATACTAAACATGAGAACAAACAACTGACGGTACTTAAAATATTTTTGTCTTTGATATTACTCAAATATTGTGGAAGACTTTTATTTATTCGGGAAAGTGAGTCTCGTGAAAGAGCGAGGAGATGGAGGACAAAAAAGCAACACACTGAGAATGAGGCAAGCAGGGCAACAAGAAAGGGAATGAACCAACAGAAAAAGAGGAAGAGGAGGAAATACGGCAACAGATCTGAACGAGGCCCACAACAGCATGTGGCCTGGACAAGGATACACGAACTCAAACACACAAAAGGCACACAACAATTCATTTAACGAGATGTGCAAGTACATTACATCAACAAACTAGAATGGCACTTGGTACAGTGCATGCCTGTATTGTATCCCACTGGTAGGCCAGGTCCACATCTGGACCTTAACCAAAGTCTTATTGGCTTGTTCTTGTCACCTACCTAACTCCTCCACCTAGTTTTGTCATAATCTTTTCAGAACCTTTTGAGATATTGTGCTATATGTTGTTTTTGGTCCTCAATCTCTCAATTGGGACGAATCACTTTCAAAATTCTAGTATCTGCATTTGTATCTTCACCAAAATCTAATCAATTCGTCCTTGACGCACATTCAATCTGGCCACCAAGTTAAATCAAAATCTGTCCATAACCTTTTTGAGATATCCTGCTCACAGACAGACAGACAGACAAATAAGGGTAAATACAGTGCATAACCTCCATCTAACTTCGGTCACGAAGGTAATTAACACAAACAATTACCGAAAACTGTTGAACAAGACATTTCCGGAACAGGTATCCTCAGCGATTGATGATGGTCTCTCAGAGCAAAGAATATGGCATCTGGCTGCAAAGAAACCCACAACCTAATTGTATAACCCATCGTTTCTATACATTCCAATACACTCTCAACTACACAACGATTTGTACAAGGAAAACAATGGATTTTTAAAATACTTTTTTGGGCTAATAAGTGCCAGACATAGCGCTTTGCATTCAGATAAGAATGTGTTTACTGCCATTGGAAGTGAAGTGCGATTGAAGTTTTACGTGCGACTTCTTAATCACAGCAAAAGAGCAGTAACCAGTGTGTTGTGCTTTAAATATTTCATTGTGTACAGCCCAATCCCCAATTGTAACAGCGATTATTATCAGCAGCAAGATGAATGATTTTAAATAGCTCGACCGACATTCAATTTTTACATGGATAGTGCATTTCTACTTCTGCCTGTTTGTCTCAAACAAGAGCTGATGCTCGAAACATTCATGGCATCTCGTTCCCATGTGATGGTAAACATATTCTGATGAACCCCAGTTCATAAACCCTCTGGCTCTGTTTATTTTGTCTGCCGACACATATTAGCTTTAATAGAGATGAGTACTGCGTTTTATACAAGGAAACTCAAGATGATAGAAGGCGGACATTTTGCCCATGGTGCCCGTCTTATCCATACCAAATTCTCTTGTTCACTGTATGCACAGTACTTGTATCTTAGTCTCCTCATGAAGTTTTTAAACTTGACATCCACATCTCTCTGTTTAACTTAATATATGGTGGGGTGTGGGGGAGGCAGGATGGGGATGAGGCGGGGTGCAAAAGGCTTTTTTTTTTCTTGACCATGAGGTGAAACTCGACACAGATGTTCATCATTTTCTGGGTAGTTTTCCAGCCAGTGTTACACATTCTTCCCAGTGGTGAGTCAATTTCGTGTTTCTATTGGAATTTAAGTCGTGTTATTGGCAAAGAAAAATATTCAGGGCAAAATATTTTGGCCACTGTGCACATGTCCCATTGTCACCTATAGACAATGTACCAGAACATACAGTGCCTTAAAAAAGTATTCAGACCCCTTAACTTTTGTCACATTTTGATGTGTTACAGCCTGAAGTTAAAATGGATTCAATTTTAATTTTTGTCACCGATCTACACAAAATACCCCCAAATGACAAAGTGAAAACATTTTTTTAGAATTTTTTTACAAATCCATTCAAAATGAAATAAAGAAATATCTCATTTAAATATGTATTTCCACAAAGTATACCGGGCGTAGTGGCGTGCGCCTGTAATCCGGCTACTCGGAGGCTTGGGTTGGAGGATTGCTTGAGGACGGGAGCTCTGCACTGGGCCACACGATGAGAGGGTGTAGAGCAGCCTGGAATCATGGCATAACCCAATCCTTATCCCTGTGTCATAAGAGGCGATCAGGGTTGCGTCAGGAAGGGCATCCGGCGTAAAACCTATGCCAAATCAGTATGCGGATCATACCGGATGATCCGCTGTGGCGACCCCTAATGGGAGCAGCCGAAAGACGAACAACAACAACAACAACAACAACATATGTATTGACTACAGCTTCAAGTCTTCATGGGTATGTCCACATCAGCTTTGCAGATCTGGATTTGGGGATTTCTCCTATTCTTCCTTGCAAATTTACTCAAGTTCGGTCAAGTTGGATGGGGATCGTCGGTGAACAGCAATCTTCAAGTCTTTCCACAGATTCTCAATGGGATTCAAGTCTGAGTTTTGGCTGGGCCACTCAAGAACTTTCACCTTCTTGTTGTGAAGCCATTCCAATGCTGCTTTGGCTGTATGCTTGGAGTCATTGTCCTGTTGGAACGTAAATCTTCGCCGCAGTCTATGGTCCTTTGCACTCTGAAGCAGGTTCTCCTCAAAGATTTGCCTGTACTTGGCTCCATTCATTGTTCCCCCTATCCTTACAAGTCTCTCAGTCCCTGCCGTTGAAATGTATTCCTGCAGCATGAGGCTGCCACCTCCATGCTTCACGGTAGGGATGGTGTTCGATGGATGATGAGCTGTGCTTGGTTTCTGCCAGACGTAGCGTTTTGCATTCAGGCAAAAACGTTCAATTTTCATCTCATCAGACCAGAGAATCTTTTGCCTCATGCTCTCAGAGTCATTTACGTGCTTTTTGCAAACTCCAGGTGTGCTGTCATGTGCCTTTTTCTCAAGAATGGCCTCCGTCTGGCCACTCTCCCATAAAGCCTATATTTGGGAAGTGCTGCAGGCACTGTTGTCCTTCCGGCAGGTTCTCCCATCTCAGCCAAGGAACTCTGTAGTTCCGTCAGAGTGGTCATTGGGTTCTTGGTCACCTCCCTGACCAAGGTCCTTCTTGCCCAGTTGCTGTTTGGTCAGAAGGCCAGCTCCCAGAAGAGTCTGGGTAGTTCCACATTCTTTCCATTTCCTAGTGATGGAGCTCATTGTGCTCTTTGGAACTTTCAACACTCGAGAAATTGTTTTGTGCTCTTCCCCAGATCTGTGCCTCCTCACAATTCTATCTCGAAGTTCTATGGACAGTTCCTTCGACTTCATGGTTGAGTTTCTGCTCTGACATGCAGTGTCAACTGTGGGACCTTGTATAGAAAGGTGTGTTTCTTTCTAAATCATGTCCAATCTATTGAATTGGCCACAGGTAGACTTCAATCATGTTGTGGAGACATCTCAAGGATGATCAAATGAAATTGGATACACATGAGCTCAATTTGGAGTGTCATAACAAAGGGGTTGAATACTGATTGACACCAAGACATTTCAGCTTTTCATTTTTAATGAATTTGTAAAAAACAAATCCTAAAAACAAAATTCCACTTTATTATTATGGGATATTTTGTGTGGATTGGTGACCAAAAAAAAAAATATTTTTATCCATTTTAAATTCAGGCTGTAACACAACAAAATATGAAAAAGTCAAGGGGTGTGAATACTTTCTGAAGGCACTGTCTCTGAGACGCAGCAGAGCACCATTGCAGAACTGCGGAAGGTGAGTATGCTTTCAGAGGAGTTATTCAAACACAATGAAGCCAACAACATCCATCGAGGTTTCCTATCCGAGTCTTAACGGTTCTCTGATCTCTTCGCTCCCAAAGTCTGATGTGATTTGAGTGCATTCAAGCTGATATGTCATACATGTGCCATTTTGTACGTCACACGTTGGTAGTACAAAGTGCACTCGTAGAGAACTTCACCCACAGAAGTGTGAACCTGGGGGTCATGAGTGCTCTGTCTAAAGGAATGTGCAAAAGGTCGACAGACAATGAAAGAGAATTTCGCAAGCAGCAAATAGAGGTACAGTATGGAATGCCGGTATAGCTAGTAGCTTGGGATCATTCAACAGAACTCAGAAAAGGAGAAGGACAAAGGGCGACAATAGACTTATGATAATGAAGGATTCATGTTGAGAGGTAGTGAATGAGGGTGAAAAAGTTAATAAGAAGCAGAAAGCTCTGCAATGAAGTCTAAGACTTTGAACTCATTGGTTACGTACTATAACTTTGAAGGGATCATTTATTTTATGATGAATGATATAAAAACTACTTTTGAATATATTTTATTGGTATAATTTATTTGTTATTGGTACTATTATGATTATTGTTGTGAATTTTATTCGTGCTGTTATTAATCCAAAGAGTTAAGTGTGTTTTGAATTCTGTCTGAGAAATGTACAAAGTGCCCTTGAAAGAGTTTTGTTGTTGAAAGGGTAGGAAAGTAGGAACCAGTAACAAAAATGGAAAAAGACCCTGATCAAAATTATCAATTTGTAACTTGATAATCCTATGGTGAAATGAATAGCCTCTATGTTCCAATATGCTTGGCAGTGACAAGAGATCTCAAAGGTAGCCCACTTTCCTTTGAGCCATATCGTCTGGGTTTGATACCTGACCTGACTACAAATTGTTATCCTGGTGCTTTGCATGGTTAGTACTAATGAGTATACCATCATCCTTCAGAGGGTGTCACATCTGTTAACAATCACCAGTGGACATTAAAGATCCAATAATTAACCAAAGTCTAATTGGACATTAAAGATCTGACCCAATTCCTGGACCAATCTATAAGGATGCTGCATCAGCAATACATTCTTATGGACAGGTCTCGCAACACGTTCCGATTGCAAGAATAACCGAGCGACAATATCAGTTGCAATTATTCGGCACAGTGAGGCCAGATGATTAAATTTGTAAAGGTGATCGAGTTTGTGATTCATGCAGGAATGAAACAGGCAAGGAACCACAAGAAGGATCAGCTATGCAAAAGACAATCTAAATCTGTTACAAACAGTTGAGATTCACAATGTGCAGGGACAATCCTTCAAGCAATAAAATGACATGTACAAAGATTTCAACGCAAAAATCCAACCAATGAAAGTGTGATCCGACACATTAGCAAGGCCATAAACAAATAACATACACAGGGATTTAAAATAAAGTCTCAAAAGTTTAAACATAAATACAACAAAATGAGAAAATGGGAATGCCTTTTAGGCCTTCATTTTTATCCGAGAGATCGGAGGTTTCCCAGTTTGTTCTGGCCATGGGTTTCCAGCACGATGAAAGAAGACAACGTGGGACGGAGACAATTCCACTCATGGTTCCGGAATTCTGCGCAGGGTGATGATGCGGCCTCCAGAACCGAATTCACTCAGAGCAGCAGAGCTATGCATGCAGGTGGTTGCACAGGTTGAGCAAAATATGCCTTCAGGAGTCATGTATCTTCCCTCAACAGCTCATGCGTCATTGCATGGAATCCCCCTGAGAGGCTCGTTCAGCCCTCTCTTGTTGTCAAACTCTGTTTCATGACTCCTCACCGATACAGCTGGCTCCTTTCACCGTCAGGATTCCTCTGAAAAGTCTCTCAGCTCTGTGACACACTTCAGCACTTCAACATTCCCCATTCAGGCTCTGTTTTTTAAAATGACAAATCCACCGGAATTGCCCCAGGACGGTTCCAGATTGGCGATAACCAGTGGGACAGCCCCTAATGTGACCCTTCACATCAGTGCATTTTGCATCCGGAATCATCACCTCCATGCTCATCCACATCATCATGGGTGAAACTCGGTTCACACTCTCCTCTCACTTTGTTCCAGTTCAAGCCGACACATCCTATGCATACACAATTCCAGATCATGTCAAATTTCACTCTCAAAACTGTCGTACGTTTTATTTTTTGAAAAATAAAGGAAAGGCAGACAAAGACAGAACTAACAAAATAATACACAAGTGCCAAGTGCTGAGGAAGGTTGGGGGGGGGGCTGGGTGGGATTGACGTGCTATGCCCTCTTTGTTCTCAAGACAATAGACACAACTAACTCTTACCCCGCTTCATGTTGTACTCTCCATGGGGCCGACACTATCCTTGAAAAGTTTGGTTGCGATCAATTAAAACAGTTAAATATATGACATTTTCCACGATTCCAAATTACCCCTCCTTTTAAATGTGAAAATTTACTTGAGCTCATAATTTCGTTTTTTCAACATTAGTCCCCCACGTGGCCTACACTAACCCTACCAAGTTTGGTGGTGATCACATAAGCCCCTCCCCCCTATTCCAAATCTCCCCTAAATTAAAAAACCTATAACACCTAATACTGACATTGTATGTTAACTAATTTAATTTTTTTTTACATTTTTTTCACCATAAATCCCCCTTGGGGCCCCCATTATGCAAGCCACGTTTGGTAGTACTGGGGCCCATAGAGCTGACATGAATAGCCAGACCCTGAAAAAAAGAACCCTCCTTCCCATCCCCCACACCCTCCCTCTCAAATTTCTCTCCACCCCCACCCTATTTTACTCTCCAGTATCTCCCATTATGGGTGATAAGTTTGTTTGTGATTACTCAAACCATTACAAAGATCCCTTCCCCCCCCAATACCCCTTTCCCTCCAAACACCACCAAATTCACCCTCCCCCAATGACACACCCCAATGGGGTCACCATTATTTCTGCCAATGTTGGCAGTCCTGTAATGTTCTGTTCTCAAGATGTTACACATGCCTGTTAAACAATGTCGCATCATTGTGATAAAACTTTCTCCACTCTTGTTCAGCACAAACAAGAAAAACTGTTTCAACAGAGCCCCCATTCCTTTAAAATAGTAATTTAGGGATTTTTAGAACTTCATTTAATAATGGCAGAGGCTTTGGCAGAGTAGTACAAAAACATGGAGACAAAGTTACCATGCATACATCATATGGGGGGGGGGGATGTGGGGGTTGGGGGTGAGTGGTGTGTTCGTAGGTGATGGTCGGTCCACAATTCCACCATATGTGCATACATAATAAAGAGATGACCCCAAACATCTCCAGAATAACTTGGACCATACTAATGATATAGTCTCAATTTGTCTCGTTTCTCTCTTTTCTCCCATCGCATTTTCAGACACACTCACAACCTACCAAAGAATGGTGTTTTGTTTATTGTTTATTTTTTTTGTCATACAATAACGGTTAAACATCAAACATAAACAAACGCAGAATCCAGAGAATGTCAAAAACGAAACCATAGGAGGCAAAGAAAAAAAGAGAAAGTGGTGATAAAAAATCATAAACATTGAATAAACTCTCGGCTTTCAAACCATGCCTCAAATGAATGGCTTGGTGCAACGATTGCCTCTTATAAGTTAAATAAGAAAATGAAGATTAGATGACAGTGGAAGAGAACATACCAAGGCTTAATGGCTCGGATATTTCTCGAATCATCGTTTTACTCGATAAACCGCAAATGAAACGGGATATGAGAATGTTTATCACGTTCGATGCAACGGGACGTCGAACGTGAGTATAACAATGGATATAAAGATCTACATTGTTGGAAAACTTTATTAGTACGGTGGCTTTGTAGACGAAGACAGCAACCGGTTACAGCAAAATGTGACTGATCAGATGGACCTGTGGATTTCCTGTGACATTGAAAAACTCACATCTCTTAATACTCGACATCAGGGATGCTGCAAGTGGGACCATTTCTATCTTTTTAATTACAGATGTGTACATTTCTCATTATTTTATTTTCCTTGTTCTTATGAGGCGAAGACTCAGCAATGATGTAATGATGTACGTATGTTCCACTTATATTCCCTGTTTAGGTGTGCTCGGGTGAAGTGCTGTGCGTCCGCTTTGCAAAGCATCACAAAAAGACGATGCTCAAGGAGACGCTTTACCGTGTCCTGGGCTCATATCTCTTTGGTGCAGCGGCCACTCTCTCACTCACTGCCGTGGCCAAGGCCACGGTGGGCCGCTTGAGGCCGCACTTCCTCGCTGTCTGTAAACCCTTGAACTGCTCAGATGGCTACTCCATGGGCCATGTGTGCACTGGCTCTCAGAAGGAGCTCATTGAAGCCAGGTAAAGCTGTGCAGCACATTGAGTCAACACCAATATGAACAATTTTGTAGTTAACAAGCTCTTTGTTCGTGCTCAAGATGCTGTAAGATTTGCAGGAAAGATTTGCAAAACAGACATCTCTTATTGAAGTTTATTTTGATACACCAGCATTGAAGCTTTTGATACGGCATTATGGCACGACCTTGATTTTTATTTATTTATGATTAACTGCTTAAACCGGATAACACATGGGAGTGGAAACGCCTTCGCACAACACAACGTTTGATTGCAATTGGTTCTGCTACGGTAACTAGATCTTGATTCTTGATAACTGTTGAATTTTACTTTGTTGTAATTTTCTGTTAATATGCAGAGGCTTATGGAGGAACTCAACAAAAGGGGCGACAGAAAGTTGTCGCCAAAAAAGGCAGGTGTACGAAGAGGCATTAAAATGGTGGTGGATGGCAATGTGTTGAGTGGTTAGATGCGTGGTAGTGGCTTCACTGCCTTGAAGCAAATTATCAAAGATTCCTCTTCGATGCTTGGATGAGACACATTCGAAAGCAAGTGTTATTAGTACCATATTTTTGCATCCTGCCCAAGTATCTGGAATGTTTTACTTGATGTACGAGCCCCGGTTTGCTTCACACATTGTTTATAAGCAAAGTTTCCAACAAATCTTTCTTTGTGTGTGGTTGTGAAAAAAAATAAAAAAATAAAAACACAACCTAACAGCCCATCAGAAGCAGATGTTCCATTGTAGTATAGATGGCTGTTGTCCTGGCATTGTCCCACCATGCTTCGCTCACAGGAGGTTCAGCTTTTCGGGCACTCGTTGTGGCAGTTTTATGTCCACCGAGTTCACTTCACCAGATGTGCAACCACATAAAACTTGCAACCATAAGATTTACTCTTTGAATATAATTAACAGCGTGGTTCAGAGAGCTGCTTCCAGAAGTAAGTTAAGATTGTGTGAAGGGATTCATTTTTTTTATTTTTTTTTATGATATCTCTGAAGTCAATGGAGTGGCTGAAGATAGGTTGGTTGGTATCAAAAGTTTCCTATAGAGTTCTTGAGTTTCTTTTATTCAGTGGATTGGTCGAAGGCTATTGGCAGAGCTTGCACTTGAATCACGTGCTGCAAGACATTACATTTTGCATGAATTGCAAACACAGCATCGTTAAAAAAGGAAAAAAATTAACAAAGTACATGACGATTGAAAATTGGATCCGAGCATCATGAGCCACGGGTTCAGATGGGAACGGTAAACAGGCCAACCCAGCCTTGGGTTTAATACAAGACGTCGCCAAACCTTCCCTGTAAACTTTGATCCTCATGATGCACAGTTTGTGCTGAATCTTCATGAGAAGCTGTTAATGATGCCAAAATATTTCAAAAACAAAACGAACACTTTGCCCTTTGCTAAATTTTCCTCCGACTTTTCTGAAAAATTACCAGGCATCCTGCAATAGGAATAATAATTAACATTCCTTTACTTCCAACTTTGGAGGATCGTACATGAAACGATAAAGAATGTGATATTTATGATTGCAGGGATTTCGTGTTCCTATTGATGATGGTGAAGATTTCAATGGGAATCATAATTATAACCATTGACATTATTAAGCTACGAAAATAGCAATTTTAATGGTAAATACGATTACAATTCCACGGAGTATATTGACAAAATAATGACAATGATGATTGTTGTAATTGATTTGATATTTGGCAAACGTTTAATGAGTTTTTTTTTTCCTCGCTGCAAGAGTGGCTTATAAATTCTGAGAGCAGAGCCAGGAATCAGAGCAGGAGGGGGATGGGTCACTGCACCAGACAAAGGTTCTCTTGTTCACACCATTCTGACCGTCTGCATGCTTGTCTCTGTCCTACAGAAAGTCCTTCTTCTCTGGACACGCCTCCTTTGCGATGTATACCATGCTGTACTTGGCGGTGAGTTCCCACCACCACCACCACCACCACCCCACAGGCACACATTTTGCTCTTCATGCCTTCCCTGTCACTCAATCCATCAGCGCAGTGTTTATGTGATGCTCACAAGTTTCGCAAACTTAGCGCATAAGAATCCGGGCATCTCCTTTGCGTAAACACTTTTGCTGTCAGTCATCGCTTCTCCCACTCCTCCGGCCTTGTGCATCTCCATTAGCATCATTGTTCGCTGTCATTGCACAACAGAGGGCTTATTTTTAAAATTACTTTTATAGCAAAATAACAAATGATAATGGTGTCACTTCGTTTGGTTCAAGTAATTACGAATTAAGGTTGAGGTTGAGCAGCTTGCTTGATAGACGCCAGTTAACGCTGTAAAATCTTCATTATCCTCTTGTTAAACACCGAGTATGAAATTAGACAAAAACTAATCTACCTTGTGCAAAAGTAACATAAAATTCCAACAAATTCTAAATAGGCAGCAGCAAAATAAAAACGATGAATATTGAACAAGAAGCAGAAAAAGCCAGAGAAAGTGTGATGTGCCACAATATGGTTTACCTGGGTAGCCTGGTTGGTGTAGTCGTTCAAATACCAAATTACCCTTGACATCACAGTGCCTTTGTCCTTCATTGAAAACTCCCTCATTGTTTAAAATGTTGGGTCATTAAGAGAATACGTGAAGCCTGAAAAGGTTCTGGATCACACACACACACACACACACACACACACACACACACACACACACACACACACACACACACACACACACACACACACACACACACACACACACACACACACACACACACACACACACACACACACACACACACTATAATTAATTTGATTGACCTTTGTCCAGAGTTCAGCAAGGCATTGGCAATCCCAGGACAGCTAGGAAGCCGACACATCACATCAAAAGTGCTGGATACAAAACTTGAGTTATCACATCCCAACTACGAGCCTGCTATCGTGTCAATGTCAGTAATCGGTCATAAACAGTGATGGACGTGGTATAGACCACATCCAGGTGGTAATCGGTCATACATACAGTAGAGGCTCCACATTCACAAGAGTCCGAGCAATGTGTGTTGATCAAAGTCATAAATGGAGTCGAGCTAAACAGAAAGTTATAATTTTATTAATAGTTTATTAGTTTTAGTTGAGACAGATTACATTCTGGAGAAAATGACATCAGGAGACATCAGCAGTGAACTTTTATGCGAATGACAAGAGCAGCTAATGGACAGTTAAAAAAAAAATTGTATATGTAGTCAAGGCTCATGGAAGAGCTAGCACACTGAACGAATCAGGACGTAACAGACATGATTAACACAGCATATTGGATTTGAATCTGTGACACAGCATCATGGTCTGTGCACACATGAGAACACCAAAGCTACCGAGCAAAACAGTTCTGAAATGTGAGCAACTTCAAAAGTCAAATGTGATTTCACATAGTGGGGTGGGTTAGACTTGGACTGAACCCCATTTTGGGGCCGTGCCATTTCACCGGGAGTTGGGGCCCACCATCTCATGCCACCTGTGTTGGCACTCATCGATGACCTATCCATTTCTCACCGAAGCATAAATCTTTTTATGGCAACTGAAGTTTAAAAAATAAATCAAATGAAAACAGAAAACAGATTTATTCTTTTTCATAGCTCGCTCGGGAAAACGAAAATCAAAACATCAGCACTTTCTTCATTTTTGAAAACTTATCAGCAAGTTTCTTGTAAACTACCTCATAGTCAACTTCCTTCAGCAAATCTATTTCCCACTGAGCAAATTTTAAAGGATTCCAGATGCTCTTGACAGAGCAGAGATCCCAGTCGATTCTTGATGAACCGTAGTTTTGAGAATGGTCTCCCGCATAAAACAACAGTGCACGGAAGGGTGAGCACCGTTTGGAGGCACATGCAAAGAGTGTTGTCGCTGTTCCATGATACCTGTATCCAACCAGCCGTTGCAGAATGCAGCCGAGACAGTTTGTTTGAACTGTTGCCCTTGCCGAATGGTGGATTGATGAACTGCTGCTCCTCTTTTTCATCGCCATCACTGCCACTGGTGCTGTCAAGCGTCCATCTCATTCACCCCAGACAGTTCAGCAGGACATGGCATTGAAAATACAACCAAATCTGCAACACCATTGTAGTTTTTTTTGGATTCGGATCTAGACGACCTCATTGTGGAGTGCAGAATTTTTCTTATTGAACCGGAAAGATATTTCCTGACTCGGTCGATCAATGGCAGGGAGGTAAACATTTATTCTGAAGTTTTCAGCCGGATCCGTTGTTGGAGTGTCCATTGTTCGTTCATCAAAGAAACGGCGTTTCTCTCGGGATATGGCACAAGTTGGCAGTTTCTCTGGAAGTGCAACATCAAAATCAGAATTCTCATCATCATCGACAGGATTCTCGACTTGCTGGCGGAATTAATTTTCACATTGGAGGCGCTCACTGAGTGTGGATCAGGCGGCCTCGAGCACTTTCATTTCATGCTCAACAAGCCCAAAGGTTTAAGTGAGATCCAAACCATGGGTCTGCAAGTATTTGGTGATGGTATCACTAGTTTTTAACACATTCTTCAGAATGATGGCAGTGATCAGCGACAGGAAGTCCAACCAGTTGGTCAGCAACGCATCGCTGGCTCACAGTGTTGGCAGAACTGTCAGATGTGGTACTCGTCAAACATGGATAAGAGTAAATGTAAAAGTCAACGTTTTTTTGTTTGTTTGTTTGTTGTCATTTTGGCAGGGGCCCATACTGGGGGCTTATGTGGGGCTTATGTGGGGCCCATACTGGGGGCTTATGTGGGGCCCATGTGCAATGTCACAATGACACAATAGCCAGTCTGCCATTGGGGTTGGTCACCCCACCACTTGAGGATGCAAACCAATGGTCTGAATAGATTATAGAGGTATTTCGCAAGAGGGACAAGAGTGTAACAAGGAAATACTTTTCATATGGCTGGTGAATTGATTTTGGCGAAGGATTAAGTGATTTTTCTTTTTTATTTTCACTAAAAAGGGGATTTTTTTTGGGGGGGGGGTAATGTTGCCTTTTCATTTGTAGCATTTCAGTGCCCCTCCCAAGCTGCCATCAAGATATTAAGATTCAATCCTAGTGAGTGGACTGGTGTCACATGCACACCAGACAAGGCAGACAAGCAAGTTACCCTTGATTTGAAGATTATAAATGAGCCAGCATGGTTTTTACTGACAATCCAAAAGTAACTTGATAACTCTTACAAAACCAGCTTAGTTTCCAGAAGCTAAAAACCTGAATCCTTAATTCTGCTGCCTTTCGCCAAATTTTAACTTGCGACATCCAGCAATGCAAGAAACGTGTGCTTACAATGAGGTATACATTCTTATTGATGTAGGACATCCACATGTTTCACACATGTAAAATTGGTGGGGTACATGTAACTTCACCCCTCCTTCCTATTTTCCTCCCTCACAGAGGTGGATCCGGATCCTTGAATTTAATGTGTGTGAGGAGTGGGTAGTGGGGGGGGGGGGAAGGTACCAAAAGCACAGTGAGCATGATGTCGTATAGAGTTTAATGGCCTGCTGAAAGAGCCCTGATATGGGGTCCCATGAAGCAAAGCCCCCCTAAATCTGTGGCATTTAAGTGGCTTTGAGGGCTAAATTACATCAAAGCAAATACCATAAGAGAATCGATGTTGTTTTCATAAACTTCATTACGGTATTTACTTTGACACAGTTTTCACACTCATATCCCTTATATAATGTGAGCCTGGTGTTGGCTTAGGATCTTAGGGTCCTGAGTTCAAGCCCCGTTGGCTGCTGAATTAACACCAGGTGGGGTTGACTCAGCCTGTCATCCTTCTGAGGTAAACAAAATGAGTACCAGTGTAATGGTAGAGGGGCACAGCGTCAGCAGCACAGCCACGCTTCCAAGAAACGATAGCGACCCATCAGCCAAACTGCCATATGCAAGAACATAACAGATATAATGTGAACCGTACATTTGTGTGTCTCCTGTTTATGGTGGCCACTTCCCATGTTGTGTTTGAAAATCTGTGCATGCAGGCAAATCTCAACACTAACTTTTGAAATGATAGGAGAACAGGCATGAATAATGTTAATGCAACATTTAATTTCACAAGCAGGATATTCTGCATCTTTTTCAACAAATCCAATGCTGTTATCCAACAAATCCTCCACTGCCTGATGTTGCCCCACAACTTTGCGGTGGGCAGTATAAGTAGCTCAGAGCTTTGTCTCCAAATGAAACCAAGATCATTTTCATCAATGATCTCTCCGACTCTCTGGAAAATCCTCTATATCTCTTTGCTGGTGACTCCACCCTCTGCCGTACCATCTGTCATCCCTCAGACCGGCAAGCAGCAGCTTATTCACTCATTGCAGTTCTGGGTAAAATCACAAACTGGTCCAACACTTGGAACATGTCTTTCAATCCAGACAAATCTCACACTCTCACTATGTCCCTCCGAAAGGACCGTTTAGAAAACCCCCCCATCCACTTTCTCAACAATCCTCTGGAAGAAGTCTTTTCTTTCAAGCTTCTGGGTCTCACTATCTGCCATGACCTTTCCTGGGAAAGCCACATTTCCAACCTCGCCTCCAAAGCCAGTCGCCGACTGGGAATCCTCCATCATGCAAAGTCCTTCCTCGGCTCACCTGAGCTCCTGACCACTTGCAAAGCTTTCGTCCACAGCCTGATGGAGTACTGCTCTCTCCCCTTCGGGCTGGTGCTCCTGCCTCCCCCCTTTCTCGGCTTCACGCTGTAGAAACCAAGGCATTTCCGATCATTGGCATCTCCCGCGATGAAGCTGAGTCTTTGGGCCTCTCACTCAATCACCGCAGGTTCGTCGGTGGTCTTTCTGTCTTGTACCGACTCCTCTCCAGCCTCGCCCCCCCCTGCTCTCTCTGCGATTTGTCCCCACCACATTTCTCCAGAGTGCTCAAGGTCCACCAACAACCCCCTTCTGGTAAAACTACCAAAATCACGAATCACTGCTCACCTTCACTCTTTCATTCCTCTTTTTTTCCCACCTTTGGAATAAACTCCCTCACTCTATTCATTCCCATTCTTCCCTCCAGGCTTTCAAAACAGCTGTTCACCACCACCTATTATCATCCCCCATATAAATCCTCAAACTTTTCTACCTCCGATAATTAATCCACCCAAGTCCACCTCCTTCAAATTCCCTGCTTTCCTTCCTGAAAGTCCCTGTAATGTCCATCTTGTATACCCCATGTTCCCCGCTCCATCCCTCTCCCTTCCACAGATCTCCTAATGTCTCTATTCCCCACTGTTTTGTCCTTCCTTCTCCCGTCCCTCTTGTCCCATGCCCCCTTGATGTGCGATGTGTGTTAGTTCCCACACGAGCCTCGACAAGGTATACAAAAAAAAAGAAAAAAAAAAAGAGTGAAACACATTTAACATTTTTATAGTCAATGAAATAAATTAAATTTATAGATTAACTTAAACTTTTTCCGTCGTTGTGGACAGGTGCTTTTGCTTGCTTTTCTCATCACTGGGGATGGGCAGCAGGTACTGTTCCTTGTAATATATATTTGGAGAACTGTCTCTGTGTTTGACTTCTTCGCACTCCTGAACCGCTGGAGGGAATGAGTTGAATATGGGTGGTTTTGTGTTCAAGGTGTGGATGGGAAGCTTTTCAGTTGTAAAAAAAAAAAATCATACCCCTGGACACCAAACATATTTTAATGTTAACAATGTAATAAAACACAACAAATCCCAGACCCTGCACGTGACAAACATACTGAAGATAGACTTTCCATAAAAATAAATAAAACCCGAACTCCCAGAAGTGGGGGAAGCCGTTATAACAAGTCGTTCTGAAATACGCCATGCACATCACAGAAGTGGGGGGAATTGACCAATCCGTAAGGACGGGTTATTTGCTAGTTACAAAAAGTGACATAAAGTGTATGACTCCTTCATCAGTGGAAAATGTTTGGGTATTTAAAATGCCAGGGGTGCATATTCCTGCATAGCATTACAACTTTGTCTAGATGATCGCAACGGTCAATTATTTCTTGAATTCCAAACAATAATTTATGTTATTGAATAAATAAAATAGGACAGGCCATGTGACGAGTCCGGTGGAGGCCGCACCAGCACGGCACATATACAAACCCGCTATCTATCCCAAAGGGGGTGGGATTGGTGGGGGGATGAGAACAGCAACAAAACGAAAAGGCTACAGTTTAAGAAGATAAAATTACCCCCGTGTGGGGGTGACGGTCATCTCTATAATGTTTTTTACTATCATAATCGATGAACGGTTGCCAGATATCTCCTAAAATGACAGACTAGATAAGTTTTGAAAATGGCGACTTTCACAAATTTCGTGACCTTGTGACCTTGACCCTGACCTCGAATCCGGGGAAAAAAATATGTCGTTGGGTATCACTCATCGACCTCTACCCTCATACCAAATTTCATCAAGATCGGAAGTAAAAAGTTTTCTTTGTACCGGGAGGTGTTTTTGACCATCTTCCAGGTTACGTGGCGGCCAAACGGGACGGAAATTCAAAAATCTGTCCAGTTAGATACAAGATAATATTTTTTACTATCATAATCAATAAACAGTTGCCGAATATCTTGTAGAATGGCAGACTAGATAGGTTTTGAAAATGGCGATTATTATAACTTACGTGACCTCGTGACCTTGACCCTGACCTTGAACCCGGACAAAAGTTATATCGTTGTGCAACACTCATCGACCTCTACCCACATACTAAGTTTCATCAAGATCGGAAAGAAAAATTGTTGACGGACGGACATTTGGTCCGGCTTTATGAGGTCATCTCGGCGGAGATGACCTAATACTGAGGCTGGAGGGGGTGCGGGGGGGGAGGGGGGAGGCGGGGGAGGGTGGATAGCACTTAAACAAAAGACCACACATCTCTCTGCCACGGTGGCAGACTGTCAGATCGCAGGTTTAGCATGACCATGACCCTGACTTCATCACGAGGACCAAGGAGTGAGGATGTTCAGGGTGCCATGACCCAGAGGGCTTCGAGAGCACTAGGAGTACTGCTGTCCTAATTTGGTTGCATTGTTCTTGCTTGAGCCTCCATGAGCATGACCCTGACTTCGTGACGAGGACTCCCATGCCAGATTGGTGAACTCGGTTTCAGTGAAAACGATTGTGATTGGAGGACACGTGATCACATTAGTGCAAGGCGCCATCTTGTTACCCATCTTGGTCGAGCGAAACACTAAAGTGAGTACATGTGTGTGTGTAATGGTGCAAAGTAATATTTACATCTCATCACATCGTTATAATTATTGTAACATCATCATATAAGTAGAATCAGAACAATTAAGAGGCGAATACCTGAAATGGTAATTGATCTGCCATGAGAGAAAGGGAATCTTTTACAGATTCCCTTTCTCTTCGAGTGATAATTAACATTTAAGGTATTCGCTTCTTATTTGTTTGACTTCTCTTGCCACCCACACCATACACTAATTTTGTGCCGACATTAGCAATTACATTCCAAGTCGAAGCAGGAGGAGTTGTACCACGTGACATCTTATGTTATGACAATACAATCTTAAAATGGGCAATCTCTTCTGTGATAAATCAAATGCAAGTTGTGGCCCAAAGAGTAAAATCATCTGCATGTGCCGACTAACTCAGCAAAGGCACGAACTTGAATCCACAACTTGTGGAGCAGGCAGATGCTCTCACATGGGATATTGTTCTTCTTACACGTCATGATGTGAAGACCAAAATGCTAGCAAATCTCTTCAGTGTGCGACCTCACATATATGTCAAAAAATAAACAGAAAACAGCTCAGAGTTTGCTCAACAAATCAATGCCAGGGGGTGAACTGGGAAGTTAAAGCATTGCCATGCAAGCTGTGGTGAAAACACTGAAATGAGAATTGCATGAGGAGAATGGGAACAATCGTGTTAAATACACAAACTCACCTGCAGTGGATTGCAGGTCCACCTGTTGATACTACTCGGACCAGATTATGTTTGCTCGCTTTTGAAAATGTAACTTGTTCATTTACTTGTTCACCGACGACGTCATAAATAAAATTCTTCACTCACATCTGTTCGTAGATCAGATATATGAAGTTTCAGAATTCTTGGACAAGGATTTTGATTCAACCAATTATGGCTGCAACACCAATTCATTGATGACATCGTCATTATCGCCCTATGTACCGCGAGTTTCATTGTATTTAGTTGAGCGGTTTTTGGAGAAATCCAAATATTTTCCTTTAATCCAATATGTCTGCCATACCATGTGACATACCATGTGTTAAGTAATTTTTTATTAAATTAAATTACCTTTTTTTTTCTTGCATCTCCTCCTACCTCAGCTGTACCTGGAAGCGCGACTGACCTGGCGGGGAGCACGTGCCCTCCGACCATTTCTGCAATTCTTGCTGCTGCTCAGTGCCCTCTACGTTGGGTTATCTCGTGTATCAGACAACAAGCACCACTGCAGCGACGTGTTGACGGGATTTGTCGTTGGTGCTGTGAATGCTGTTTTTGTGGTGAGAATTTCATTATATCATTGAATTATTTATTTCTTTGCATCTTTCTGTCGACCTATAATACAAAGTGGCCTGAAAGTGGATTTATCCTCCCCAGTAAAACATCCGTTTTTAAAAGTTTTGGAATAAACTTCCTCACTCTATTCTTTCCCATTCTTCCCTCCAGGCTTTCAAAACAGCTGTTCACCACCACCTCTTATCTTCCCCCATCCAAATCCTCGATCTTTTCTACCCCCGATAATCCACCCAAGCCCACTTCCTTCATTTCTCCTGCTTTCCTTCCTGAAAGTCCCTGAAATGTCCATCTTCTCTTCGCCATGTTCCCCGTCCCATCCCCATCCCTCTCCCTTCCACAGTTCACCTAATGTGTTTGTTCCCCACTGTTTTGTCCCTTCCACTCCCGCCCCTCTTTCCTCATGCCTCCTTGCTGTGAGTTGTGTGTTTGCTCTCATACGAGCCTCGACCAAGGTATACAAAAAAAAAAAAAGTCTTAAAAAAACTAATTATATCAGTGATTTGTATCTGAATGTGCTCCATCATTCAAACTGGAAGCTCTACTGAAGAGAAGCAAAGGTAAATATTTTATGAAAATTCTATCTGAAAAAAATCTCAAATGTTAAGTATTTGGTATTACAGTACTAATCACAAACAAATGTATTTTGCTCAAAAAAAAATTACGTGATTAAAATAAACTTATGCCATATGTGATCATTTAAAATTGATAGAGGGATCAAAAACAAAGTTGCTTTATTATTTTAGAAAATTACCATTTGTAATCATTACAAAAGCGTTATTACAAATCATGCAATAATATATCGACACAACTTTGCAGTTACAATAAGAAAACCTTTTTAAAATAAAGGATCAAATAGATCAGAAGAGCATTCTCAAAAAAGTTAAGCATGTTTGGGATGATAATATGCTTACCAAAAAAAGACAGTAAAGAACGACTAAATCAGCCGCGACCTGACACCTGGGCAGACTGCATATTAAAGCTCGCCTCGAAATGAATATCATACATTAGGCCATTAAGACCTTTCTTCATAAATTTAACTATGCACAGCCTACATGGCCTTTCGATAGTGTACACTGTACTGCTTTCCCACATGGCTGGTGCCACCACTTCACACCTACCTTTCTTGGATGCTGGAGGAAACCAAAGCTTTCATCGTCATTGGCATTTCCCACACCGCAGAAGCATCACATGGTATGGTACTCTCTGATTGAAGACTGTTTTGTACCACCTCATTTCTGGTCCAAATCCTACTCTTTCAGTGCACTGCCCTCATCTGCCGCTCCAAGATACACATGGTGTTCCAATAAACCCCTCCTTGTTTACCTTCCAAAGGAGAGGCAGACTGCTCACCATAATTCCTGTGTTCCACCTTTTTTCTCACTTGTGGAATTGCCTTCCTGACTTCGATCAAAACCAATCTTTCCTCCAGGTCTTCAAATCAGTAGTTAATATCTGACTCTCCCTCTCCTCTCTCTCTCTCTCCCTGTTGATTAATTCACTTGCTTATCTACCTGCTGTTCCACTGCCCCACCGTCAGTTTGTTGACCTTCTACACAACGTCACCTCATTCTTCCCCGAGCCTAGATTTTTGTGTCCAAAAAAAAAAAAAGATATCATTTGTGAAATGGCGGTCTGGGTTTGAGACATTTTCTCCAAAATTTCCAGTGGAGAAAAGTTATACCCAGAATTGTCACAGTCCCTGTACTTGATTTACTAAAAATAGGAAGTGGTTGGTTCCACATTCCATGCACATGTGGTTACAGGCCCATAGCCTCCAAACCTGTTCAACAGTGGCAAACAAAAGATGCCGCAGCAATTTATGGTGCAGCTTCAAGAACTCAACTGAAAATAATACAATAACTTTACAATTAACAACAGCATTTGATAACAGTTTTTTGTAAAAATGTACCACGGTGTCAGAAACATTGTCCCTGAAGTGTGAAACGTCATGTGCTATGGAGTGTAATGCCTCTCAAACAGCCAAAAAAAAGGGGGGGGAGGGGGTTGGTGGGAGATCTGATATAACTTTTGTTAGTTCAGCAGAAGTCTTTTTTTTTTGTAATGATGGGATAAAAACTTTCTTTTTCCTTCTTCTGTTGGAGGGACATAGTAGCACAGCAGATCCTTTTTAAACCAATAAAATAATTCTGAAGTTCTCAGAATTAAATGTGCTCCCCTTTTAATTAGAATCAATATTTAGAGATATCTGTGATGTTCAACTGAAAACAGAGGAACAACAAGAAGGGCACTCGGTAGAGTGCATACCTCCGCCACACAATGCCTGATCCACGAGAACATATCGGGCCCGATACATTTTTGAGATATCCTGATGAACAATATATCCTTTTTGGCCCAATTTCTTAATGGTGAAGAATCACTGAACAAAATTTATCGGTTTCGGATCTTCATCAGAATTGAAAAAGTTCTTGCTTGTCACATACCCAACGTGTTCACTAAGTTTCGTCCGAATCCATCCACAACTTTTTGAGATATCCTGTACACAAACAAACAAACAAACAGAGAGGGGTGAAAACATAACCACCTTCACCTTCGGTGGCGGAGGTAATAAGGTGGACAGTTGGCTGCCTGTATCGACGAGGCATGAGCATGCTCAACGGAGGGATATGACAATACACTGATTCTCTACGAAGGGTTACGATTTAGTTAAGTGTTTTGATGATGGCATTTACAGTCGTGTTTCATCCGATTTAAATTAGCAGTTTCTGATTTTCATTGAGCATTCCAGAAAAAAAAAAAAAAAAACGTTGTCTATCTTTGTACAAGAGTTTTTTTTTCTTTCTCTTTTGCTCAAGGTGACCCAGATGTCCAACGTCTTCAAGAAAAAGAAGAAAGAGCTGAGATACGTGGGTGGGATTGAGATGGGGCTGGTGGCAAACTGCAAGCAGCCAGCACTGGTCCTCGCTCCCTAACAGGGTGTACCGAGAACCTTTTTCGACTGAAAGATCATAGTCTTTTTCTTCAACTTCTCCATGGCTTGTTGAAGGTCATGCATCATTCATTATGTCAAAGGCATGCTCCATAGCTTTTCCTCCTTGCCTGAATGTCAACGGTTTTGCCTTATTGATCGTGACCATTAAGTCTGAAACGGCTATCCAAGACTGGTTGTTGATGTAACCATTTTCAAAGCCATGGGACCTTTATACGTTGTCTTCTTGGGTGGCAGTCCATGGTACTCTTTTGTAAAGGTCCGTCTTAAAATCCATCCCCGCGGATATTTCTCTCGTTGTTGTAAATCAGAGAAAGAACCGTAGAACAAGCATTATGCATTTCAACGTGGTTACTTTAATGTACAATAAGATTCACATTTATATATTACCTTCAGTTAAGTAATTTCATTATAACTTTTTTGTACCTGAGCTTGTACAGTGAAGTAGCTTACTTTTCCTTTGCACATCGTTTGTGTCACTACTGGATTAGTTCACATATTTTATACCTGCATGGCTTTCTGAGCCATCATTTTTTGTTATTTCTTGATCTTTACATTTTAACAACAGCACTACTTATGTTTTGACAACGGGAGGGAGACCTCTGAGACAAGGTGTGACAGTAGCCGAGCAACAAATTCCACATTCCTGTGTGTGTTTTATGTATGGAATAGACTGTGTGACCCTATAATTTGCAGGTCTGATTTGGGCTTGACCATTCTTTTTTGCTCCTTGAGTTTCTTCCTGATTTAACACTATAGTAATAGCACCTGTATAACTTGCATTGAGACTGCAAAGATGACGAAGAAGAGGAAGGACTGAAAATAGAAAAGAAGAAGAGTAAGCCGCATTCTCATTTGGAGTTCCAAATTCATTGTACCAGTGGTCACCAAAGCAGAAGATGTTCTACCATGTTAACCACACTCTAGCTGTAAAACCTGGAGCAGATGTTGAGGTTGCAGGTAAGACTTTGTGCTCACGGTCTTATTGGTTCAAATTTAATGTTTGCCGTTTTTGGTAACCATTGGTAAATCCAATCTTTCAAACCACTTGTGTTGTCCAGCAATGTTGTAGACCAGTTGAAATATTCAAAACAAAGCCATTCATGCTCTTCAGATGTTCACATTTTAAATTTGAAAATTTAATGGAATACATTTCAAGTTAGAACTTTGCCGTTGATTTCAAATGGCCGTGCAACTGGCAATGCTTGATCCGTGTTTAATTTTACTGTCAAAATGGATAACCTCTCAAAACAGAAGATGATGATGATGATGATGATGATGATGATGATGATGAAAAGTTCCACTATTTTGACATCAGTTATGTTGTTGGTAGAGAATGCATCTTGGACTAGGAATTAGATTCTGAATTCAGCCCGTTGGTTGCATCATCACCGAGGCACGGCTGTGCTGCTGATATAGTGCCCCTTCACATTCGGGCAGGAATTTCGTCAGGGCACCAATGATAACTCGACTCCTCTTCACAAAAGACAGTGCAGCCGAGGATCTTCAAGGTCCATCAACCGATGCTAGCAGATTGGGCATGCGGTTTTAATGTCCATCTGAGGGACGACGCACACAACGATGCCTCGCCTTTGCATGCGAAATACCAGGTTAACGATTTATAGATTGGTTGAGATTTGAACCCAGGTAAGACGGATCAAAGGTGTGGGCTCGTACCTCTCGGCTATTCTGCCAGCCCAATTATTATTGAGAGCACAAAAAGCATGCAGGTAGCTGGAGCTTGTTATGAAAATTCTGGAGGGAATGTTAATATTTCTCTCTTTATACACACTACATATTTTGTATGCAAAACTTCACAAATATATGATTGTATGTCAATCTGTGAAAATTGTACACTGATTGAGGAGGAGCAGCAAAGAATTAGAGTAACATATAAAATTTTCTTTTTGGTGCCCACATCTCGTTATATTGCAAAATCTCTTGCAAAAATATTGAATCTTACACAAAATGAAAAACAATGATGGACAAACACTTAAGTGGGGTTAGGTAGGCCTCTGTATATATAGCTCTCAAATGAAAACAAGTGAAGCACCTCTCTCTTGAAGAACGAGGCTCAAAACTACTAAACCCAAGAATCAATGTGCTTTTTTGCTCCTTCAACAACCAAAGAAGCATTTTCTCCACAAGCTCTTAACTCTTGAATGATTGGAGGAGTCAGGGACATCCAAGGTGAAGACCTTGGTATATCCAACGTCAAAAAGGTCCTTCTGTTTGTCCACACTGGCTATTTTAATTTGATCAGTGTTGCAGTATACTGTCATCTACCGTTGTGTAAGTTATTGGGCCTGTAGCACTCGAGTTGGGGGGGGGGGGACAGATTAACATTTACTATTTTCCCCATCAAAACCCTCCTTGATCTATTACATCTAAGGCAGACTCCTGAGACTTGAGAAATATTTGATCGCCAATGTAGCATCCAATCAGGTTGCATTAATGCTAATTATCATCATTAACTTTGGTTCATTTGTAGTTAAATTGCAGAGGAATTTCATTTTTTGACCTCTGAAGGTTCAATTTATGAGACACGTACCACATTCCCATAGGATTACATCACCATTCTTTTCTTGCTTTCATTGCAGTATGACTGTGGCATCCACTTGTGTATGACTGTTTGTCAATGCAAAATACCACTGTTTCATGTGAGAGGCACATATATATTAATTACTACTGGAGGCAGGCCCTTCAGCGCTTGGTGCTGTCTTTTTATGAAAGTTACTTTCCGTTGTTTACTTTTCGAGCAAAGCAAATGTATATAATTTTCCTGTTCAGATTTTTGTGCTTTTCTCACCATAATAAAATGATTATTCCAATGTGAAACTTGTCTTTGAATTATTCAGTGGACCTCAGAGTAAGGTGGGATAAACCTCTGTATTTATACATCCTCCTTAGTCCTTTTGTTAATTTTTAATCTGAAAAAAAATATATATATATATATATATACACACACACACACAAATGCAACCAAAAAGTAACAAGATCCACTCTGATAATTAAAGTAATAAACAAGAAAGAGCAGACCCGATCTCAGGCAAAGTTTCTCCCACTTCACAGCGAGCTTCTTCAGGCCAATAGACCCCGAGTCTCAGCATGTGCCCGCTTTTATTCCCGAGGTGACCATTCTTTTCCTGTCACGTACCAGTGTGCGGGGTCAATTGAGAAGTATTTTAATTTTGCCAAAACTTAAGCAAGAAATGCTAAATCATATAATTGATGGTCTGCTCTGCACTTTTTATTATTTACTAGTGATCTGGTGTTTTTGTGTTTTCAGGGCACGTACATAGCTGGGTTCATGGGTGGGTTGTATGTGGTGATGTGTGAGTTGTGTGATTTGCGGCGTTTCCATTGGGTGCTGTGCATATGTGGGTGTGGAGTTGGGGACCGAGCAGTGTTTTTTGCTCACCTTGTCCAACTGTTTGCGCCATCCAGTTTTTTCCATTTGTATAAGAGGTGGGTATTGTGTGGGTATGTTCACAGTCTACCCAGTCAGACGATTCTCTCAGCTCTTGAGTTGCCATGCTTCCAGTATCAATCTCTGTCCTTTGCTTGATGTCATGTCTCGGACACGGGTACCATCCAAGTCAAATCTGTGGCCAGATTGCAGGAAATGATGTGGTGTTGCTGACTGTGTCAACCTCTTCAAGTCTAATTGTTATATCATGTTCATCCAGCCTTTGTGTCAAATTCCTTTCAGTTTCACCAATGTGGAATTGGTCAGTGTCTGCATGACGAATGCACTACTCCTGATTTGTCACCAGTTGATATGTATCCTTTAGTTTTGAAATAACATTATGGAAGGTGCGTAGAGTCTTGTACGCTACACAAATCCGTGCATTGCAGACTATCTTGACAATTATTTCAGAAAGGTTTGGGTAGTATGGCAGTACACAGTATTCAAGCATGTCAGGCAACTTCCATTCTGCCCATTTTGGTTCTTTCAGGGTAGGGAATGTCTTTGCTAGACCCATTATTGAGCAGAACTCTTTGAACTAATTTAATTTCTCTAATTGCATCAACTTTGGAAGAAGACAGTCCTTGCTCAAACTGCCATGGTCCATGCGACACTGCATTTGTGGGATATTGGGTTGCAGGAATTAAAATCCATAACTTCAAAAATGTACAAACCCAAACACCCCAATATATATATATATATATATATATATATATATATATATATATATATATATATATATATATATATACATATATATATATATATATATATATATATATATATATATATATATATATATATATACAAAGGGTGCTGCAAAAGTAGGTATACAGTAAGGATTATACCAGTATTACTAGTACATTGCAGTATTACAGTATTACTCGACTAGTGGAGTGTGTGAATGCCAGGGGCAAACAGTTTGAACATTTGAGGGATTAATATGTTTATGATTGATATGTATATTATTGGTATGTTATTATTGATATGCTTGTATAATCAATAAAATACGTTTTGTGTGCACGTTTTGTTTTTCATTACTGTATCCCTACTTTTGCAGCCCCATATATATATATATATATATATATATATATATATATATATATATATATATATATATATATATATATACATATACATATATATATATATAAACATATACATATATATATATATATATAAACATATACATATATATATATATATATATATATATATATATATATATATATATATATATATATATATACAGGGGGCTGCAAAAGTAGGGATACAGTAATGAAAAACAAAATGTGCACACAAAACGTATTTTATTGATTATACAAGCTTCCCGTCGTCGATCAACGTCAATGTCAATGCGTCGCTTCCCCGAGGTACCACCTCCACGAAGAGGTCGATGAGTCGCACCAAGCCGGGAACCAAAATGGAGAACAAAGAGCTCCACGAACCAAGAAGAAGAAGCCACCACTCGCAGGTCGAGCCGAGCGACCGGCTTAACTTCCTTCCAAACAGGGCAGCTTGAAGCAAAAAGCTCTCCCGAGCCAAGCAGAAGCCGAAGCTCATGGAACCATCAAAGCAAAAAGCCTCCTCCCGAGCCAGGCCTCAGCCGAAGCTCACTGAGCCAGCCGAAGCAAAAAGCTTCCGAAGGCCTCAACCCTAACCCAAGCCAAACATGACCAGAAGGTCTGCTGAACGGCTACTCTCAACTCCCTTCTCCAACTCTGCCCACGAACAAAAGAAAAGATCTCCTCTTATCCTTCTCACGCCCTTCACCGGCTCCCGGCGTGACTCACGACACATGCCCTCGTGCTCCATCCCCCGCTCAGCCACGGGTGGGAGGGAGTTGTTGACATCATGAGTCAAGGGACAGCAGGGTGGTTCTTCCTCTTCATAGAAGAGCGGGAGGGATGTCTCCATTGTTCATTCCCTAACTATTAAATCGATCCGCAGCGCATCTAATCGATTTCTGAACATTTAAACAACTGAAGGTGAGCTATCTAGGGAACAAGCACTTATCAACATAGCTGACTAAAGGAACCTGTATGTTGTGTGCAATCGAATTCCCAAATTCATAACAATATATATATATATATATATATATATATATATATATATATATATATATATATATATATATATATATAGAATATAAACATATATCTGAGGCGTCGTGAGGGAGGAGTGATGTAAGGGACACATCGGCCATTTTGGAGTTAATGACATATCGCACTATTTTAACCCATTTTATTTTTTTTATATACAGCACTATATAGCACTATTTAACCCTAACGTTATCATCCGAGCCTATCATCATCATATCATTAAAAAATGTCGCTTACATCACTCCTCCTCGCGGGGCTATATATATATATATATATATATATATATATATATATATATATATATATATATATATATATATATATATATATATATATATATATATATATATGTTGTTGCGGATCCGGGGTGGTGGGAATCTGACCCGGTCCTAGGTGCCAGCTCCGCCATCTCCGGGATTCTATAACGCCTGCCGGCTCGGCATAGGCCTCGGGTCACGCGTCTTCAATCGCGATACCAACATAATCCTGTACCTTACCAGTTGGGGAGATAGAACCCCTAGTTACAGACTGGCTTTGTCAGTGACCGAGCGGAGTCTACCAGCCTGTAACCATTTTTGGTCTTGTATGCCAATCGAATGGATCGTTCCTCGACGCGACACACATTAATCCATAGCGGCAACTTCATACGAATTAACCAGAATTAGTGGGGACATCAGGGATCACAACACAAGCAATAAACACTACAATGTTTATATCTATATACTATCTACCCCTTCTTAACTAGGGGACCACAGTCTAAAGGTTTTGAGGGGATTCTACGAAATGCCTAATACAACACGTTCAAACAAATAGCATGCAGGACAAGACAGAGTACTTGGTGATGTCTCATGTACGAGAGGACCGTGTCCAAAAGCACGAATGTCGCTTGTAACAAGCGGTGGTGTCCACGGGTTCAAACTCCCGCTCAAACGTGCTGCGCGGCAAGATGGCGGCGCGGTATTCTCCTCCTTTCGTCACCGCGCGCTCTGACCTCACGGAGGGTCGAAGATGGGCCTCAGCTGATCTCTCTCACCATCCAGCACACAAATCCCGGCCTGGCCTGTTCTCCATACAAGGCCCAAGTCGAGGTCCGAATTCCACAGGCGGATCGGCAAACGTGACGCGCCGGGTTGGTGTGTAAGGGACCGTCCGAAGGTCCGGCGTCTCCTCTCCGGCCTTCCCGCCTCGAAGCCCGACTCCCGCTTAATCCTCTGAGTGCCT